>NC_135441.1:27374808-27724808 GCF_051991255.1 Vanacampus margaritifer | reverse complement strand
CTTAACGACTGTCTGACTCAGTAAAATAGAAAACGTCTACTGTAACTGAAGGACTGTATCACACAAGACCCGTTTTAGGGGCAATGCCATAGATTAAGCATATTAACTATCCCTCTTGTTAAATGCTTCATCTCATCTTTCGAATAAATGTGGTGACTAGATTTATAATAATCTTTAGTACATTATATGCACAAACTTAAGGTTCTAAATGCTTTTCTAGTTTGCTCCAGCATCTGGCACATATCCCGTTGATTGCAAAAAAAAAAAAAATGCAAAACTGCTTGATGATGAAGACCACCTATCTTTGGTAAATGAACTTTAGCACATTAGCCCATCAATGGCGGGAGCTACTTCTGCCGCGAGCGCTCGACACTTGTCTCAAGCTTCTACTTCGAGTGTAACATCACTAAGTAACAGCGAAGTAAAGCTAGTAAATATTTATGACCACCCGCCAAAAGGAACTTTAACCCGCATCCGGCAGGTGTCAATTTTAGAGCCGCTGTATATATGCACATGTATGTGTGCGTCTACTGTATATATGGATATCATTGCTGTCCTGTGAAAAACACGTTTCCATTTTTAGGTCGCGGGCTGCTCTCCGGTAGCGATCCTTCTTGGCGGCACGGCTTGTATCACGGTGCGCTTTATAGTCTGGAAAATATGGTGGAAGTGTTTTTCACAGGACAGCGACAATATGTATATGTATGTCTGTATGTATGTAATAATTGTTTTTGTTTAAAAAATTAGGTTGCTGATGTATCCAGTTCAAGTGAGGATTCATCAGCAGAGGAATATGTTCCAGATTCTCACAGTACTTCGGACACTTCCTACATTGAACCTGTTTCAGAAATTCTGAAATCCGAAGGTATTCCAGTAATGAGCTATTAGAAAACTGCTCATCTTTAAGATGAGAGGTAGTCATGTTTTAAAGAATAAAATGTTCAATGTTCACTGACTCTTTTGCATCTGGTTTCATGTCTAACTTATCCATTACAAAGATGTGCTTGACCTAGATAACCTGTTCACATAAGAAGCATTGTTTTATTAACATACCAGTTTCAGTCTGTCCTAAAGTTGTAACATGGTGCTCAAGGATCAGGTATGACTTTGCATTTCACAGTATTGTTATGCACAACAATGCGACCTTATATCAGGTAAGTCATTACACATCAATGTCATTTCAGTTTGTGTAACGCCAGAATGCCAGAACTTTCAAGTCACTTCAGTGACATGGTTGCTGTGTGTTGTGTAAACTTTGTCCTTGTAATGTGAGTTGGTCCTCATAATTACCATTTTTGCCATGGGCGTGGCTTATTTAGCTCATTATCTATGTCCTCATAATTACTGTTTTTTCAGGTTTTTCTTTTTTTTGTGCGTTGAGTTTTTTCAAGTTTTGAAGTGAAATTTCCCTGGACGACCCCAAAAAAAAATTTGGGGTGCAAGTCCCATCTCTCTGGCATTAGCGGAAAGGGGTGTCCCCGTAATACACAATTAAACAGGTTTGGAAAAAATGTCCTCATAATACACAGAGGCAAACCTGCTCATGTGTGTGTGTGTGTGTGTGTGTGTGTGTGTGTGTGCGTAGGTGAAACAGCGGCAGGAGGAGGAGAAACGTCAACTTGTGTCACTCCGAGATCAACTCAGGCCTGTTGTGCACACCGAGCAGGTGGAACGCACAAATACACGCGCATGTGCACGCACACACACACACACACACACACACACAGAAAAGCAGCCGTTCCCATGGTAACGTGATGACATCCAATAATATGTGTGTGTTCCATCAGGATAGTTTCCCAAAGCCGATGTACAGCATGCATCAGCTGCTGGGAGATAAACAATACGGAAGCGAGAGGACCGGATTCCTTTACAAGAAGAGCGACGGGTAACGCACACGCACACGCACACGCACACGCACACTGTTGTGGCAAGTACACAAAAGTACGCACGCTTATGTTTGACCTCGATTGGGGCGCGTGCATTTGTGTGTGTGTTTGTTGTTGTTTCAGCTTGCGTAAAATGTGGCAGAAGAGGAAATGTTGGGTTCACAACTGCTACCTGACCATCGCGCACGCACAGGTCAGATCACAAGTGTGTGTGTGTGTGTGTGTGTTGTCAGGACGCACTTTGGAATGAAGTTGTGTGTGGTTTTGTTTGCTCGTAGCCCAACAAAGCCCCCACCAGGCTCAACCTGCTCACCTGCCAGGTCAAACCCAGCGTGGAGGACAAGAAGTGCTTCGACCTCATCTCTCGTATGTAAATTGTGGTCCCGCGTTCGGATGATTGAATCTTTGGGCAACTGCGACCAAAAGTGATTTTCATTCTTCTTCTTTTGTGTCCGCCAGACAACCGCATTTATCACTTCCTGGCTGAGGATGAAGCCGAGTGTGTTGCGTGAGTCCAGTCTTGTAGAAAGTAGCCGGAACTTTGTGATACTTGAGTAAAAGTATTTGAATGTTTTGAAGCCTCCTGTTCGGTTGGTTTCCCTAACCCGAACCCAAACCCGAACCCTGCCTAAGTCTCTGTCACATGAGAAGAGAACCCAAAAGTGTTTTTGTGTGCAGTTGGATTTCGGTGCTGAGCAACAGCAAACAGGAAGCCCTGACGGCGGCGTTGGACGGCGTCCGCAAAGGAAGCGGCCAGAGCGGCCTGGAGGAGCTGACCCGATCCATCGGCGAGCACATCCGACGCATGCCCGGAAACGAGTGCTGCTGCGACTGCGGCGCCCCCGGTGGGTGGGTGCAGCAACAACAACAACGTTGGCCTCCTTCAAAACAACCTTTGCTGACTTGAAAGTGATGTGCTTGGATGACAAATTAGACATGCATAAAAACTGCATAAAGCATTCAAAGGAGTGGAAAGGCCAACTTCAATTCAAATCATAAAAAAATCACAAAAATCAAAAAAAAAAAAAAAAATCATCAATCTTGTGGTGTAAAAATTTTGACTTGATTTTAGGGGTTTAAAATACTACATCTGTCAAGTGCAATTTGTTATCATCAAAGTAGAAATTTGGCCCGGAATGAGCCCGAATGTGTTTGCGTGTTTTTGTGCAGATCCGGGCTGGGTGTCCACCAACCTGGGCATCCTGACGTGCATCGAGTGCTCGGGCGTGCACCGGGAGATGGGCGTCCACGTCTCGCGCATTCACTCGCTCAGCCTGGACAGCCTCGGAACCTCCGACCTGCTGGTAGCCCAACGGAACCCCACCACCGCGTCACGCGCTCATCGTGTCACATGTCGTCTGTCTTCTTGTCGTCAGTTGGCCCGGAACGTCGGCAACAGCGGATTCAACCAGATTCTGGAGGCCAACCTGCCCAGTCCGTCCGTCAAGCCGTCGCAACGAAGCCACATGTCCGTATGCACGCACGCACGCACGCACGTTCCATTTTGAATTTGGGTCTCAAGCCAGAGTGAGATTTTCACATTAGTTTCAACATAAAAGGGTAACAAGGGTTAGAATGTAGGGTTTCAAATTAGGGAATGGAGGAAGGAAGGATGAAAAGAAGGGCTGGGGAAAGGATGGCAAAATGAGGAAGGAAGGAAGGAAGAACAGTGAGAGGAAGAGGAGGGATGAGGAAGCCAGGAAAGAAAGAAGCAATGTGAAGAAGAAGGGAGGGTGGAAAAGGGGAAGGAAGGAAGGATCAAAGGCTAAAGAAAGGCAGCGATGGAGGCAAAAAGAATGGAGGAAGCAAGGAAGGAAAGAAGACTGGATGGATCTAAAGTCAGAAGAAAGAAATGAGGGAAAGGACGCAGAGATTGAAGGATGACAAAGGAAGCATGAATGGCAAAAGATGAAGAAAAGAAACCAGAGATGAAATGAAGGAGATGAGAAAGTAAGGAAAGAAGGATGGATGCAAGGACGCTTCGAAAGGAAGGAAGCAGGGACGAAACGCGTCTTTTGGGCCAGACTGTGTACACGACATCAACATGGAGCTGTCAATCAAAACGTCTCGCTGTGTGTGTGTGTGTGTGTGTGTGTGTGCGCGTGTGTGTGTGCGCGTGATAGGGCGGAGCGTAAGGAGTTCATCCAGTGCAAGTATCAGGACGCGCAGTTTGCTCGGCGCGGACACAGCTCGACGGCGGTCGTGCGCCTCCTGCAGGAAGCCACCAGCAACTGCGACGTGTACGCCCTCGTCCAGTTGCACGCGCAGCGCGCGCCGCTCGGACACGCGCTGCACACGCACGTGAAGGTAGGCCACGCGCGCGTTTACATTTAATGCTAGGGTTTCATATGAGGGGTTTTTTTCCTCTTCATTTTAGCTCTGTTTAGGATTTCAAAGACAGGATTGGGGTTAAAAATGAGGGTTACAAGACAGAGGTAGACTTTCAAAGGAGAGTTTTGAGCTAAATTTAGTCTCAAGCCAGGATTGGGCTTTCAAACCAGGGTCAGGGTTTCAATATAGATTTCAAACTAGGGTTTTCAGACAGAATTTGGATTACAAATTAGGGTTTAAAATCAGGGTTCTATTTCATTCCTCCCGACCACCAGGTGGCGGTGCTGAAACAACACGGAAATCCCCCACTCATAGAATTGTAGTTCGACACGTAACTTTCGTTTTAAGACAGGGGTGGGGTTTCAAATGAGGGTTTTGAGCTAAATCTTAGATTTCAAACTAGGGGTTTCAAATGAGGGTTTAAAGACAGGGTTAAGGTTGCAAATTAGGTTTTGAACCAGAGTTATTGTTTCAAATGAGGGTTTATTATTACATAGGCTAGGGCAGGGGTGGCCAAGTTGGGTCCTCGAGAGCCACTATCCAGCCTGTTTTCCATGTTTCTCTCCACTAACACACCTGATTCATGATCAGGATCGTTATCTGCAAAGCTTGCTGATGAGCTGATCATTAGAATCAGCTGCGCTGAAGGAGGGAGACATGGAACACAGGCTGGATAGTGGCTCTCGAGGACCCAACTTGGCCACCCCTGGGCCAGGGTGTCAAATAGGGTTTCAAACCAGGGTGACTTTCTCAAATCAGGTTTGCAACTTGCGGGTAGCCTTGCAAATGAGGATTTTTAACTTGTCTTGGGTTTATAGTTTGTGTTTCACATTTTAGGAGTAGGATTTCAAATTAAGGTTTCAAATTAGGATTCGATTTAGAAATTAGGAATTCAAACCAGGAGTATCATTTTAAATGAGGGCTTTAAACTCAAATTTCAGTTTAAAACATAGAACGAGGTTTCAAATGAGGGTTTCAAGACAGGCTTTTGAGTTTGTTTGAAAATAGGTATTCATCCTCGGTTTAGGGAGGAAGGGTTCGAGCTGCAGAATGTTTGCATGTGTTTCCATGGCAACAGGAGAAAGGGGAGACGGCCCTGCACCTGGCCGTCCTCTTGGCCGACACCGCCACTCTGCACATCCTGCACTTCCTCGCTCAGAACTCGTCAGTGGCCGCACGCTCGCACTCAACAAGCGCAACAACATGCTAACCACAACCCGAGCGTGCGTCTTTGTTTTCCAGGCCAAGTGTGGACATGCAGACGGCGTGTGGAAACACGGCGTTACACTACAGCTGCTTGCACAACAAGAGCGACTGCGTCAAACTTCTGCTGAAGGCCCGAGCCAACACGCACATCAGTAAGACGCGCGCACACACACACACACACACACACACACACACACACACAATGATGGCAACCATTGAGCGTGTGCGTCCAGAAAACGAGTTGGGAGAGACGGCGTTGGACGTGAGCCGCAAGTTGAAGCACGGCCACTGTGAGGCGCTGGTGAGTTTGTCGGCTCGATGTCTCAGCGTGAGCGGACGCTGACGCGTGTGCGTGTGCGTTTAGCTGCAGCAGGCCCAGTCGGACCTTTTGGACCATCACATCCACGTGGAGTACGAGTGGCGCCTTCACCACGACGACATCTACGACAGCGACGACGACTTTGATGACAAGGTAACCGTGGCAACGGAATACCCAAAGAGATGTTTTTTGTATTTATTTAATTATAATATATATATATATAAATAATAATAAATATATATATAAAAATAAGTAAAAATGTAATTTAAAAAACGAGATTCAAAAAATAAATATGGAAATGAATACAAAACTAAATATATAAACAGAATTAAGTATCAATCAATAAATAAATAAAAATGCTCTTCTCTCATATTTAATTATTTCATGGTTAGGACCGCCCCCTTATTTGAATAACATGACACATTTCACGCTGACAGCGTCTGCAGTATTAAATAAATAAATATGAGAGCAAAGCGGATTTATTTATTGATTGATACTTAATTCTAATTGTTTATTTTTATAAATATTTCTCCATTTATTTTATTTTTTAAATCTTGTTTTTATTTGATTTTTTTTTCCATTTTTATTTCGATTTTTTTTAATTTATTTATATTTTTTACGTCCATTTTTATTTTCACTGCACTTTTATTTATCCATTATTGTATTATTTTTGGCATTTTTGGTCCTCCATTGACAGGAATTTTATGAATCTACGTTTAGTCCAAATGAAAAGATTTAGGTTGTAGTTTAATAACAACTTATTTGCGTACGTATTTGTTTAATTTCAAAGCCACGCAGGCAGCAATGAGAGAGAAACAAGTCATTTTCCCTTGCAGCGATCCAAGTAAGATTTGCGCTAATTGTTGCGTTTTGCTCTGAAGAACGGTCCGGTGAAGAAGGAGCGCTCGTCCTCCTCCTTCTCCTTCCCCACGCGACCTTTCAACTTTGGCCTGTCCTCGTCCGCCTCGGTCACGTGTCCGCCGCCGGGCTCCGCGGGGGGGCTGCTCAGCGTGGGCCGGCGGCTGGCCACGGCCATGGAGCAGCACGTTCGGCCCCCCGCCCGGGCGCAGAGCCCCCCGCCGCCGCCCCCCTCCTCGCCTGCCCCGCCGCTGCTGCCCCCCAGGGTCAAAGGTCAGGCACGCCGCACCGTTTCTCTCCCTTTTGGGGAAGAGTAAACAAAACAGTGAGTTGTAATGAGCACGTTATGAGAAGAGAAAACTATTTTTGAGAAGTGAAAACAAATGTTGAGTCGCGGCCCACCCACCATTAATAGCTATTTAAAGACAACAAATGCTGAGTCAAGGTGTGCCATTCTTAAAGAGCTTTTTTGCCAGAAAAGAAAACAAACTTGTCCCGCAGCACCCAGCGTTCCTCCTCCACCTCCGCCGGGTGAGGAGGCGGAGCAAGAGGGAGAAGAAGAGGAAGTCTTCTTCCCCCTGACAGAAAACAGGAAGTGGGCCCCTCCCGTCGCCGGCCGCCACAAAAGGAGCTGCTCTGAGTCCAGTAACCACGGTAACACATGATGTCATTAATGAGGTCATGAAAGATGATGTCATCACCTGTGTGTGTGTGTGTGTGTAGATTATGGGATGCCGGCCAGTCATGTGAGGCTCTACAGCGGCGCAGACTCGTCCTTTAAGAAGTGTGTGTGAGTATGAGAGCAGGCTTCTGATTGGCTGGAAAAAACTGCTAGCATCGCAGAGTTTCATTTTGTCCTAACCTAGCTTAAAATGCTAGCACAACGCCAATCATTTTAGGGATACAGTATACTTAGCGCTACATTGTTGGCATGCTAGCATTAGCTATGTAGCGACCAGTCACGTTAACTTGTTAGCACTCATTTTTAAATGACAACGTTGGTATGCCATCTACAGTTAAGACCAGTCACTTTAGATTGTTAGCGTTAGCTTTACAAGTATTACGGTACTTCCATAATGATTAGTCACTTTATTTATTAGCTTTTTAATAACCATCTGTTTGTCCCTGTGCATGCAGTCTTTCTCCTCTCGACTCGTTGACCGAACACCCAGACAGAGGTACTTCCTATCCACACCGCGCCCAAATAAGGAATTCAATTGTCATTTTGATGACTTCATGACACATTTGCATCTCTCAGCCTATCGCAGGGCGGACAGTGACACAAGCGCCTCACGATCGCATCACACCAGAAGACCCTCCCCCAATGGCTCATCAGCCAATCAACGCTCGCAAAGCTTTGAGAGCGCCAACCGAGGGCCCGCCCCCCAGCCGCTACCTCGCAGGTCACTGGTGAGTGCCGTTAGCAACCAGCCACATTAACCTGTTAGCATTGGCCCTGTAGCACTCACTCATGTTAGCATGCTAGTGTTATAGTAACCATAGTGACCAGTCCTGTTAGTTTATGAGATGACCAGTCACGTGAATTTGTTAGCGTTATGGCATCACATTTGCTCTGAAAGGACGGGTCATATTAGCATGCTAGTCGTATTACTATAAAGACCAGTCAATTTATATCGTTAGCATTAGGTCTGTAACTAGCAGTTAAGTCGGGCTCCAGGTGGCGGATTGGTACCGTCACTTGCCTATGATGCAGGTTGGCGTGGGTTCGCTTCCCTGCCTGGGAGACCATGTTTGTATGTGTGCGTGTTTGTGTGCGTGGGTGCAAAAAACAAAACAACAAAATCTAGCAGTTAAGTTACAGTGCTAGCATTCACGCTGAAATAGCTAGCCATGTTAGCATGCTAATGTTTCAGTGTGTAATGATCAGTAACTTTGACTTGTTAGCATTAGCTCTGAAATGAGCAGCCATGTTCGCTTGACCTCATTAAAGACCAGTCACTTGAACTTGTTTTAGCGCAAGTTCAATAATGGCCAACCCGTTAGCCTGCTAGCATTTACGCTAAACTAAAAAGAACAGTCCTTGAACATAACTAATAGTTTTTTTAAATTTACTATAATTAACTTTAATTTCATTTTGACCTTTAATTTTAAAATTTAGTTAGCTTTAATTAGTTTTTAAAGCAAGTGTGTTAGTAAAATTATTTATTTTTGGAAGAGCTTCGTGTTTAGTTTTTATTGGTTTTCGGATTAGTCATTAAGTATTGTGTAATTAAGTAAATTATATTTCTCAAATGTCTTTTTGACCTTCCTTCTTCTGTACGGACGTAAAGCAATACCAAAATAAAGACTTTTAAAATGAACGCCAAAAGCTCATGTATGATATTCACTGGCAAAGACAAAAACAAAATACTTTTTTTTGCTATAATTATAGTTTCATAAACATAAGGCGTTGTTTCTGTTAGTTTCCTAGTTCATAAACAAATTTTTTTTTTCTTCCAATTTTGAGTTATTTCATTAGTTTTGGTGAATGAGAACGACCAATCACATCAGCACGTTTTGATTAACATCAGCCATTTTGTCTTGGGCAGCCTCGGGGTTATCGGGGGTCCGCCCGTCGTGTCCGTGCGCTTTACGACTGCG
Source organism: Vanacampus margaritifer (assembly GCF_051991255.1). Classification (NCBI taxonomy): domain Eukaryota; kingdom Metazoa; phylum Chordata; class Actinopteri; order Syngnathiformes; family Syngnathidae; genus Vanacampus; species Vanacampus margaritifer. The sequence continues at coordinate 27,715,607 of NC_135441.1, read as the reverse complement.
AGGCGGACCACCATGACGAGCTGAGTTTCAGCGAGGGACAAGTCATCGTGGTCCTGGGACAGGATGACACCGACTGGTGGGTACGTATTAAAAAAAAAATTAAATACCAACACCAGCTGGATGGGAAAAAGTATTGGGACACCTACAGGAAGTGTGTGTGTGTGTGTGTGTGTGTGTGTTACTCAGCACGGCTACATTGCAGAGGAACCGGAGCAGAGAGGCTTGTTTCCATCTTCCTTCGTGCAGCCGATGTCAAACTGATGCGTGGCACGGCACACGAGCACAACGCACGAGCGAGAAGCGCTGCGACACTCGGACGAAACGTTTCCAGCTGCCTTTAAAGACGCCTCAGCGGCCAAGTAGCATGTCACTTCCTGCCTTTAGTCACACAAACATCAACAGGACCACAAAACATTGTGACAATAAAAATAAAAAATAATAATAATAATAATAAAAAAAGCAAGGAAAACATTGCCAATAAAAGTACAATTAAAAAGATGACAAACTTTGCCTTTTTTGGTATGGATGATAAAAAAAAAAAAAAACTTTGGGGATTTGTTTGTGTTTTTTCAATTTGTTTATTTTCTCATTATTGTTCAGTCCAAGTGGCAGTAGTGCCTTCACAAATTCTTACATGTAAAGCAGGCCACATGGACAAAAGTCTTGGGACATGTAAAGCAAGGTTATGAAAAAAAAAAGAAAAAAAAGGGAAGATCTCGACAAAAGTATTGGGACATGTGCAGAAAGCAAAACATGACGAAAACATACATTTTGACTTGAAATGATCCATTTTTATAATAGTGATTTGAAAAATACAATCGTAACTCAATCACACCTGAACAAAAGAATACTAGGGCCACCTCCAAAAAGAAAGAAAATATTGTAAGAAGAATGTCAAAATATTACGAGCGCATCGTTTTACAGGAATTTGAAGGCTTCAGACATTAGTGGTTGATTACCCAACAGGGTTTGTGTAAATGTCATCTTATTCAGAAATATTTTTTTCCATATAGCCCCCAAGAAAATGGAAACAAGTCAAAATGAAACAAAAACATTACAAACATTGAAAGTAACAATCTATGCTGCATGCTGTATAATATGAAGAAAAAAAAAATACCGCATGGTCCTCATTTTCCTTCATTGTCGTTTGCAAACAAAAAGCAGCACGCGATTGACCATCGGAGGACTTTTACATTCACAGTACACGTCAACACCAGCTGGTGGCGCCAACATTTGGTATGACAAAAAACGGTGAATGCGCCACACCTTTTTTGTGTGTGACATTTACAAGCAACACAAACGTAGTGACGGAAATACGTTAAAGCAAAAGATGAATTCACATCATTCATTTTCCATGTCACAGTCTTATAATGCATTCAATCTTATTTTTACCCTCAAAATTTGCCAAGTTTTTTCCCTTGTAAATTAAAACTTATGACATTGCAAAATTGGATATTTATGCATGTTTAACTCATTCACTGCCATTGACGGCTATAGACGTCAAAAATTCATTTGAACTATTTCTATTAGTTTTACATTTTTTCCACATTTGTCAACAAGAGTATAAAAACCTAGAATTTTTTTATTGTACATTTAGAACAGATATAAAATTTGTGATTGATCGTAAGTTAACTATTGAAGTCATGCAATTAATTAAAATAAAAAAATGTAATCGTCTGACACCCCTAATTTTTAATAATCTTTTTTTTCCAATCGTTAACTCACAAGTAATCACAATTTTTATATCTGTTCTAAATGTACAATATATATATTTTTTTATAGGTTTTCATACTCTTGTTAACAAAAGTGGGGGGGAAAAAGTGAAACTAATGGAAATAGTTCAAATGAATTTTTGACGTCTATAGACGTCAATGGCAGTGAATGAGTTAACAATAAATGTACAAGAAATATTAATTCTGATGGGATAACCAAGGTAGAATTTTGGAGAATTTTTGTATTAAAATTTCACATTATATATGTAGAGTATTTTCAATGTTTTTCATCTCACTTTGTCACCATGCTTGTCATGTTTGCACAACTTTGGAGGAAAAATTTCATTGAAAGCATTTGAGAATGTAAGACTGTAGCAAAACAAAAATGGGGACAAAATACTTACCGGACGGCCACCATTCCATTTGAATGGAAGGATGAGTTACCTGTGGAGCCACAAGATGGCTGCCGTTTCCTTAAGGCAAAGTGCTCAGATGAGGGGAAACAAAACGAAACAAAAAAAGTCATTTTGCAAAATAATACAAAATCCACCAAAAAGTGTATGTGGTTGTTCCCCACCTCAGAGCAAAGTTTTCTTTTTTGTGGTTGCAGGTTGTTCCGCCGTCGTGCGGAAAGGCACAAAATGGACAAAAACGGCGATTTGGGCCACTCGGGTTTTGTTTGTTCGGTGCCAGAAGGCGTCCGGGCTCGTTCCTCTTCGTCCGTCCTGGCGCTCGGGCAGACGAGATCCGCCGGGTTCACGCGTGCAGTCGGATCTTTCCCTCCTCGGCCAGCCGGCGGATGACTTGCGTCTCAAAGTCGGCGCTGTGCACGCCCGTCTTGCGGAAGGCGCCGGCGTTGCGGTTCTCCTCCCAGTAGTGGTGCCAGTTGCCCTGCTGGTCGGCCCCGTAACCAAACACCGACACCTGCAAGGAGGGGGAAGGAAAGGTAAAGGAAAAAGTAAAGAAGGAAGCAAGGAGGGCGAAAGAAAGGAAGGATTGCAGGAGCAAGAAAGGGGAATAAAAAGAATGGCAGGAGAAAGAAAAACAGAAGGACGGAAGGAAAGACAGAGTGAAGGAGAAAGAAATGAAAGGAGGCAAGAACGGAGGGAGAAATTAAATCAGGAAGAGAAGAAGGGGAAAAAATAAGAAAAAAGACCAAGATAATGAAGAGACAAAGGAAGGATGGAAGAAAATTGAAGGAAAAGAGGAGGCGAAAAAGAAAGGAAGGAAAAAAATAGCAAGGAGAATGGAAGGAAAGGTAAAGGAAGAATGCAAAAAGAAATGAAATCCGGAAGAAAGGAAGGTAGGAAAAAAGGATTTTAAAAAAGAAGTCAGAAAAAAGTCAGGCAGATGAAAGTAAAGAAGGTAAGGAGAAGGCACGAGAGACAAAGGAGGGAATTGAAGGGAAAAAAACAATGGAAGACAAATGGAAAAGAAGAAAAAATATAAAGGTAGACAAGTGGAAGGAAGGAAGGAAGGCGTGATGGAGAAAGGAAGGAATGTGGATCAAAAGGAGGGACGGGAGGAGGAAGGAAGGAAGGAAGTAGGCGGTTGCCGTGGCGACCTGGTCGCAGGTGTGCAGCGCGTAGACGATGGCGAGCATCCCGGTGGACGGGTATCGGCCGTGACGCTCCGTCCAGCGCTCGTGGACGTACTTGAAGAACGCCGGACTCACCACCAACACCTGCGCGCACATGCGCCACGTTAGCGCGCGTGCTACATGCTAACGCCACCTTTTCGCTCGCTTACCTTGTCTTTATCGGCCTCCACGCGTTCTTTCACACGCATGTACGTCCTGAGCACACAAAAACAGCTTTGAGGTTTAAAAAAATAAAAAAACACGCACGCAAGTCAACATTTGCTTTCATGTTTACGAGCCGTCAAATAAATTTCAACTTTTGGGTTTAATTACCTGATGTCATGATTCTAAACGTCTTTGAATGATATATTTCTTATTTACTGGACAAAAATACGAATGTAGACTTTTTGAAGATTGTCGTCTTTGAGGTTAACAAAAACACGTACATGGCTTTATTGAAGATGAGGAACTGACTTAAGTTTCATTGAAAATTCTGAATGTCTGTTTTTTGTTTTTTAAGGAACTATGCAAGTCAAATTTGTTGACACTAAATCGTCTTCGAGATGTTTCATAGAAAGAAAAAAGTACATTAGGCTTGTTGACACTAAATCGATTAACGTTTACAAATGAAAAGGTAACGACGTGTTTTTAAACTTTGAAGCCGTCTTTGACATTTCAAAAACGCTGCTTGTCGGAAGATTCTCAATCATGGTTTCGTTTTTTTTTTTTTTTTAGTTTTTAACGTTAGTACATTTTGACGTCCCCGGTGGACAAGGCGCTGGTCAGCCATTCCAGATCTCGCAGCTTGAAGGGCAGCAGGATGAGACTGACGCCGTGCGACACGTCCACCGCGCTCTCCGGGTACAGGAAGTGATGCGTGGTGCGGTTCCCCACGTCTTTGTCGAAGCCCCGCGTCACCGCCTTGTTCATCCTGAGCGGGAAACGGGATTGGTCAGATGTTGCGTGCATGTGCACAACTGTGATTCTCAGATTATGTTAAGAGAAAGATTGACAGAATTCCTTCAAACTGGAACCATGAGCAGCTATAAAATGCCCTCGCAACTCAGGACACATTAGGGGTACCAGCACTTTTGAAGATATACCCTCTAAAATATAAATGTTTTTGCCAGGCCTTATGCGGGTGCAACGTTTTACAAGTATTCATTCAAATATGACCTCCACGAAAGGCCAAAAATGGTGCAAAATAAATTCAAAGTGGCCGACTTCCTGTTAGCATTAGGCTACAAAAGACTTTTGTGAAGGTCTCGGGCTGCAGATGGTTGTTGAACGTCAGGACAGAACGCCTCGTAGATCGTCAGTCACGCAGGTCATTTTAATCGGAAAAGGTTGAATCGAGGAAACTGAAGCTGCTTTTTCCCGCAGACAACGGCTGATGCAATCACGCTATTGACGAAAGTACAACTCTGAACTCTTAAAAGCAGTACAGATTTGAAGGTTGTTGTGTTTTTTTAATATTGCAAAAACATTTTTTTTCAATCAGCATGCCAAATAATACTCTAGGTCTTCTTTATGGTTGAATCGAGTCACCTCGAGTCTTTTTTTTTTTCTCTTTTGCAGAAATGTTCATAGGTGACTTTTATTAATAGGTTAATGTTCCGGCTCAACTTTTGACTTTTAAACCAAATACAATTGAATGAAATCATTTCATCATCAGGAATACATTGAAAAGCCGCATATCCGTTCCAGCTGCTCAAAACATTTTTTGTTAAGAAATGTACAAAAAAAAGCAATACGGCTCTCCTTGCCCACATGGGAGGACATCACAGTACCTTCATTCACTCAAGTTTGAGAAGCACCGGTGTGGAAAACGTACCGGATGACGGAGGCGTGGGAGTCAATGAGCTTTCCGTGTCCTGACTTGTGCAGGTTGCCCGAGTTGCCCACCACGGCGCAAGCGCGACAGAGTGCCGGCCGCGGCGTGAAGTCCACGGAAGACGGGGAGATGATCTGGAACATGCGTGACATCACTTCCTGTAGCGTCTCATGGTCATTACCCGAACGCTGGAGACTCTGCGGAGCAAAACCCAGTCACGTTACCAGGTAACCAATGTGAAAGAAAACAGAGAATAACACATCGTGCATTTCAAAAAACCACATCATTCTGATAGTTCATTGTGTTCTTTATCCTCTGCAAAGAACCATGTTTTGGGCTGTTCATGTTTTTTATACGTTTTGGTTGTTTTCTTCAGACATATAATATAATATATAATATATATATATATATATATATTTATTATTATTATGTTTTCTTGAAAACTTCTTGGGGGGTGGCCAGTTTACTTGAGTGGCCCGCCCAAGTATTATCATGGTGTGGGAAACACTGGACTGTATTGTAAAAAAATGGTGTTGTTTTTGGACAAAGCAGAGCTTTGAGTTGCGAGTGTTGTCCCAGAACAAATGAAACTGATATCTCAAGGCTGCTTGGTGCAGTGACGACACAGTGAATCAGCAAGATGAAATCATCGTCTGCCCGCCCCCTCCCCCCTCCCCTTTCAATCTCCTAATGGCCCGCGTGTGTTAACGTTGAGCAGGAAAGACGTGCGAGCGTCTCCCGCTCAAGACGCCGGGCGGAATCCAACAGAAGTCTCAACGGACGTTGAACTCGGCACGTCGGTGGCTCTCCTCATCCCTTCACATGACATCTTTGCTCTTGTCGCGATCCTCACGGCTGGCGCTAATGGAAGCTGCTGCCTGTCCAGCCTGCAAAGAACTTCCTGTAAGGCGGCCGCTTCCTCAACTGGCCTCTCGTGTTTACAAAAACACGGTTCGCTGATGATGGGAGTGATACCAAAAAGACGTTTCTTAGCTTCATGGGAGGCACCGAATAGTTTTCTAAGAGTTTATGAAAACATGAGAGGTACAATAAAATCAATGGATTATTTGACCAAGGGGAAGTCAAGTCCATCATTTTTTATACAATGATTTGTTCTATTCTGGTGAATTTTGTGTTTGTGGAGTTTGAATAAAGCAGCAAAATTCACCATTTTCATCCATTTCAAGGGGGCGGCCATTTTGTCACTTGCTGTGGACTGAAAATGATGTCACAGTGCCGGGCGGACTCATGTAACGGCTCACCTGTGTTCTGGGTTTGGACATGTGACTTGGAGGAATTTACCCGCCCTGCCATTCCGAATGAAATTCCATTTAGATTCAGCCTTTTTATTTCGATTGAAGTGTTTTTAATGGAGCATTTTCATTCCGTTTGCTCATTTCCGATTCATTCTAATGGAATGCATGGCTCCATTCAAATCCGGATATTGTTTCGTTGTTGTTTTTAATCACTAAACAACATTTGTTGGCTAATAACTAGCAATCAGGGGGAAAAGATGGCTTTGTAATAAACTTTAATACAAAATACAATTTTAAATGGATGAAATTCTCAATAGAATAATCCATTCTAAAAATGATTTGATTGTGTTAGCCTTTATGCTTTTTTAACATTTTTCTGTTCACTAAATGTTAGGTCTCAGACAAAATTGTCTGTTTCTGATCAAATGCTTGTTGCAGTACAAACTATGGGAACTACAGTCATTTTTGGACTATAAGCCGCTATTTTTTTCACTTGCATTCGACCCTGCGGCGAATACAAAGGTGCGGCTTATCCATGAGATCAAAAGGGGGCGCACTATAAAGGAAGCGCACGAGCGTCAGGCAGAGCAAAACAAAGCAAGTGAGCCCAAATTTAGCTAGCGTGGCTTATAGTCCAGAAATGACTATGTTGAAAAGAAAAACGGCGAGTGCAGCACGTGTCTTGGATGTGGAGGAAGCATTTAAGCGAGCGTGCAGTTCTCACCAGCCACCAGTTGAGTGCGTCCGGGTCCAAATGGTCGCTGGCGTCGCGGAGGATGGGCCGCTGTCGGGGATCGTAGCGGCGGCGGAACCAGTCGGACGCGCTCACGTCCGACACGCATGACTCGGGACAACCGCAGGGCCTGAGAGGAGTGCGCTGGTAAGACCAGCCCCAAATATTACACCCCCCACCCCCCCCCAAAAAAAAACCCAACCACCACCCGCTATGTTACCTTTCGTCCTGCCCAGTGTCTTCTTTTGCCGAGTGCTTCTCAAGTGCGGCGGTGCTGACAAGTGCGTGTGTGCTGCTGACGTCAGCAGGAGGCGCTACAAGCAACACAAAGAAACACGTCACACCACCAAACGTTAAAACAGAAACCAAACCCTGGCTTCAAACCCTAATCCTTGTTTAAAACCCTAACCCAGGCTCAAATTCAAAACAAAGACTCATAACCCTGACCTGAAACCCTAATATGAACTTTGACTTTAAAAAACCCTTACCTTAATTCAAAACCCTAACCCAGACCTGAAACCCTAATTTATAACAGTAAACTCTTGCTCAAAACCCTAACCAGGTCTATGAACCCTACTTTGAAAGCCAAACCCTTTAAAATTGTGAGTCTTGTAACATCCCTCACCCGTCTCCTGACTGATGTTGTCCCGGGTGGGCGTGGCAAAGGACATGGACAGGAAGTGCTTCCTCTGGATGCTCTGGCTGGCGAGCATGAGGAGGAGGACGGCGGCGATGCCCAGCACCACGCACAGCTTCCTCTTCAACCACATGGCTGGAGGTGCGAGGGGGCGCGGCCCTAGTAGCACTTCCGCTAACCTCATCTGCACCCCCGCCGGGCTTCCGCTCGCCTCGCCTTCATCTCTGTGGAGGCCGAGCGAGGGCGTCCGCGTCCTGTCTTGTACGCTACACCGCGTTCCTGTTGGGGCACGCGGGGGAGGAGGGAAAAAAATAAAAATTCAGTGTAAGGCCGTGTTGAAAATCTCTCACTCGTATCCACTATAGTTGAGTTGGCTATTTTGTAGTGATGAAAAGCTTAGTGAGCAGAAGTGAATCCCTATTTAGTGTCCTCAATATATGAATCATGAAAACTAACTTTAATTTCACTGATGGATGAACTCAAGTCCACAAGAGTCGTTCCCTTGCTATTGGCGGGGCAGGGAACGGCACGCGAATAGCAAAATCAGCGTATGCAAGACATGTTTTCCACATACAACAGGGAAAATGGGGGCAAAAAACTAAAAAAAATTGATATGGAACATTTTTGAAAAATAAAATATGACCTGATACTTAACATACATTACTTAATGTATAGATTGAACCGTAATGGTCCCAAGACTAAACCCTGGAACCCTCCATGTATAACCGGAAGTACACTCAAGCCCCACATACTTGCGGGTCGACACCCAAAGATTTGCATATTCAGATTCCAAAAACAGCCAAAAGGCAAGAGCACAAGTGAAAGTGGGCTTTAATCGTTGCCAGGTGGGCCGTCTCGTGAACTCAAAAGGGAAAAGAAAAGTTAAGCTGGTGGATTAGCAAAGTGTATTAGCACACAGCTCCACTGTACAAACTTGTACAAAAGGTTAAAACAGCGAGAGGGCAAAGTGAGGTCAAGAAAGCTGGACAAGCATTTCTGGAATACAAACGAGATTCCATACAAGATCATTGATTGGAATATTGTTTGAAACTTTTGCGACCACGCTCCAACCCAAAAGGGCCAAAATGATTGTTTTTGGGCATCAGTCGTGTATTATTGACTCATGACAGACTTGCCAACCAAGTTTCAAGTTGTTACATGAAAATGGATCCATGGGGTTCATTTGTGAAAAGCAACATAATCATTAAGAAATTAAACTAATTCAAGAGTTCCCTTAGCAAAATGCTTTGAAACAAAATGGCAGTTTTCCTACGTCTTTTTTTTTTGGGGGGGTTAAAATTATTTTTTGTGGGTGACATGCCAACAAAATTTCACATTGCTAAATGAATCTGGCTCCAGTGGCTGAATTTTTCAAATAATAACGATAAAGAAACAAAATTCAAGAGTTTCCCTGCCAAAATGGCCGTTTTGAACCAACCGGGCAGACTTGCTGTGTCTTTTTGGTAATGGCTCCTTAGACGGTTATGTGGCTTTACTCATGATAGACATGCCTACCAAATTTCACATTGCCAACTGAAACAGGCTCCAGGAGCTGAATATTTAAATTAATAATGAAGAAACAAAACCAATTCTAGAGTTTCCATGCTAAAAGGGCCGATTTGAACAAAAATGGCAGACTTCCTGTGTCTTTTTGGGCATAGATTTTTGATTCTTTTTTGTGGGCGACATATGCCAACAAAATTTCACATTGCCAAAATAAAACTGGCTCCAACGGCTGAACGTTTCCAATAATAAAGCTGAAGAAGCAAAATTCAAGGGTTTCCCTGCTAAAATGGCCGTTTTCAACCAACATGGCAGACATCCTGTGTCTTGTCAAAATGGCTTCTTAAGACATTTTCGTAGGTCTAATCATGGTAGACATTCCTGCCAAATTGACATTGCCAAGTGAAAACTGTCTCTGAGGGCCGAATTGTCAAAACAATTCCAGGAAGTGCTAGCATATCTCCCCGACGATAGCGCACTTTCAGGATATTTCTTCTTCATGGCCGTCTGTCCCTTGAGTGCAAGACTGAATGGAGTCACACTATCTCTCTGTTATTTTTGGGTCTGTCGGTGGGGGGGGGGGGGGGGGGGCAGACAGAGTCATTCCCATGCTGAGAGCAGCATGTGACGCAACTCGTTGGTCTCACTGACATCTGGAATCTTGTGTGGACGCCACAATGGAAACTCGCAGCAGCCTCCCAATAGGAAACTCATGCACGTTTTTCACTCTTTCATTGGCAAACTTCAGTGGATTGATGCACTTTGATCAGGACGTTCTAAATATGCTCACAGCAGACACATCGACGCTCATGGTTTTAGTCAAGCTTTCGTCTATTTCGAGAGCAGCAGGTCAGAAATGGTGGAAGTACAAATACTTTGTTCATGTAGTTAAGAGTTTATTTTCCTGGCAGCTTTTTACTTCTTACATTTGGTCAGCCTAGATCATTACTAAATTTAAAAAAAAAAGCTATTTGCTTAATGATTTGAAAAAAGAAATCTCTACTTTTTACTTTTTTTCACATTTTTCAACCTCTGTGGATGAGAAAACACACACAAAAAACAAATCCATACAGAAAGGTTAAGTCCAAAGGTCAGATTTCGATTCAATCAGACCTTGCAGTCTTGTCAGGCACAACAAACGGGAACCGGTCTCGAGTACTTTAGCCACCTCTGCAGGTTGAAATAGCAAAGTTAGCCAAATCCGAGCACGGCTTGCTTTAACGATAACGTGACGACTTGCCGACCATTTCACAAGTTGCCTTTTTTAAACCTTCCCCGCTCAATAATCCGCCAATTCCAATCGTTTAGCTATATGAATTATAAATCATAGGGAGAAAGAGAAACGGTGCCAAGCTTTTACAACACTCTCAACAATCATTTGGCCTAAGTGCTCTGCGTAAAATGTGGCAGTATTTCACATTGTGACTAAACCGGATTACTATCTGAGGATTCAATTTTTGTGGCATTAATAGGAACGAGTAAAGAATGGGAGAGTTAGAATTAGCATGTTAGCATCTGTAGGTTACATTTTGCACAAGTCTGTTCTTGTACTGTAAAGGTATTGAAATGGAGACGTTTCAGAGGCTGAAAATGGTCTCAAAAGGAACATTTGTTTCTGCGTTTAGTTAACGTTCGGACTGGCCCAAAAATGTAATCTCTATATTTTCACTTATTCAGGACGATTACAATTTTAATCGATTTTAATCTTATCAACCCAACACATTTTTATTTAAGGGGTTAATTTATTCAAAAATAATTCCTGTGTAACGTCTTCAAACAATAATGTATACTGATTCTAAATCAGTTTTAACTCAAACTTAACATTCATTCATAGTTGGCATCATTATAACTCACAATAACATCTGGATGTTTTTTTTAAATGTAGCAAATTTTCAACGATTTGATTGTCAAAATGACGATTAATTGCCCAGCCTTAGTTAAGGTTGAGAATGGTTGTGTGCGAGAACAGAACAGAGAACATGAGCAGCAAGAGGAGCAGGACGGGACAGGATTAAAAAAATATAAAATTAAAATAAACTATAGTCAGGGACTGTTTTTTCTTCTGTGGGAGTTAGATGAGACAGGAGTCCACTCCCACATCACCCTCTAGTCCAAAGACCAGTTTAGTCTTAGTCCAACTACTGAGGAAAGACAAAGTGCAACTGGATCAGATTAGCATTTTAGCATCCATAAGTTCATTTACAGGTCTGTTTACCCGAGACTGTTTTTCAGATTTAGATCAACCCGTCCATATCACAACAATAAAAAAGAACAACCAAGGGAAAGATGTTTTTAAACAGAAACTGACTGAATTTGTGTCAATGAGGGCTTTAGTTTAACCAAATAAACAGGAAAGCACACAAACACGTTACTTCCTGTTTCAGTGAAACAGGACCAAGCCAGGTAAGGATGCAAACCAGCGTCTTCCAAAACGGACCCAAAAGGAACACAGTGAAACATTTTGGTGGTTACTGAATGTCAACATTTCAACGAGTCCTCCTACTTGACGGTGTGGAGTCGGTACTGCAAATACGACCAGACACACAACAGCCGTTTCCTGTCCACACACCCTTCCCGACATCTCCTCCCTGTTTTCTTGTAAAAGCTTTTTTTCCCTACTTTTTTTCCAAGGGATTGGAATTAACCCCTCTCAAGCCCCCCCACACCCCCCTTTTTCGGAACACTGTCCCTCATGATAAAAGCTGCCATGTGTGCTTAAGGCCATACAGTGCACCTCTTAAACATCCAGAAAAAAACACACACAAAAAACGTATTAAAACCTTATGGAGTACTTAACGATGAGTCAGCAAGTGTTAAAGTCAAATATGACTTGTGACCGAGTCGGAATCACTTAAAGACTCATTACTCCTTTAAATAATGCACTTTTAATAGAGGGGATGAGGACGGAGCCCCGCTGCAAATTAGGACTCCAAAATATATATATTTTTTTAATTTTGATATCGCAACATGCATATCGCAAAGACATGCACTAAGTTTCACATGGAATTGTATGCTTTTATTTGAATTTGACCTGTCAGACGCAAACTTAAAAGTGCATTGCCATTTAATAATTGTACATTATTTTGTGTAATTACAATTCATTCATTAACTAAGAATACATTGAGCTTGCTTATTTTGCCTCAGGAAAAAATGTAATTCTTCCATTAGACAATAAAAATGACATTTCTTTAGGTACATGTTAAATATCGCAATAATATTGATATCTACACCGGCGTATTAGTCCCGCGCATAAATAAATATATCTTTTGGGGTGGGGTTAATATTGGGAGAGAAAAAAGTCACATCTTTACAACAACAAAAACTCAAATATTTGCAACATTATACGTTGGCAAATTTGCTAGAAAAAAAAAACAACACAAATTTTGGAGAAAAAATAATAATATTTGCAACATTAAAAATGGCAAATTCGCAAGAGAACCCCCCCCCCCACACACACACACACACACACAAATTTATGAGAAAAAAAACTTGGATATTTGTGCCATTAAAATGTGCAAATTTGTGAGATGATGACACATATGGATGGAGGAGATGGAGGAGGATGGAAGAGGCAGCGCAGGTTAAGGTCACATCTCAGGCTGCCATCTTGAGTAATGCACAGACCGACCCATGGCTGTATTTATTTATTATTTTACAAACGCTTAATACGATATAGTTCATCTCTGCCCGAGCAATTATCATCTCCTTATTTGAAAACCCGACCGAAAAGTATACTTTAACAAATTCTTCCACCGTAGGAATTTGTGCACATCTGAGTAGGTTGTACTATGTGTTTTTCTTTCAAATCTGCGAGTTTATTTCTCGTAAATTTGCGAACTTTTTTCTCTGAATAGTACCCCCCCACTAAAAAATACATATATATTTATATGTGGTCATAGATATCGCCATATTCAACAACTATATTGTATGTTTTTTTCCAATGTCATGAAGCCCTAATATATATGATTTTAGATTTTATTATTTAAAACAAAACAACTAAATGCTCAAGTAGGTAAATGTAAGGGTGCCAAACCGCGAGTATGCGGGGGTCCACTGTATCTGTACTTGTAGCTACTCAAGTAAAGCGTGTGCGTACTTTGGCCACCTTTGGAGGTGTCGCCAGTGAAGCCGACAGATGCCATCACGGTTTTGGTCAACAACCAAACACGTTATAAACGCAGTTAAAACAAACAAACAAACAAACAAACAAATCAAACACTTTTCCTCCTATCAAGACTCGACACCCTCGCCCCATGTCTTCCTCCTTCGTGTAGCGGCCCACTCGGTTCGGACGAACACTTTGCTTCAATTGCCAAGATGACACCATGACAACAAGCGCTACATTAGCACAAAAAGTTGCCCAAAGTTTGGAGCGACCCCCGGTCAAGTTTGTTCGACGCGACGCTCTCCCACTTGAGCAGACATACAAAACGCACAATATCGGTCCAAATACAAACCGAATCACAAAACAACAAGACACCGAGATCCAATCGTCGAGAAGAAACATCAAAATGAAGAGAAACTCACATGAAGCTTCGCCGCCGGAGGTCTTTCTTCGTCTTGGCTGCTTTTAGATGAGGAGGGAGGAGGGAGGGGCGGAGGGGGGAGGGGGGCGTCATCTTGTAGCGGAGAGCCTGAGGGGAGGGGGCAGCAGGGGGCGGGCCGGCGTGTTACGTGGTTACGTCATGCTAATTGATGGCGTTGCGCCCACTGATTTCTTGCTTTGGGTTTGATTCTACAAATTAAATCTACACAAAAAAAAAAGGTTGGAGCTCTACACTTTTCTCTCGTTTATCTTTGTTTTAAATAACGATTTTATTTGTATCGGCACACATGAGGACGGTACGGTGACTGACTGGTTAGCACGTCCGCCTCACAGTGTAAAGGACGTGAGATCGAGTCCGGGTTTCGGCCTTCCTGGGTGGAGTTTGCATGTTCTCCCCGTGCTTGCGCGGCTTTTCTCCGGGTACATTCCAAAAGACATGCATGGCAAGTTCATTGAACACTCCAAATTGTCCATAGGTGTGATTGTCAGTGTGGATGGTTGTTTGTTTCCAAGTGCCCTGCGATTGGCTGGCAACCAGTTGAGGGTTCACCCCGCCTACTGCCCGAAACCAGCCAGGATAGGCTCCAGCAGCCCCGCGACCCTTGTGAGGACAAGCGGTTAAGAAAATGGAGGGATAGATGGCACACATGAGCTTCATACAATAATTGCTCAATGCTAGCTGTTTTGTTTGCATGTTTTCAGTAAAGATTCACAAAAAAGAAAAAGGTAGCTATCTAGCTATATATAACAGATATAAACAAAGAGAAATGATGACAATTGAATTGATACATAGCAACTTAAATTGTAATGACTGTTAAGGCTAAATTTACATCCTTAGCCTCGCCAAATCCATTATTTCTGCGAATAAATTTGAAACAACAGGACAGTGAAAGTGATTGTTTATTTGTTTTCACAGGAACACGAGAGCACTACTACACGAATACTACTGGCAAGTTATTTGTCATTCATCAGGTTAGTGAGTAGCTGCTTGGTCAAATTCGATTAAGTATTCACATGCAACATGCAATAGCGAATATGTCACTGGATAAACAATAGATGTATAACATACAGCAAAGCCATTGAACAGTTTATTGATATAAAGGCATGTAACAGGCATTGCCACAGTACATATGTATTTATTTAAAAACTTATTTGGCAACAACTCAGTCTGGTTGTGCTCCAGTTGGGAGCGCCAGAGTTTCCTGAAGTACTTTTAAATACTTCCTAATCGCAAGACACCTGACGGACACTTTCCTTATGCGCAGATTCTTTTCTTTCTTTTTTTTGCCTCTAAAGTTATTTTCTCCGGTCGAGACTACACGACAAAGGCAACAAGTTGAAACCAGTGGACCCAGATATGAGGTAATCATGTCAAAAATGAGTGTAAACGGCAATACTGAGAGGTTATAAAATCTCTCAAGAAGCTCAATTGAGTGGTCAACTCTTCCAAATGTGTGTTTTGATTTTTTTTTTTTAGTCATTGCTTTACTACACTAAATATTTAACACTGAAATTTATTGAAATTTGTTTTTCTTCTTGCATTTCCATAAGTTGGCTATTTGTTGTTAAAATCTGAAACTGTCCAACAAACATCCACATTTTAGGAGTTCAAAAAAAAATCTGTTTGTTTATAGTGTATGTTAACTAACAAAATAGTTTTTTAATTAGTAATTTTCATTAATATACTTTTTTATTTTTGTTTTATTTGATGTATTTTTTATTTGTACAATTATATTTTAAGTAAGTACATATTTTTACATTATCCATATTATTTTATATTAATGAGTGAAAGAATTAATATTATTTCTATTTTTTTTATTTTTCGACCGCAATGATAATGTTGGGAAAAAAAATATTAATTTTTTCCTGTGTGTATTCTATCCAACAAAACGTAACGGTTAAACAAAAAAATATACTGCCTTTATTTTATTTTTTTTTTAATATAAATTGGACAGTAATGGTGTATAAACAAAGCCTGAGACTGTCCAAATGTTGGGGTATTTTTTCCCCCTGCCCCAATTCCATAAATTTTTTTATTGTGTAATTTTATCCGGGGACCAAAAATATTGAAACTCCAACAATGTATTTGATTCAATTGTTTTTCATAATTGGACGGAGACAGCATATAAATGTTTAAATCGGTTAATGGGGGAATTTCCCCCCCCACCACCCACGGTCTGAATCTGACGCCGTTTAGTTTCATGTGGTCGGCACCATTAGAGGAAGAGGAAGGGGCGGGACTTCCTGCTTCTAGAGGATGACGCAGCAGCATTTGGCCGGGTAGTTGGTGGCGCTGACTTCCTGCTCGTTGCCAAACACGTAGAACACGTGAGAGTCGCCTTTCCACTTGTAGCCCACTTTGGTGATCGGGATCAACTCCACCGTCTGCCTCTGAACGCACACAAACACACACGCACGCACATAAACATTACACACACACGTGCTCACAAACACACGTGCTCACAAACACAAAATACACACGAACAGGAAAAAAAATACACACGGAAAGACACACATACACAAAAACAGACAAACACACAAAGAGCCGGTAAATGCTAACACATGGCAACGTGACTTGACTTCCTGTTTTTGCAGGCCAGCCAATGGTGGCAACTTCCTGTTTTTGCGGCAGTCTGACTCGACAGCTTCATCGTATGCGTCGTCTCAGTGCTGGAGATGCACGAGAGCCTTTGGCAGCGCCATTACGTACAACCAAACCGCTTTTGGAGGCGGAACCCGAGACGGGCGTGACGACGGCGGGACGAGGGCGGGACTTTTAACACACGCCACTGGCTCTGTTGTCGCGCGGTGGCGCCGTCCGTACGTCCGTACGTCGTCCGTACCTGCTGCAGGATCCTGGAAGTCTGAGCGTATTTGCTGTGGTGCTCTTGGACCAGCCGCGTCGACGCTTCGGTGATGGCCGGCTCGGGGAAGCCCATGAGCGGGTACACCTGAGACGGACGCAGGACAAAACATGGCGGTCAACAGTCGCGTTGTCACAAACTCAACAAGTCAAAGTTTGTTGGTCACAAACTTGATAATACCTTGAAACAGTAACCTTGAAACATACAAAAATAGGGTTAGGGTTACCTAACCCTATTTTTGTATGTTTCAAGGTTACCATAGTTAACTAGAACTAATGAATGCTGTAAACTAAACTTTTTGTTCATGAAATGAAAAACAAAAATGCTCCAACTACAGCTTACATTTATAAAATTAACTATAATTATAGCAAAAATATGCTTTGTTTTTTATCGTCATTGTCAATTAATGCCATACAGGGTTTATTTTAAAAATATTTATTTTGGGAGTTGCTGTACGTTCTTGTGGAAGAATGAAGGTCAAACCGTCATTTGAAAATTGTACTTAACTGCATAAAATAAAAGTAAAAAGAAATAAATAAAAGATAAAAAATAGAATGAAGAATCCAAAATTCTCATAACTCTGGTATGAATGTTTTGGTGTGTTTTGGTGGGCATTTTTTGCGTGCATGTTTTGTGTACCAGGTACTGGTTGTTCTTGAACAGCTCCTTTCCGCTCACTGAACGCAGGTTGTCGATCTTCAAGCCACTGTTTTGCTCCACCACGTGATCGTCCACATGGTTAGTCCTGGAAACACGCACGCACGCACGCACGCACGCACACACACATTGTATTGCACTGTTACTGTATTATATTATAGGATTGTTGCCTATGTAATTTTTGGACATTTAAAGAAAACTGACATTTGAAAATGTCTTCTATTTGTTGAATCCCGACAATTTGTTTGACCAATGAGATTTCAACTTTGCCCTCACAGCGCTCGTCCTTTTGATGACGGCTGCCGTTTTACCGTCCTCTGATTAGCTGAGCAAAACTTGTTCCAAAATTGTCTGTTTTGTCTTGCTTGAGATGCAAAGAAACAATAATTTCGCCAACCTTTACACGAGTTGTATATCGGTGACCTCCTGCTAACGACTCACCATTCCACTTTGAGCTGGATGAAGGTCAGCAGTTGTCGCTTTCCTTTGCACGTCTTGCAATTCTCGTAGCCACGAGCGTCGCACTTCCTGCACCTGCACACAAACTGCTCCATTAGTTACCCTTAACCGAAGTCTGCTAGCTTAATGCTAACACATAAAGTGAAAGGTCACAGACTGGCTAACAAAACTAGCATCGATGTTTGGGCAGCAAGTAACATTTGGAAAACATCATTAACAGATGCAGACGGACAATCTAGTGTCAGTTTTGAAACTCTTCTTTGTGTGTCATTTGGATGTATGTAAAATACTGCCCCTGGTGGCCAAGGGATGCACGCCATAAGAAGCAGCACAAATGAATGAAATCATGATGCACAAACTGTTCAATTCTTTACATTCTATAAAACGGTGTTACTACTAATGTTCTTATGTAGAAGGTTATTTTCCTCTTTAAGAAAACATGCTACAAGAATTTTTGTTGGTGATGTTTTTTTTTTGGGGGGGGGTGAAAATAAATTCCCATTCATTTCATTCAATGTCAATGAATTGTAGCCGCGTGCAGTACCTGTCTTTGCCTGTAGAGTTACAGTGGGAGCAGTTCTGATCGTCTTTGGTGCCTGAGCCGTTACACACCCAGCACGGTTTCTGGAGCGCACACGCCAACACGCACACACATGTACACGTCATTATTAGGGATGTACTCTTGAGTAGTCACCAATACTGATAAAACCCCCCCAAAAAACAATGACAGATCATTTTTAACTCTTTCACCGCCAAAAACGTTTAATGACGTGCAGTCAAATCCAAATGAATGCCGCCAAAAATGTTAATTGATGTTTTATACAGTTTTTTTTTCTTTCTCTAGCATAAAAAAACATGGGGAAAAACGTATAAATATGTTTTTGGGAGGGAAGGACAAAGTATAAAAAAAAAAAAAAACGTTTTTATAAATTTTTGGGGTTTAAATGAGTTAAACGGCCACAAGATTGTATCTGCCACGGTTGAGAGTACTAATAACTTAAAATAAGGCCGGTATTGGTACTCGCCCATCCCTAATACTGTATATATAGAAATAAAGTTGAACTGTATTGAGTTCATTCTAGTATGACCAAAAAACAAAAAAAATTGTTCTAATTGGCAGATTGTCATGATGAGTAGAAGTAGAACAAAACGAACCCGTTTTGCGTTCAAATCATAATTATCATCGAAGCATTGGCGGTAAATCCACTAACTCATTCACACCCAGTCACATGGCGCTCGCAATGCGCGCCCGAAGGTAGACAAACAAATTAGTGACGGCCGACTTACATGTCCGCTTCCGGTGCATTCCTTACACGGCATCTTGCCGGTCCCGTTGCAGTCGTGGCAGTCCTGCGCGCGCACACACGCACAATTGAACACACGTTTGACACGGCGGTGGGGCCACATGGACGCACTCACCTTGACGGAGGACGTGTAGGGCACGCGGATCAGCTCCGTGTGGTTGGTGAACATGTCCGGGGGCGTGGCCTGGACCTCCCAGGGTCGGGGGGCCGTCTGGGTGTAAAAGTCCGGCGCCTCACCTGCTCATTCATACCACGCACACACACACGTCAATCAAACACACCCTGTGTGTGCGTGTGTGTGCGTACCTTCGTGAGGTTTGCTGCCCGACTCGGTTGACCGGGACTCCGTGTAAGTCTCCAGTCGATACTATTGAACACACATTAGCGTGATTGTTATTCATGATGTATAAACACAAAACCGCCCACAAACACAATCTACGCACACGCATGTAAAAAATGAAAGAAATATGGAAATTGAGACAAAAGGTATTTTGAGTATGGTTAAAAACACTAACAAAATAAGGTTTAACATCTTATTTTAATTTGTTGACAAAGATGTCAACAAAACAAAATAAAAACAAGAGTTTTAAAAATGATAACAGAAACTACAACTACATTTAAGATTGATAAAACGAATAAATCTATAACTACATTGAAAAATCCCAAACTGTTATATCCATGATTGGGACACAAACAGGAAGTGAAAATGGAATAAATGTGGTCATTTGGACAAAAGTATTGGGACAAAGACAGGGACAGACTGGGAGCGAAATTTGGCCCGGGAAAATGGCCAGTCCCGCCCTGGACAGACAAGAAATGAAAAGTAAAGAAATTGAGACACAGACATGCAGTGAAAATTAAACAAATGTAGACATTTGGATGAAAGTTTTGCGTCTCAAGCAAGAAGTTGAAAAGATGTGAAACTTAGCAAAGTTGGACAAAAATAATGAGACACCTCCAGGAAGTGAAAAGTCAAGAAAATGTGGACAAAAGTATCACAATACAGAAAGTGGAAATTTGGACAAAAGGTTTGGGTTTACAGACAGGAAGTAAAAAGATGTGAAAGCGAGTAAAGAAGGAAGTCGGAAAGTATCAGAACACAGGATGTGAAAATGGACGAAAAGTGGAAATCTGGACAAACGTATCGGGACACCGATAGGAAGTGGAAATAAAAATGGAAATTTGGATGAAGGTCGTGGGACAAAAAATGACAAACGAAATGCGGGGAGGTTGGACAAAATAATTTGGACGCCTACAGGAAGTGCAAAGTGAAGCTCATGTAGCATTTAGCATGTATGCTAACCCTGTAGGTGTTGAACGGCTCCATCTGTGTGATGACGCCGTCCTGGGCGGGCGCTTTGCTATAACAGCAGTTGGACGCGGCGAAGCTCTTGAAGGCCTCGCGGGCGACGTCCTCAGACAAGGACGGGATGCTACGACGCACACGCGCGCACACACAAAACAAGCATTTCAGTTCAGAGTTCAGGCCTTGGCAACCAGTCAACCACAACGTTTGACCCGCCTTCAGTGTAGTACCGTGTTGGGCCACAAAATGCCAGGCAGCACTGAGCTCTACCGGAGGATATGCGGTGGAATTACGAGCAACAAGAAGAGGCAGAGAAGGTCCCAACTAAAGTCATGGAGAAAGGACATGCCCAAGTATTGTCGCACGCGCTGTTGTATGTGTTGCTGCTCGATGCGTTTCAAAAGTAGCAGCTGTTTGTTTAGAATTACAATTCTATAAATAATTGACTGTCTAACTAGCATACAAGCCTGGCTACGGTTTTCAAATGATGGTTGGGGTTTCAAGACTCAAACGAGGATTTCAAACAAGGATTACGTTTTAACTTTGGTTTTCAAATCTCAGGCATGGTTTGAAATGAGGCTTCCAAGCATATTTTGGGATTTCAAAGAAGAATTTGGCTTTTAAATGAAAGTTTCAAGCGCAGCTAAGGTTTTGAAATAAGAGTTGGGTTTTCAAACCTGATTTAGGATTTCAACTTAAGCCACAGTTTGGGTTTTAAACATGCACGGGCTGCTGCGTCACGTTTACAATCAACGTCATCTTCCTTTCAAGGCCATGTCGTGCAAGCCTACTTTGAGGGGGTGCCCCCCGCTGGACGGGAGGGCTACTGCGAGATGTCTCACCTCCAGCTCTCCGGCTCGGGGCCCGGTTGGGGCGGGGCCGCGGGCTCCACGGGCATGGGCGGCGGCAGGAAGCCTGGACACACAAATCCAATATTTGGGAACAAGGATCCAAGTTGAAGTCTTTATTTTCCGTTTTGGGTGCTTGGATCTCACCTCCCCCGCCTTGGCCCATGCCCTCGTACCCGGGCATGTTGTTGAACATGTCAGTGGGCGCGGCAAATGGTGGGTACACGACTGAAACACAACCAAGACGGTAGACAAAATGGAAGGCCCGAGTTAAAAAAATACGTAATAATACCTGTGGCTGTCCCAATACTTTTGTCCAACGTCTAAAACTGTCTTCACGTTTCACTTCCTGTACGTGTCCCAATACTTTTGTTGGAATTCAGAAATAGTGGGACACACACAGATCGTGAAGGAGATAACATGGACTAAAGTGCTGGGACACGAACAGGAAGTGACTAGTGAAGAAAACGTGGAGTTTGGACAAAAGTATTAGGACACGTCGCAAAACAAAATGTTGGAGCGCCAACAAAAGCATTTTGGATGTGGACAGGAAGTAAGTATGTGGAGAGAAAAAAAATGCCTAAGGTGGACATAAGTATTGGGTCGCCTACAGGAAGTGACGCAAATAGGAAGTGATTTGGACAGAAGTATTTGGACACATACGTGGAGTTTAAAGTTAAACAAGTGTGGACAAAATTATTAGGACGCAAACAAGAAAAGAAGAAAAAAAAAAGTGCAGCTCAGACAAAAGTAATGGGACACCTACAGGCAGTCAAAAGGTGAAAATCCTGCGAGAACTGGAAGTCGTGGGAACGTTCAGTCAAATAAAAGGAGACGGAACAAAGCATCGGCTTTCCACATTCAAGAAATACGATACGCGGGGAAAAAAAAATCCCTCCAACAACACGTCCACACTCGCGCCTGCATGCGTGCGTGGGTGCAAGCGTGCGTGCGTGAGTGCGTGCGTGGGTGCAAGCGTGCGTGCGTGCGTGCGTGCTTGCAGCTGTTCCGGACACTCACACCTTCGACATGTTGCATTTGGCTCACAAAACATTTGCATGCGCGCCTTGTGATAGAAACTGAAAGTGTCACAAATCTTTGACTTTCATTTATTAAACATGCTGAAATCAATCAAGTAAGCGGTTAAATATAGTTTGTATTTTCTAGTCAATTTGATCAACTTTCTTTTCAAATTGCTAAGGCAAATAGTTGAGGTTTTGAAAAGATTTTTGGCCGTCTGCCATGTCAGACGAGGCTAGAGAAAAAAAAAATTCCACCCTTGCACATTCAGAACCCCAAAAAAAAGAAGAAGCAAATTGCTGACAAGTTTTAAAACAGTCACTTGATGATCATTAACGTGATATCGTTACAAATCGCACAAAGCAATTGTTTGCTTCTGTTAGATATTATTAACATTTAAATTCTTCATTTTCATATATTAACCATTGTTATACATTATAAACATCTTAATTCTTGATATTAACCATGTCAAAATGTTTTATAGACGTGTAAAGCAAGTAGTGTTGAACTCAGTATAATTTGACCTTAAGCTGGGACATATTATTTGGTCTAGAAGTTCCTTCTCTGTGGGAAAACACATTTGGTCCTTGAGAACAGAATCTGTTTCGAAAACACGCACCCCTGACTCTGTTTTCGCCATCGCTCACGGAAAAGTACCCAGAGAGTATGTTTTGTCTACAAATAAAAGAGAGGCGGTCTTTTTAACTATAAGAAGCCATTTTACACGCGGAAGAGACACATTGGGCACTCTGAAATTCCACCTGTTATGTGATGTTTGGAGACTGTCACGATGTCCAGAGATCTCTGTTAGATTAAAATCATTTTTGCAAAGGTGTTTTTCCTTACATTAAATGTGTCTTCAAGTTTTGGAACACGCAAAGAGGACAAATAATTTTATTCCTCTTTCACTTCTAAAACTGAATTATCTTTATTTACTTATCATTTTAGTCATAAATAATTGATTTGCATCTTTGTTGCACGTTTAGAAAAGGCCTCAAGTATAAACGAATTTATTAGTAGTGGTGGCACCTATTTTTTTTTTTTATTTACATTCATTCTTAATTTACATCTTCCTTTCTTCTCTGCCCACCTCCACATTTTTTATATAGCGTTGCGAGCTATGTCAAATGTAATTGTTTTGTTTTATTTATTTATTAATTATTATTATAGCATGCCGCAAAATGGCTCCGAGATGTAATTTGGACACCGCGGAATTAGAGACACACACATGCAAACACACACACATCGCTTTAGTCCTATTATTGCTTTCTTACTTGAAATCCAGCAAATACAGATTCCAAATACTAATCAAGTGACGAATTCCCCACTCGGCTCATCAAAAGATTGAATTCTTCCACCTTTTGTGGCCACGTGACTTGTCCCAACATGATTGTTGCAGTAATTGGATTCAATTTAGTGCCCGAGGGTACAAAATTGCTTGAAAGCGGGTTCTTGATGACTAAAACTGTTTATAATAACGTTAATGATCTTGACAACAAACAAAACCGACAACGCGATGTGAGCAAGCGGTTTTCAGGTTTTGGGCTGCGGATGTGATCTGGAATCTGCTGACAACTGAGCGGGCGGCGTTGCGTTGACTTTTTCTTTTTGTCTTCGTTTTTGCTGGTTTGACGGATGCTTACCTGCGCTGTTCATCCTGCTCAATTGCCAATTTGCACCGCAAACAAACACACACAAAATGAATTTTTAAAAAAGTCTTGAGCGTGCAACAAGAGCAGGGCCGAGCCCAGCACGTCGCTCACTAGGAAGCTTAACGTCGAAAACGCTCGCCGCTTCCGCTATACGCCTTTCAAAATAAATTTAGGTTGTTGTTGTAAATGTCACTCAGGGGCGTACCTCACCAAAATGTGGCCCCCGATAATGCCCCCCATCATACAAAACAAAAAACAGAGGTTCAAAGTGAATTTTTCTTTTACCATTACATATTTTATGTATATTATTTACATTTAGTGAAATAAATCAAACGGAAATAATTGACTCATATTTTTTATGTAATTATTGATGCATCTTTATAGTGTATGTTAAGTTTTTATATATTTAGGATTTTAGATTGAGGAGGTAAGTGCAAGAAGACGGATGGAATTTAGAATTTTCTTAATTTAGGGCAGAAACACACCAACTGCAGAACAAAGCGAACAATCTTTTTTTTCTAAACATCAAACACAATCATTTTGCTTCATTTTTCAACACACACGGAAAACATATATCAAGAAGTGACCAGTGGTTTCTGGGCCTTTTAATTTGAAGGGCTGCCACTCGTCTTCCTGTGATGAAAAAGTTCATTTGAAATCTACATCGGGAGGAATGTTGTCGACGCCCATCTGACATTGATTAGTTCAGCAGCTCAAAGACGACAACAAACCCA
Source organism: Vanacampus margaritifer (assembly GCF_051991255.1). NCBI lineage: Eukaryota > Metazoa > Chordata > Actinopteri > Syngnathiformes > Syngnathidae > Vanacampus > Vanacampus margaritifer. Next base: position 27,690,963 of record NC_135441.1, on the reverse strand, counting down.
ACATCCACATCTTGCTTTTATTGTAGTGTGTTAGTGTGTGTGTGCGCGCATGTCACATTAAGTGTGTGTTATGACCTAACATGTACGCTATGTCAACATGTTCAAGAAGATTCTTGTCAGGAACTGCCTACCCTCAAGGCAAATATTTGTGTCAAGACAAAAAAAAAAGAACAAGAATGCTGTGACCATAATGCACGTGATTCATAGTGAAAAAGTATGAATGAATGCGGTGTATATTTGTTTGAATGAATTTCAAAGTTATGATGAGTTTTGCAGGAAACGAGAATGGAGCAACCAGCAGAGGGAGCCAAACAGAGACGGCAATGACGATTTAACCTTGCTCTGCAAGCTGAATTCTCGCGGTATTTGCGAGTTCACAAACTCCCGAGAATAAGCGATGTGTGCACTTTACCCGGACGCGATCAAGAGACGGGTACGAGCTCTCTTCACTGAGGGGCTCAATTGGGGCAAAAAGCGGGTTCTTAAATGACCATTAGTTTGGTTACACGTCCGTCCGCTAGCAAGCGTCGTGATGCTTCCGTCTGTTTTCTCGCTTTCAGGATAATGACAAATGTTCCATTTCAGTCTCTTTTACGTCCGTTTGGATCTTTCTTTTCCGTCTGGAAATTGGCAAGAATGAACGGAGGTTTACAAGCGTACTCTTCCGTCTTCTCGAGCTTTGCAATGCAGGAACGACCGACGCACTCAAAACAGAAATTGTCGGAATCGCAAATGATTTCAATTTGAATTGCTAATAATTGCCTTGTAATTTTAAGTACCAAAATTGATTGTTTATTTTTTGATGGTTTAATTTGAATAGCCTAAATGGAAATTAGATTGAGAATTGGAAAACAATCTGATTTGCAAAAATGTAATTTGTTTTAAACTGTTGTCCAGTAAACTTATAACTTCTATTCTCTGAAACCATATTTGAGCTTCACTAAAAATTCAATTCTGTATATTTTCACATTCCGTTTCACAAGTTCAAATTTTCTCCACATAAATTCTTTTGTGTATGTGTGTGGACGCTTGCTACATACTTATTTTTTTTTATTTGCTTTATTGAAGAAATTGCACATTCAACAACACCACAGATGTCACATCAAAAAAAAAAAAAAAGAGTGCAAATTCAGAACAAACATAAAAATGTGCCGAGGAGGATACAACACCTTACCCACAAAAAAAATAAAAATAAAAGGAAATAAAAATGGACTTTTTATGAGTGTTTTATGGGCGAGTACAGGTGATGATACGAGCCTCATTTTGAGATATTGATACTCTCAAGCGTGGCCATTTCATGATCAGGAACAAGAAATTAGAAAATTGCCACTAATTAAATTTAAAATGCTATATTGGGATTTACGTATCGACCTTTCTTTAAAAAATAATGTCATTGAGTTTTTTTTTTTTTGTTAAAAAAAAAAAAATTGTACCATAGTTGTATCGTATCAGTGAAAAAAAGTTGAGTACTGGTATCAGTCTGAACAAAAAACAAAATTGGTATTAAACATGTCTACTTCGGTACATTTCACTCACTTGTGCATTCAAAGTCTTCTCGGCCTTCTTGTTCTGGCAGGCACTGATTGTAAATATTAAAGTTCTTATAAAATAGTGAAAAAAGTGGTTTGTGATTTACAATTTATGGACGTAGAACTTTGCTATCAAAAGCAGCTTCTCTTTTCATCTTTTTTTTCCCTCTTTACAAAATAGCATGGCTCATACAACAATGCAAAATTTGCCACAAATAAATCTTGCTCCATCTTTTGGTCCTTTAAAAAATAAAGTTCTATCTTTCCATAGTTTCACGGTGAGCTGACGATGGCAGAAAAGTTGTGATGCAGTTTCAGGAGAAGCGCAGCAAAATCAACACCTGCTATCAATCAATAGCATTTTTTCATCAAAAGTTTAAAAAATTTTTTTTTTTTAAGCGGTACATTTTGTGCCCAAACTTCTCTAATTTTGTTGGTGATGAAAAATTTGTGAGGCACAATTTAAAAACTGTGCCAAATATCAGCTGCTTCGACTCACAAAATCTAGCAAAAGTGCTAAAAATGCTGCGTTTGTTGACCAAATTCTTATAGCTACTTCCCGGAGTGTTTGTCAATTTGTGGGTTAGCATTAGCATGCTACTTCCTGGGTCAAAGGCTTCCATAAGTCCGGTGGCGAGAGAAGCACCTGGTCCGGGACAGGTCGCCGGTCGGCCGCTCAAAGGACGGCGAGGTCATGGCAGCTCTTGGATCGGATTCTGACGGCCACGCGTTGGTTGTTGCGCGCCACCAAGCGGTCCAGGAAGCGGCGCGCCTTCTGGCCGATGCTCTCCTTGCGCTTGCAGGACGCGGCGCGCCTGCGCCGCGTGGCCTCGGCGTCCGCTCCGCCGCGGCGCAGGCGGATTTGCCGCACCACGCCCTCAAAGAGCTCGCTGACGTTGTGCTGCAGCGACGCCGACGTCTCGATGAACTTGCAGTCGAACACCACCGCGCACGCTCGGCCCTCTGGCGGGGGAGTCACCAAGTACAAATACTTTGTTACTTTACTCGAGTCGTTTTTTTTCAGTACTTTGTACTTTCCTGAGTATTTCCGTTTTAGACTACTTTTTGCTTGTATCCGTTATATTCTAACATGAGTATCTGTCATTTTGACTCGATACATTTTCAAAAGCAGATTTTTGTTTTAAAGGCATGAAAACGATGACAATACTTGACAGCAGCCATCAATGTGTCTTGAACATCGCAGCCTGTGATTGGCTCTACGACACGCGATCACATGACATGCCATCGGCTCGATTACAACGACCCGTAAATACGACGCTCTTTTTGCTCCGTTCGCTAAAATTTTCCAATTGATGCAATAACATCTGGTAAAAATACTTTTTACTCCTACTCATCAAGTACATTTCAGAGCCTGCACTTTTTTACTGTTACTTGAGTGAGTATTTTTACCAAAGTGATTTATTTTTACACCAGTAACTGTACTTTTACTCAAGTGGAGAATGTCAGTACTTCAAACGATATAATGACCATATTTGGAATGACTGAAACCGAGTCTGCGACAACCTTCCTCCGCCTGCTTTTTCAAAATGTCAAAGGCGATAATAGCGTGTGATTTTGTAAACATGAAAGACGGTGAAAGTTGTCAATGAAAGTTTGCTTTCGTAAAATCAAAGACAAGTTTGTCAACAAGTCTGACGTGTTTCGTAAACATCAAAGTCAACGTTGTCGTCAACGTCAAAGACCGTTTGAAAACAGGCAATTTCGAATCAAAGATGATCCATTTCTTCAAAAACAATTTACGACAACAACAAATCTGTGGTATGTGTTGTGTAAACAAAGACGATTATGTCTACAAAGAACCACAGATGTTTTTCCAAGAATCAAAGACACCTCATCAAGTTAACAACAATGACGATTTTGCATCCAAAACAAACGTGTCCATGTAAACATGGGAGCATTTTCACTCTTCGACAAAAAAATAAATAAATAAATAAGATTTAGTCGTCAATGATGCTACATCCAAGATAATTTAACAGTCAACAATCCTACGCATGTGTAAACAAAGAGGATGAAGTCTACAAATAATCAAAAACGTGTCTTTGTAAACATCAAAGACAAGACCTGATGTTCCCCCCCGAAAACCATTTAAGTTGATTTAGTGGTCTGCGACTCTTAACTCTTTGACTGCCAGACGTTTTCAGAAAAGGGATGCCGTGGGTGCCTGCTGATTTAAGCATTTTTGACTGATCTTTCAAGGTCCACAGAAAATGATGTGTTTGGACTATGGAAACACACAAACTACCAAATGAAAGATTGGACTCTCGTCTTTCATCAGAAAAAAAAGTTTGTTTCTACCTTATTCCGTTTTTCAGTAATCAACAATAGAAAATGGTTAGTTTCACCTCTGTTTAAAAAAACGTCTTTTAACGTCTTTGGCACTCCTCCATAGGATTTTATTAAACGTTATTTAACGTTTTTGGCAGTCAAAGAGTTAAATGACGCCATTGTGCAAACGAGTCCCTGATCATGCGTGTCTTTGCAAGCGTCAAAGAGGTTCACCTTGCAGCGCCACCTCCCGGGAGCGCACCAGGTCGCTTTTGTTGCCCACGAGGATGATGGGCACGTCGTCGGCCTGCCGCCGCCGCCTCAGCGTGATGCGGAGTTCGGCGGCCGCGTCAAAACTGCGCCGGTCGCTGACCGAGTAGACGATGACGTACGCGCTGCCGTGCGCCAGGCACGCCTCGCCGACCGCGCGACCCTCTTCGTCCTCGCGGGGAAAAAGAAAGAAAAAAAAAAAGACATCCAAGACGTGCACCTTTTGGTCAAAATTGTGGTCAACTCAGTCCGCACGTTTGCGTAAATGTTTCTGTTGAGGCGATTTGGTCTTCAAGGCTCCTAACCGGCATCGTTTTTATAATGTTGACTTAGTCCTCAACGTCAACATCAAAGACGTTTTCCGTCTTCAAGTACTTCACAAAATGGATTGAGTCCTCAAAACAGCTGACGTTTTCGTCTTCAAAGAAGTTTTTTGCAACGTGTTTCTTTATAGACTGCAAATTATGTGAACGTCAAAGACAATTTGGTCTTAAAATGATTTGAACAGAAATTTTCAAATAAATTCACGTGGTTTTGTAAATACTCAAGATCATTTTGTCTTTATTATAGAACAAAATGCATTTTTGTGTAAGCATATAAAGATACACTTAGAACAGAAAACTTACCCAAGAACTTCCTGTGCTTTAATAAACATCAAAGACGATTTAGCCTTCAAAGACGACAACGTACATGTTTTTGAAAATGTAGTCTTTTTTCAAAAGCATCAGACAAGTTTTTTGACTGGCCTTACCAGTTTATCGTTGGTCCACGTATCCATGACAACCAGCGTCGTCTTCTTGCCATCGACTGTCAGCGTCCTCTCGTACGCGCCCTCTGAAGAAGAAGAAAAAAAAAAAAAAGAGAAGCAAAAACAATCAACAACAATGCGGCACTGACAGGCAGGCGGCCTTGGCGGAGGTCCACCGGAAAGCAGGTCGAAGCGCTGCCAGTGGCAGACGGTCCATCAATGAGGTCATTCAAAGTCAAAGCAGACGCAGCCCGGATCGACTCAACGCCATTGACGGCCATTTGGCCAAAGTTGACCCTGTGTTTGGTGACACTACCAGAGCACAACAACGTCATTGATGCTTACAAATACAAGTTGGGGTTAATTGAATATGCATAATTGTTTTGGTTTGTTTTTAAAGTGTAAGACAATGAAAATTGTCGAAAATGTTTTCAAAAACATTAGGATTGGTGGCCAATAAACCGTTTTGGTGTTTAAAACACACAAAGGTCAATGTTGCAACTTGCCTTTGATGTTTCCGAACACACACGACAATGAACGTTAGGTTCCTTTGACGGTCTTTGATGTTGACGAAATTTGTAAGCTTCTACGGAGACTCAAAATGGTCCGTTTATGCAAATACAGTTGACTTGAACTTCAAATGGTCCCATTTAAAAAAAAAAAAGAAAGAAAATGCTTTAGGTTTGTTGTCTTTTGACAATTTGACATAAATTTGTTGACTACTTTTATGTCCACTAAACTGTAAATTGTCTTTGATGCTTACAAAAACTTCTTTCTTTTTTTTAAATTGAAGACCCAAAATAGTCTTTTAGGTTTACAAAATTACAACATTGAAGGCTAACTCATTGATAGTCATGACAAGTTTGAAAACATCAGGTTGGCTGAAGACGGTCTTTGATCAAAGACTAAAAAGGTCTTTACGAAAACACGTTTCAATTAAACCTTATGCATGTGAAGCACTAAATTGTCTTTGATGTTTACAAGCAAAAAAAGTTGACCGTCTTGGATGAAAACACGTAAGCTAGCTTTGTTTACGACTGAATTGCATTTGATGTTTCCGAACATGTCTTTGTGTTTCTGAAAACACGTCAGTTTAATTGAGGACTCAAAACGGTCTTTGAAGTTTTGTCGGACATCTTTGCAACACGCCAAGTCCATCAAACGGTCTTTGGTGTTGATGGAAAACCAAGACGTACGTTTGGGTCCACTTTGTGGCCTCCATTGGGGTCTCCTCACCTTCCAGTTGTTCGTCTTTGTCGGAGATCCCCGCAAAGATTCCCGCCAGGCTGCTCTTGCCCACGCCGTGGTCGCCGAGCAACACCACCCTGTGGACGCACTCCGAGTCGTCGTCCGAGTCGTCGCTCCACCGCGCCCGGTAGTGGTGGGACGACGTGTCCCCCGTGTGGTAGGACGCCGACTGGCCCAGGGGAGGGTGCCTGCGCTGGGGCCCGCCGGCTGCCGGCGCCGGCTGCCCGGGCCGGACGGGCCGGACGGGGGTGCTGGCCCGCCGCCGCAGGACGTCCTTCTCGCGCTGGATGTCGACGCTCATGACGGCGGTGACGGCATCGCGGCCGCTCGGGCCTGAGTAAAGTGATGACGTCATCGCTTTCAAGGTTCGTCCTCTTTGACGTGCACAGGCGGAGGTCAGCGGAGGTCATGATACAAATCGCGCACGTGAGGCTCGTTGACGACTTTACAAAAATCCATTCCAAGTAGAAGGTTAGCGGAAGAGAAAATGGTCTTGTTGACGTTTACAAAATGTGCCCATTAGACGAAGTGCGCTTAAGACTCTTTGATGTTACGTCATAGAACTGTTCTTTGATATTTACAAAAACAATGCAGAAGTCTTTTGTATGTCGTCATTTAGGAGAACGCGAGTCGTCATTTGCGTGTACAAACATGCGAGCATCATCTGACGGCTGCCAAAATCACGTCAGGTCATAAAACTTCGCACATGCCTGCCACTCTCTTTGATGTTGACGAAAATGTGTCTGTTAGGTTCGCTTTATGAAAATGGGCAGGTTAAGTTCGTCAAAGGCACGTCGGAGCGCAGGTTGTGTTAACGACGTGCATTTCAGAAACGTCAAACTACTGGGTTATTTTTTTCCCTCCATTTTAACTCTTTGACTGCCAAAAACGTTATATAACGTTTAGTAAAATCCTATGGAGGAGTGCCAAAGACGTTAAAAGACGTTTGTTTCAAAACAGAGGTGAAACTAACCATTTTCTATTGTTGATTACTCAAAAACGGAATAAGGTAGAAACAAACTTTTTTTTTCTGATGAAAGGTGAGAGTCCAATCTTTCATTTGGTAGTATGTGTGTTTACATAGTCCAAACACATAATTTCCTGTGGACCTTGAAAGATCAGTCAAAAGATCAGTCAAAATGGTTAAATCGGCTGGCACCCACGGCATCCCTTTTCTGAAAACGTCTGGCAGTCAAAGAGTTAAATCACGCAAGTAATGAACTGATTCGAAAACGATGAAGATGAGCACGTGCAGCGGATCAAAAAATGCTGACGACGTCCTCGTCACATTAAATGTCGAAAGAATGAACACACGACGGCAGCTGCTCTTTCATTTTGGCGAGAAAAAAAATGTTGAGAAAAAGCCTTTTTAATTAAACAATTAACTCTTTGACTGCCAAAAACGTTTAATATCGTTTAGTAAAATCCTAAGGAGGGCTGCCAAAGACGTTAAAAGACGTTTTTTTTGGGGAAACGGGTGGAGGAAAAACTTAGCCAGCTGTGCTGAAAGTATCAAGCAGATCTAGTTAGTATAACGCCTTAGTATAAACTAACCATTTTCTTTTGATTACTGAAAAACGGAATAAGGTAGAAACAAACTTTTTTTCTGATGAAAGATGAGAGTCCAATCTTTCATTTGGTCGGATGTGTGTTTCCATAGTCCAAACACATCATTTTCTATGGACCTTGAAAGGTCAGTCAAAATGCTTAAAATCGGCTGGCACTGGCGACAACCCGTTTCTGAAAACGTCTGGCAGTCAAAGAGTTAATTGTGAAGTTTTAAAATGAGATTCATCTGATTTAAAAAAAAAAGTCATCATTTGACAGCTCTAGCATAGTTTAATAAAAATAATGAGTTAGTTGCAGCCCTAATTTGATGATTATGAAAGTATGCATGTTGCGTCTGTTGACAACACGAAAGTTGTCTTCATGTAGTTTGGCTTGATAGAGAATCTAAATTGTCGTTAACTTTCCAATCAAAACGCAAAAGAATGCTATTTTGTGGCGCGACATCAGTCGGAGGTGAAAGTCGGCCCAACGACACGATTGTCCAACCTGACGAGTTGTTTTTGGGGAATTGATCAAAGCCGTCGATGCGTTTGCATTCGTCACTCAAAAGAATGATTACAATTCACACGCAACAAAATTACCAAGGATGACTTTCAAAATGACACCAGCGAGTAGCATAATACACTACATTATATTTAGAGTTCTGCAACACTGTCAAGTACACGCACACACACATGCGCGCGCACACACACACACACGTATAGCAGCTTCCAATGACAACTAAAAAATGATGAAACATGCAGATAAGTAGACGGCTCAACTTTGCGTGTGTGTGTGATGAGCAACGTACCAGACGCTCCATGAAGAAGAATCTGTGTTGCGTCCCCGCCGGCGTGTGCGTGTCTTGGAGTTTGTGTCTTTGTAACGCAACCCTTTGCCACACTGACCCCGCAAAGTTCCACAACAGCTTTAAAAATTCAGCAGCGGAATCACACACACACACACACACACACACACACACACACACACACACACACACACACACACATCCCTCTGCGCGCTCGTGTGTGTGTGACAGCAGAGGAGAAGCAGATATGCAAAGGGAGGGGGGGGGGGGGGGGGGGGGGGGTAGTGTGTGTGTGTGTGTTTACAGAGTTGGCTTAGGAAAAATGTTGGTCACTTCCTGTGACATAAAAAAAAAAAGCAGTCAGGCGGGATTTGTTGACATGTCTTCAATTAATTGCGAACATGTTTCTCATTTCCAGGCTCAAATGAAAAGCGTCATCGATCCCATCGTGGGACTCGACCGCATGACGGGAAACGCGCGGACTGACTTAATCAAGAGCATGTTTTGCTTTTGGAAGTAAATCATGTCACACACTCGGAAAGACGTCACGTGTCGCAAAGCACTTGAAATTTTCCACTCAACAAGCACGTTGTTGACATGCCAGGCCTGTGGGTGGCGCTGTAACAATGCCATGTTTTGGACTTCAAGGGGAAGTCAACCCCCAATTTTTTTTGTGACAACAATATGTTCTCTGCAGCCCCACTAGTCCAAATATGTTTTTCTGTTTAATATTGCGTTAGTGGAATATAAATTATGAAGCAAATTCCAGCCATTTTTATCCATCTCATGGGGCGGCCATTTTGCCACTTGCTGTCAACTGAAGATGACATCGCTGTTGCGCCGGGCTCAGGCAACGACCAATCACAGCTTACCTGCTTTCTGAAGCTGTGCTGTGATTGGCTGTTACTTGAGACCTGAGCAACAGCGACGTCATCTTCAGTCGGCAGCAAGTGGCAAAATGGCCGCCCCGAGTTGGATAAAAACGTCTGGATTTTGACGCATAACTCATATTCCACAAATGTAAAATTAATCAGAACGTCATGTTTGGAACATATTATTGTCAAGAAATGTTAAAGGTTGACTTCCGCTTTAAAGGAATCATGTCAACAACAATTGTCAAAATGATGTCGTCAAAAGGAAAGTTCCGACAGCTCAGCATGTCATTGACACGCCAGGCCTGTGGGAGGCGCTGTAACAATATCACGTTTCCTTTGGGACCTTTAACTCTTTGACTGCCAGACGTTTTCAGAAAAGGGATGCCGTGGGTGCCAGCCGATTTTAAGCATTTTGACTGATCTTTCAAGGTCCATAGAAAATTATGTATTTGGACTATGGAAACACACATACTACCCAAAAAAGATTGGACTCTCATCTTTCATCAGAAAAAAAAAGTTTGTTTCTACCTTATTCTGTTTTTCAGTAATCTACAATAGAAAATGGTTAGTTTCACCTCTGTTTTGAAACAAACGTCTTTTAACGTCTTTGGCACTCCTCCATAGGATTTTACTAAACGTTATTTAACGTTTTTGGCAGTCAAAGAGTTAAATCAAGCATGAACTGAAAAAGGTTTTCATGATCGTGCGCCAGGGCTGAGGAAATATTGAAGGAAAATACAAACTAGTCAATGAAGGAAAAATCTGCAAAAACAATCAGCAGTCAATGAGGGGTGTTTTAATGCCAAAATTAAATAAACGATGCATTATTATGCCCCATTTATGAAATTGTGAAATATAATCTCAACTAGGGCTGGGCGATATAAACGGTATATTCAATATAAAGTACACATTTTGCTGAAGGTAGAGGTTTTGACTCTAGCGTCTTAGCACATGTTGGTGCCGTCATCGCATTAGGGCCGTCCTGACTAGCGAAATGACCCGACTAGCGAAATGACCCGATTAGCGAAATGACCCGATTAGCGAAATGACCCGACTAGCGTAATTTCGCTGGCGCGCACAACATACCGTTGCGGTCGAGTGATTTGAGATTTGTACAATAAATGTTATTATCCAAAGTAGATTTATTCTTTCATTGTTTGTTTTATCGATTTAGCTTCTATAAAGGACTACGTAAACCAGTAAGCAAATTATTTATAAAAAAAAACAACACTTAATTCTATACCATGATATATATCGTTACCGTGAAGGGGTGCAGTTGATACCGTGATATGAATTTTGAGCCATATCGCCCAGCCCTAAGGTCAACTATAATATGTCTATGATACTTTGAAACAAACATAAGGAGACTGTAAAATCTTACATTGGTTTTTGTGAGCAGGTTTGTGTCCCGACAAAAATGTCAACAGGACGGACGCCTTTCAAAACGGGCCCCAAACCAGCTGACAAAGGAAATTAACATCGCCAAGAGAAACTACGCAGAAAGGCTGGAAAAAAACGGTTTCCCGCTAACAACTCTGCGTCCGTGTGGAAGGACCTGAAATTACGGTAGTCACAAACATTCGCATCCCACCACCAAGCCGAGAACAATCAAGGACTGTCTGACGACCTGAAAATGTTAAACGGCAGATTAGACGCTTCCATAACCCACCACTGAACTAGCAGCAGAAGATTAAAGAAAAAAAAAGTCTCCCGGGCCGGATGGTCTCCCTGCCTAAAAGTCTTTGCTGACCAACTGTCTCCAATCTTCGCACAGATTCTTCACCAGATCCTTGGAGCTGTGTGAGGTCCCATCCTGCCGACTCGTGCCAACACTCGTGTAGCTCATACCAGCCAAGACAAATTCCTTGCGTCTTTCTACATACTTGCCAATAAAGAAGATTCTGATTCTGATCATGACAATTTATTCCATAAGTCGTTACAATGACATTTTTTTTTTTTTTAAATATAAAACTGAATTATTTTAAATGTAATTTTTATTTAATGAATTACATTTTTATGTATTTAATGGGACTTGTATTTGAAAGAAATTCAAATGAGGCTTTTCTAAAAATTTGTATTTTATGGCATTTTTAATGATCAAATAACAGTTATATTTCATGGAATTTTTAATGAATGGAATTGGTATCTGTTTTGTGCTATTTTTAATTCAATGTCAAATACATAAAAATGTCACTCATTAAAAAAAAAATTCCATTATATAAATGAGAAAAAAAATAAGGTCACAAAGTATATCAAATAAGTCATTAAATAGATTATACTGTATTCAGCGTTTGAGTTAGTTTGACATTTTCATTCATTCATATTTAGAGATCTATTTCATAGGCCTTATATTTATTTAATTTTGGCACAAACAAAAACTCCATACACACATCTTGACAATAAATACAAATAACCCAGTTCAACCCCCAAAAGTGTACACCTCATAAGTGGTTATTGCAACTTTGAACATGAATTATCGCCAAACTGTTTGTGCGTAAAAAGAAAAAAAGTTGCTGCAATGAGGAAGCAAGCCAATCATAAGCGATGTATTTACAGTACAATAGCAAAAAAGGAACTAAAAAAAGACGTTAAACTACTTTTTCTTTCTTTTTTCCCCTGTGTGTGTGTGTGTGTGTGCGCGCGCATGTGTGTGTGTGTGTGATGGTAGCACCTGAAGTCTTCACACAAACACTGACAGGAAGTAACGCTCCAGTATGATCACATGACTGCTCCTGACATTCGCTGGGCTCAAGCTGCAACTTTTTTTTTACACGCCAAGTAACAAGATGGACGGATGGAGGATGGTGGGGAACGTCCGTCCGTGCGTCCGTCCGACCGTGCGTGCGTGCGCGGCACGAGTTCCCCATCAGTGCAGCGAGCAAGGCTTGATCTTGAAGACGAAGATGTGAAGGTGGCCGGCGATCTGGTTGCAAACGCTCACGCAGTAACGCAGCAAGTCCAACAAGGACAGCGCCTGCAAAAGCAAAACTCCGCCTCAGTCGGCCTCGCAGCACGCCTTGGCCAACGTGCGCCATTCAGCTCTTCAAAAACAAACGTTTTCTAAGAAATGCCCCTTTTTTTTTTTTAAATCTCAGAACAATCCAATGCCATCCACGCAATCATGGATGGAGTTTTTTTTTCTCAAAATGATCTGACTTGTTGAAACGTGTTTTTCTCCAAAATATGACTTCTTTTTTTTTTTTAATGATAAATGTTTCTTGGAAAAGTAAAATGTAAAATGCCCCACCCCCCCAAAAAAAAAAAAAAACATAATAACCTTTTTCTATATATGAATGTATGATTTTTTTTCTTGAAATGAATCATGACTTTTTTCCTGAGAAAACTTCTTCAGAAGTAACCCCCCCACTTTTAATCAAAACCAACCATCTTCTAGGAAATATCTCATTTGTCTTGTCCAAGGTTTTTCAAAAAAAAAAAATAATGATTTTTTTTCCTGCGAGACAAAAACTCTCTCAACTTCCAATTCTTTCATTGATATGTACGAATATCTTTAAAAAAATAAACATCTTCTGCAGAAAATGTGTCTTTCCTCCTAATAATTCACATATTTTTTCTTGAAATGAATGTCTCTAGAAAAGTACGATTTTCTTTTTTCTCAAAAATATACAACTTTTTCTCGAAAATGTATATATTTTTTCTTTCTAAAAACAAATAAATAAATAGAAATAAATGTTCTTGCAAATATTTGATTTTGTGTCTCAAGAGGTTATTTCCCCCGCTTTGGACTGTTTCTTGAAAACGTATGATGCTTTTAACTTGAAAGTACACAACCTAAATCTCATGATATGACTTTTTTTCCCTCCAAAAATCTAGAACTTGAAAGAACTTTTTTCTGCTTTTGAGTGAGAAATGACTTGAGTGTGCACAAAGCGTACTCACCAGTGCGATCCACAGCACAAGGTACTCGTCAATAAAACTATTGAAATACTGATTGAGGAAGAGGAGTCCCGGTCCCAGGAAGGCTAAGTCGTGCAGGTGCATCTCGCTTTTTGTCATGTGTGCGACCTGAGGACACAACAACACATCAGCGTCTCCATTTCCACACCGAGGCGAGTGTGGCAGGCACCGCCCTCTCGTCTTTGTGGTCCGCACGTGCTCAGTGCAGCAGACCAGGCACTCACAAGATGAGATGGAAAGAAAAAAAAAAAAAAAAAAAGAACAGCGGTCTGTTTGACTTACGACTAATTTATTGGTGATTTTGGCGGAGACGAAGCCAAAGGCCAGGATGTAAAGACACGGGTGTTTCTCAAAGAGCTGGACGGCAGACTTCTTGTAAATCATCACGGCCAGAACGATGACGGAGCCGATGTGCAGCACTGGAGACAGCACGCTGGTTCCCTGACAACACGCACACACAAACACGGCGCCAACATGCATCACGCCAAAGTGACTGCATGTGTACATTCCTTCGGCGGGCACACGCGGGACACGCGGGGAACGCTCTGACCATGCAAAGTTGGCCATCTGCAATGCTTCAAATTTGGTAGCAATCAGGCAAAACATTTTTTTAGGTAGTCGTGCCTAGCAAATTTCATGTTGCTACATCGCTCTCTTCGAACGCTGTGAAAATGACTCTAAAAGGCTGCTTGTAATCAAAATGGCCGACTTCCTGGTTCATTTCAGACATGACCTGTTGAGACTTTTCTGAGTGTTTCACCCTTGACGGCAAATTTGCCGTCCCTAAGTGACAGTGACCTCCGGGACGGGAAAACTTACAGCAATGGTGGAGCCATTCTTCCCGACGCCTCCGGTGAAGATGACCCGGAAGTAGTTGGTACAAGAGAAAATTGCTCCGAGAAACGTGAAAACAGCGGGAACCATTTTCACCTGGACGTTAACAACTGGAATCTGCAGGGGAGGGAAACGGAAGCCGATTTGAAATTGAAATTGGAAAAGTTGTGGTGATCAAATAAAATAAAATAAAAAAACGGAAAAATCACACACAAAAAATCCTCAGAGAAGTATTATTTAATAAAAAAAAAAGTATTTCTTGAAAATGTCTGTTTTTCCTCAACTTGATTTTTTTTCTTCCACTTTTTATTGAAAATGATTTTATCTCCTGAATTTTTTTTTCTTCTTCCTGAAAACATTTATATGTTAAACAAGCAACCATTGGAAAATGTATGGTGTGTTTAAAAAAATAAAAATATTGTAAGAATATTAAACCAACAAAATCAATCATTTATTTCACATTTGATTTGATATAAGTTATCATATTTGATTACTTTCCTACTGATGACGCTGACGTGTTTTGAGTGCCTTACCAGCGACTGCCAGAAGGCGGAGCCCCCCAGGGCGGCCAGCAGGTACATGCTGATGATGAAGAGCTGCACTTCGGTCACGTCGATGCTGAGGGACGAGACGTCGGCGTTAGCGATAAGCTCGATTCTCGGCTGTGTTTTAACGACCATCCAGAGCGATTTTTGTCCTGTGGTCCGCTCAGAGCGACCCCCTCCCGTGTCGAGCTCGGGAAAAGGTTTGGCGCGGTGTAATGTGTTGTGTAGCGATAACGGAGCTGCACTCCAGTCTCCCACCCACGTCCAGATCAAAACCAGACAAAAAGCAGATCCTCAGAAGTCAACAAAAGATGAGCGAGTGATTATGATGACCCTGCAATGTGGGTTTGTGGCGTCTTCGGAGGCTTTTTCTTTCACCCAAATCTTCTTGGGAAATGTTTGGGGGTGACGATCAACGTTAGGCGGGATGCACATCGGGACGAATGTCAGCATTTCGTTACCTCTTCTCAGCAAAAGGCAGATGATCGTGGGTGATTATCAAGTGGTGTGGCGTATGTCTAGAGTGTTTTTTTTCCTTCCTGAGCATCTTGGAAAACGGTCACAGTATCATTGACCCGAGTAATTACAACATGATTCTGCTCTCTGGACAAAGTAAGCAAAAGCGCGATTATCGGGTGTCACCGAAAGATCATCTTGAGTGTTACAGGCAATTGGTCAAGAAAACGGCCGGGGAAGATCGTGAACGTTAAGCAGCTACAAGAAATTGGCTTGAATGTGAGCATTACCATCAAACTCAACAAAGACAAAATGGTCGGGCCTGACGATGGTAAATGTTAAACCCCATAAGCACACTTGCCAATTCTTTTGTCATGAGAACTCGCTCACATTTTGAAAATGGATTGGCAAGTTCGCTGCACGTGGACCGACGAGTTGGGCCGGCTAAAACCTCAGCAAATATTCTGTAACTCTTCATGCGGACCACGTCTGGCCGTGTATGTGGATGTGGAGGACGCAAAGTTGGTTTCCTACTGACATGCCGAATCGCAGCGTTCCCGACACGTAGGTCTGCCAGTGGGCGCAGTAGAACATGAACATGCCGGCGAAGCAGCAGAAGAACATCCAGTCGGGGTTGGTGCCCAACTGCACGGCGATGCTGGTTCCCAACACCACAAACACTACAAAAGGCAAAGCACACAACTTCACACACGGTCCATCGGGTATGTTTGGCAAAAGTGTACACGTGCGTGCATCAAATTGACACTTTGCAACCGAAGTTCTCAAACGGGGGCTGCGGAAACACAACACAAATCTGACATCTCGACATGAATAAAGCCATTCTCATGAGATTATTTTCTTCCTCCACAAAATAATATTAACATTTTCTTCTTGAAAGTTGGCAACATCTTAATTAAATAATAAATAAGACATTACACAAGGTATTGTTGTTAAGAGAAACGAAAAATAATAAAACAAGTCGCAAACTGCCCACCTGGTGTGCATACCTTAACCTGAAGGGGGCAGCAGTGTGACACAGGTAAATTTGATCAATAACGTCAAGTAGACAAATGTCAGCAAACTAAATCAAATCCGTTGCAATTGTTGAGATGATCACGTCAAGCCGCGAATGGATTTCCATCATAACGATACTCATTTCCATTAGCCTGTCTTTGGCGTTTCCTCTTAGCATCAAGATAGCAGATTTATGCTACGCTAATTTCAGAATAGTCAAACGATTCGACAAATGAGGATTTGATTGGAAAAGTTCACCGAAAAATAAAAGGAAATGAGACGTGAACAAATCTTAGCTTGGACTCGGAACTCGACGCCATCCGCGATTGCCAACCTTAGACCAGCTCGTGCGTTTTTCAACAGGCTAGCGAATGAAGCGGCTCACCGGTGGAGAGCGAGTCGCAGCCGTGGTCAAAGAGCTCCCCCAGAGGCGAGCTGCTGTTAGTGCGCCTGGCCTGCTTCCCGTCGATGGCGTCAAGCGACTGGTACACAAAGAGGCCCGCGGCGCACATCAGGTACGCCCACAGCGGAGCCTGCCGAGCGCACCGTCAACTTTGACATTTTGTCATGTTCTTCACAATATACAAAGTCTACACCCCCCCCAATGGGGTTGCTGACCTGCTCGGTGGCGGTGGGGCAGTAGTAGACCAGCACCAGGGTGGTGAAGATGTTGGTGGCCAGGCCGATGACGGTGATGAGGTTGGGTGCGATCCAGGCGGGGACGAGGGCCACCAGCCACTCCCAGTAGCGCTGCATCAGCGGCTCCAGCAGGGAACACCCGGCACTGCTGTACCTGCACATGACCACGCCGGCAATTTACCTCCTATAAACTTGTCCCGTCTGGGCAGTGAACTAGTTGGGCCTGTGACTACATCAAACAATCTCATTGATTCCTGTGAAAGCCCAGTTGAGTAAATACAGTGCGACCGTCAATATTCTTAATGAGGAAATGTCAAAAAGAGTTATCTGCAGCCCAATTAGGCAGCAATCTACTTTGGGCCTGAACCTACAGCACCCTCGACTGGTTGTACTCTTTCTGCAGTCTAGCAACACCACAAAATATCATAAAAATACACCTGCACCAATTGTTGTTCTCTTCCCGTTACAATTTCTTCAGCAACCCATTTAGGCATCAAACTACCAACTCGAACCTGCAACAGCCTGATTGATACCTGTGAATGCTAAGTTGAGCAAACTCAGCACAACCCGCAAACTTTCACGATGAAAAGTCAATAAATGGGTTTATCAGGGGCGTGTTTAGGCAGCACACCAATTGGGCCTGAAAAACTGCCCAACTCAAGTCCATTATGTCTCTGATACATCAAGACCCGATGTCACAATTTAATTGACCAATGGCAATTTTTTTCTCTCCCAGTTTTAATTAGTAGTTTTACTCTGTTTCAGTTGGTACGGGCCGCAGAGTTTACCTTCGCAAGCCGGCGAAGAACCGGTTTTCAATTCCCATCATTAGTCCAGACCCAGCAAAGTCACAATGTCGTTGTCAAATATTAAGCACATTTTCTTCCGGTTTCAATTCATACAGCAGCCCGTTTAGGCAGCAAACTACACTAGTCGTACCTGTGTTCCTCCAGCCTTTTGAGCTGATGCCTGGAGAGGGGGGGCGAGGGCAGTTCGATAAACCTGCGCAGCACACCGGGCGCCAGCCAGCAGCTCGCCTCCACGCCGGCGCCCGGGCCGGCCTCCCGGTCCCGGACGAGCGCCCGGCGGGAGCGCAGGCCCCCCCCATGCTGCTGCCCCGTCGCACTCATGGAGCCCCGACTGGCCCGCTGCTCCCAAGTTGGACACCACCTGGCCGCCAGGTCAAAAAACATTGGGTTACGTTTCAGCCTTGTTCCAAAATTGAGTGTGTGTGTGTGTGTGGGCGGGGGGGTTTCGTGGCCGCTTCTAAAACTAGAGACCGGCTCATATGAATTTTTGGAAGCTGATGTTGATTCTGATATTTAACAAAATAAAATTAGAATAAATAATTATTCAACAGATTAATTTAATGAATACACAATGATAAGAATAACTTCATTTGACACTAATTTACATGTTCATCTTTATAGGCATAAATAATATCAACTAAGTAGTAGTGGTGCGAGTCATATGAAATAATAATAAATTCAAATATATTGTTGTGCAAGTCAGTTTGAAACAAACATGTGTACTAGTTCCAAAGGGTGAATACGACGTAACATCACAAACAGGGTGGGTGACGGTGATTTGAATAATTTATTCCAAAATATATACACGCTAATGCTCCAAAAGGTCAATTTTCGAGGTCATCAACGATGCTTGCTGCTTGTCAACAAACACCTGCAGAGCTAGCGACTAGCTTAGCTTTAGCCTCGCCGCTCACGATTAGCATTAGCATTACCTCGGCGAGCCGCCACCGTCCATGCCCGCGCGGCCAACTTGTTCGCTCCGGTTCGGAACCACACCCTCGCAGTTGCGTCGCGGTCGTTTAACCGCGCAGAACGCAGCCCGAAACGCCGCCGCGAGTGTCACGTTTGCGGGAGAAGAAAACGGCGAGAGGCGAGCAGAGAGTCGGCTCCTCCCGGTGGGCGGGCGCCGGAGCTAGCCTCGCATGCTAACGACCCACAGCCGGATGGACGCGCGGACCTGAACCGAGAGCCGCGGAAGGTCCGACGGGAGACCGAAGGCTCTTCACGCCGACACACAGGGACTCCCGGCGGCGGTCGCTGGAGCGGAGCTTCCCCCTCGTCCGGCGTTTCGGAACCGAGGCGGTGAATTTGTCAGCGTGCGGTGATGAGGAGAAACGAAACGAAATCAACAACAGACTTCAGTGTCACCGTGATTGACACCGCACGAGAGTTGCTGTGATCCCGTGGGAAGTCTCGCGTTATTTGCCAAGGGTGGGAAGAATTGCACCTGAATTAAGACTATAGGGCAACAGTGACGTCATACGCTGTGCCTTTAAACTGTCATTACTCTAAAAATAAGACGACTGGGTCCAAACCAGTCAACTCTTAATTGTAACCCCTTCAAAGCTGTAATTACCTCATCGGTAGGTCTATCAATATTGATGTCGTGTACGTCTCCAAAGCGTTTCAATTTCTGCAGTCACAACATTATAAAGTGTATGCAACAGGATTTTTTGGGTCAGTTATTTTTCAGTTTTTCAAAGGAAAATGTGACTAGAACTTCATAGCATTTCAATTATTATTCTGTTAATGTATTTTTTTTTCTATTTAGGTAAAAAAAAAAATAGAAATGCAAATGAAAATTCTATTGAATCGTTTCATGATAATTATGTTCATTATTCTATTTAGATGTGTTTTAAATTTAGACAAAAAAGACTTAAGTACCAAGGATAATTACTCAGTTTTTTTTTGTTAATTTAAAATAAAAAGGAAATTATTCAAACAATTTACTTCCAAGATTTTAATTTTAATTTTGTTCAATTAATTAAAAAAGGAATGAATATCCAGAATTTGCATGATTATTCCATCAATTCTAGAAAAGGGGTTTTTGGTGTCTTTTTTTTTTATTTGAATGAAGCACCTTTAGTATCTCCCAAAATGGTCAACACTTCCAGGACCTTCAAGGTGGCGACAATCTTTGTCAGCATTGTCACGTGATCTTTTTCTAAAATAAGACAATTGGACAAAAGAGATGCCTCTGGCGCTGAAGCCAATTTGACAGCGTCGTCAAAGCGTGAAATTGCAACTGCGAGCTTCTATCATGAGATGCACGCGTAAAATAAAAAAAATATACGGTATATATCCTGTATATAATTCTCCAACATATATTTTTTCTTGGTGAAATGAACATGATAACAGATGACAGTTGATTGTGACATTTCCACAGAAGTCTCGTTTACAGCATTTACATGCAGCCAAAACGTGACCAAAATTGCAAACAGACATAAAAATACACTATACTTTTACTTGAGCACCACTTTCACATACTTTAGACAAAACTGTCTTCAATTAATATATACAATCACGTAGTTCATTGACAGAACAATTGATTCTAAAAGAAATAGATGAAACTTTTCCATGAATTGATTCTGATTCAGTTACATCAGAAAATAAGCTGATGTCTTTTTTTTTTCTTCTTCTTTTTTTGATTCAACACAAAGACAATCCGTCTGCTCTCACTAAGGGCTTCAGAAATGGGAGAATAAATGACAAAATCAGAGGATTGGATAGTCAATTAACTGTTGCACTTGTAATGTTTGGCAGGCGTGTGCTGACCTGCATTTAACATGAATGGTTAAAAGGGTGTGCACACTTGTGCAACTGCATTCAGTCCCTCAAAAAGATTTCATTTTGATCTACATGGGAAAACGTTTTGAAATGATTTTTGACGTCACAAAAACCTGGCGTTTCGCCCAGGGGTGTGTAGACTTTTGATATCCGCTGTCCTGACTTCGGGGATGCCCCGAAGGTCACGTTTCGACGGCGCAAGCGACTTTAGGCCTCCGGCTGGACCTGCCGTGTCCCGTACGGACCGTTGAAGAAGTTTCCGAGGAGGTTGCGCATCAGAGCGGCCACGTCGGGGTTGGCCTGAGGGCCCTCTCGGGGGCCCGGCGCAGCTAGCGAGCGGGTCTGGGCGGTGTGCAGCCCCTCCATGACCCCCGACAGCCAGATGAGCCGCTTGAGGCTCTGGATGTTGCGGCCGCGGTCGTGCATCAGCTGGTGCTCGGCGACCGCTCGGCGGCTGCACCGGCGAGAAAACACAAACAGATGAGCTGCATACATAGCAATATTTCTTCTTCTTCTTGTTGGTTGGTTGAGAGCCGACCCCCATTTGTCATGGAAAATGCTTATGGACAACAACGAGGCACTCTAAAGTAGCCACAGCAGTGCAAAGTCCGGTCCAAATTCTGACTGTCACGCCCTCACTTTTTTTTTTTTCCGCACACTCATGGCAAGACAAGGCGCTCTAAAGCGACTATGCCAGCTGCTTATCTGACGAGAAGATCTATTTTCAAGATGTTGGCGTTGCTAGCCAGTGAACGGAAAGTCGCGATTGCGCGACTCGTGTGTTGGCGTCACCTTTGGTTCTGCTCGCAGAGTCCGGTTGGGAAGACCACCAGGAGCATGAAGACCACCAGCCGCCGGACGGGTGCGTGACACAGCTGCATCTTCTGACAGCAAAAGACAAAACGGAGCCACTTTGTTGAAAATGAAAATAAAAGTAAAAACGTTTTTCGTGTTATTTCTCGTTTGTCCGACATAAGAAAAAAAAATAAGAAAAAAATGAAAGACTTTTTTTATGTTTGATTCAAAAAGGAAATCTAATAATTTGGTAAAAGATAAATGCAATTATTTCTGACTTGCTGCAGAGGAAACCAAATCATCTAATAACAGGCATAAACACAGAAATGTTTTTTGCGGGGTCTTGAAAAACATTCAAAAGCTCAATACTTTTTTAACATCTAAATATTTTTTTTTACATGATTTTTGAAATTCAATTGAACACAAGGTAGGTAAGAAGTAAAAAATGTGAAAAAGTGCAATGCTTTTTTTTTTTGCATTTTCTGAATCATCTGAGGTAAAAAAAATAAAAAAATAAAAATAAGAGACAAAAAATATTAAAGTTGAAATAATTAGCAATTCTATTTTTTAACTTTACAATTCAACAAAATTAAAAACTACAATGTTTCATTTCACTTCATGTCAGAATCATAAACATTTCAATTTCTTTATTCAATAATGTGGAATCCAACAAAACAAAAATCAATGATTGCGTTTGCTCTTTTTCTCCTCACAGATGGAATCATAAAATGTGACAAACGAAAAAAAATAATAATAAAAAATTGCCTGAAGGAAATATTAGAAAACATAACGGTGATCTTAAGGACAGTCTAGAATAAATAGTTTTTTGTTTTGTGTGTCACTTTAAATTCTTGAGCATTTTCTTTCTTGTCAAATCTAAAGTGTTCTTTGCTGTCATATTTTATTTTCTCCAGTGAGTTGACACAAAATGGTCAAATCAAAAGGTGGTCGAATATTGTGAATTTGAATTTCCCTGATTTCCAATGACCATGACAAAATGCAATAAATAAATAAAGTACTGTAAATTCTTGTCAAATTCCAAATGTCCCTTTTCTTTTCTTTTCTTTTCTTTTCTTTTTAAGTGCCATGTAGTAGTGAAATTGTACTCACGTGACAGAGCTGCTCTTCTCCTCGGACCAAACATTGACAAGTCTCGACCTCCAGACCTTTTATAACGCAGCCCCGACGCGCACGCACACGCGCACGCGCGCTGATTTGAAAAGGAGGATGAGGTTTGCCTCGCTGTGTCTATTGTGCGTTTTAATCCACGGAGGATGGCGGGACGTGACTAATTCCTGGACACGCGTTTGAGCGGGTGATGAAAGCGGGACGGATGTTTGTCGCCCGGAGATGCCGGCGGCTAATGAAGCCAATCGCCGTGACGACGGGGCCCGCGGCTCGGTTGGGTTTCCCTCCTGCCGGAATGTTGGGGCCCGGCCGGGACCAGAAGCCACCTTGGGCCCGCGTGCCATTTGGCCGCCATTTTGGGCCGAGGGGGCAGGAAGTGAAAGGAAGGCAGAAGAGGGAGCGAACAAACGAGCCGTCGGTCACGCGTGTCAAAAAGGCTCGTCGACGTCAATGGCGTGCGGAGGCGGACGCGCTTAACGCGATCGCCGACTCCGCGTGGCCCGCCATCGCAGGGACGCGCGTTTGACTCCCACCGCTGACGTGGCGGGAAGGGAACAATGGGCGGGGCGGGGGCGACGGTGACACGCTTCCGTGTCCACAGACAGCCATCTTTTCATCCATCCATTCATCTGTCATTCATGTGTCAATCCGTCATCGATACCCTTCCAACTCCAACAATCATCCATTCAGCTGCTGTATCTGTTAATCCTCTCATCCATCCATCGGTCGATCCATTCATGCCATCTTCCCATCCAGTGTGCCTGTATGGATTGTTCATCCATCTTTCCACCATCCATCTACCTGTCAGTTCTTTCATTCATTCACCCATTCATCTATCCATCCATCCATCAATGAATCACCCATTCATCTATCTGTCCATCTGTCTGTTTATCCATGCTTTTATCCATCCATGAGTTCATTCATCTCACCATCATGACCAACTATTCATCCATCCATCCATCCATCCATCCATTCATCCATTTGTGCACAAGCTATCATTTGATTAGCAAAAGCTCACATCTCTCCCAAAACGGCCTACCCATGTGTCAAATTCAAATTCCTTCGTCCGACAAGTAGTCAGTGCGTCGTCGTCCCTTTGGCATTCTGTGAGCACTGCAAGTCAAAATCATTCGCTGTTTTGTCTCAAACAGCACAGGTGCCGCTAACAAAATACAATTAGATATAAAACAGAAGGCGTGTTACAGTCTCTCATTACATTCCCTATATAGTTGTTTTCAATAGGTGTTGGCTTGTGTGATCTTACGCCATCTAGTGGTGATTATTAATAGGAACCAATGTCAGCAAAAAAGGTTCCACCCGACACCAAATAACAGGTGCATTCGCCAACGCGCACACAGAGAGACAGACAACTTCATGAGCTCTGCGCAGCCGTTATGGAAGAAAAAGAATCAACTATTGACTAAAAGCAAGAAAGAAGGAGACAAGCAAGTCTAAGAAGCACATGAAGCCCACGAGTTCTCACTGTGGGCCAAATAGCCGTCTGCCTAGAGCCCCCAAGCCACCAGGGGGCGCCCAAGTTCTATGTGCAGTCTTACCTGAGGACAATAAAAATGTCCTGTCTTGATCTGCCTCTATTATTTCTTTATTACATGCCTTTTATGCTTAAAAATAATAATCGTAGGATATAAATAAAATAAACCGTGATGATAAGCAGTGGCTGGCGTTTTTGTGTCACACACTTTGTGACGTATGAGAATGATTGACAGCTACTCATGTAGCTTTCCCGTTAGTGAGAGTACAAAACAAAACAGACACAAAAAGAAGTGAGCTCAGCGGCGCGTCAAAACGGAAGAAGAAAAAAAAAACTGTCAAAGGAGAAACGTTGCCACTTGTTGGAGGCGAAACTGCATTTGGTTGGAATTTGAGCAAGTTTGTTTCTTTGTTTTGCTAGCCTCGTGCATTTATTTATAGATGTAAATTATTGCAGAAAATGAAAGTGACAAATTTGTAATTGGTTACAAGCTTTAAAAAAAGACAAAAAAAATTTTACATAAAAAACGATTCATTTTAATATTCTGTATTTCTAAAATGTTACTGTAATAATAAAAAAAAGGAATATTCACTCATAGTCTATTTGCTTGACAACCTTAAGAGCTATTTTTAGTTAGTTTGCTTTCCTTGTTGCACTTTAAAATCGAATTTGTTTTGTTGTGTTTTATTTCAACTAAACATTTGTCTAAACACTGAAAAGCTGTTTTATTTATTGACGTAAAAATGAAGTCGTAAAGTCTAGTAGATTGATTGACCATCTGAAGGTTTAGGAATCTCTTCGTTGTAGTTTGGCAAACCAGGAGCCCCCAAACGGCATCTTGCCGCGAAGCTCTGGCAAGATCTTTTCATTTGGAAAATGTGCGAACTGTGGGCTAAACGTACGCAAACTTTTGCACAGATCCACGGAGACAATTGAGACATTGGCAAGTTGATGAAAGCAACGAGAAACGTCATTCAGTCGAGACCAATTGTAAGGTGGCTTTTGGCATTTGTCCATTTTCAAAATGTCATCTCAGTTTCAAGAAATGTGCCAAACCTATGGATGGCCACAAGGTGGCAGTAAAAAGCCATCACTCACCTTGAGCGTGTTGTCGCATGATCTGATGAGTGTGTGAGATGAGAGTTGAGATGAGAGTGGAGAGCATTTCTGCTTGCTGAGCGCGTTTGTGTGCACGAGTGTGTGCGCTCTTGTTTAATGTGTTCGGTGTAGTGCGTTTTTTTTCCTTGGCTCGTGTGAGTGCGCGCACGTTTTTGTTTACACGAAAGTTTGCGCTACTCGTGCACGTGTGATCATGCTTGTGGAGTGCGTGTTTGTGTGAGAGTACATGTTTTTTTTTTCCTGTGAGAGCGCGTGATGCGTTCAATGGGCCGACTGGAAAAAAACAACAAGAACCTGAAGCTGGTATTTCAAATTCCAATGGCTTTATTTTCTGTATATAGATTTGTATATATATTTATAGATATTTATATATAATACATGGACGTGTATGAGACAAGTCGGTTGCTTGATAATCTTCTTTTTGTTCAAACAACATGACAATATCAGAGAGAGAAAGAAGAAAGCGAGAGAGCGAGCAAGCATTCCACATAATCACATACAACACAGCAAAGGAAACCTGTGCGTGAGGATGCTTGTGACTGCGTGAGTACATATGTGTGAGAGAGCGTGTATGCTTGTTCCTGAATGTGTGAGTGCACCTTTGAGTGTGTGTGTAATGTGAGAGAACGAGTTTGTGTGTGTGTGTTAGGGCATCTGTATCTAACTATGTGTGAGTGTGCCTGTAATGCAAAATCGTGTGTGTGAATGTGAGTGCATGTTCAAAATGTGTGAGAGCGAATGTTTTTGTGAGTGCGCCTCTGCGTGTTGGCATCAGTGTAAGTGCGTGTGTGGCCAAGTGTGTTCTTACATGTGAGAGTGCACGTGTGCGAGAACGTTTTAATGTGTGTGTGTGTGTGTTTGATGTGGCGGGGTGGGACGTGTTGCATAGATTAAAGCAAACAGGAAGTGGTCAATCGCAGACAGGAAGTGATGAAACAATCACGCGGGACACAATCAGGAAGCAACGGACGACCAAATAATAAAGTGATGTGGCGGCATCGGCCATTTTGTATGCAAAAAGTCCATTTTTGTTGTTTGAAATGTGTTTTAGTCGTTTTAGTGCTTGAACTGACCACGTTAGCATAGCAACCAACGTAGAACACGCGGATGTTGTCGACAAAGTCATCGTAGGTTAGCCAAGATAAAGTCGACACAATAGAACATTTGTCCAGACATTCGTTAGTCGCATTTACTCATTTGAATTAGGTTTAGGTGCTAGCATTGGATACATCGCTAATCCTGGACATCACCAGTTAATTGCTTTAGCATGCTAACTAACATAGAAAGAGTCAAATTGTTGAGAGGAGTTACTAGCAACATGCTAGCACAATCCCTATTGTTTACCCATCTTGAATTAGCGCGCTAATCGCAAATTGCGAAATAAACAAACAAACAAATCTTCCCAAAGTGTGTCAATTAGCCACATTGTTCCGCTAACATAGCGCCACTAACCACTTTAGAACCTGTTGACTTACGATGAACTAACGTCGACAAGCTAGCTTGATTGTTACCACATACTGCGGCCATGTTTAGCCATCGTAAATTAGCAAGCTAGTACGGGGTCAATTTATACGAATTTTCCAAAGGTAAGATAAAGACAAACGTTTGTGATGACTATCATATGAAACTGAACATATATTTGGTTTCTTCAAACTAGACTGAAAAGTGCATCGATGAGTTAGCACGTTACCATAGCAACACACGCCAACAATGACAAGACAGAATGACTGATGCGATGCTGATATGAAAAAAAGAAAGAGAAGGGAAATAAGTGACGATGTTCACTCCGCGTGATGGAGGACGCACGTTTTGATTGGGGAACATTTGGTCGATGGTTTTGTGTTAGCCGAGCTAGCTTAGCATTATTTAGGACAACACTGGAAGGAAAAACAAAAACATAACAAGCACTAGATTAAAAAAATCTTTTTTCGTTTTCCGAATTATTTTTCAAATCGGGGTATAAAAACAAACTAATGAAAAATATTTGCCTCTTCTTAAATATATATAAATATAAATTAAATTTTTTTCTTGTAAAAAGCCTTCTAGAAAAAAAATAAATCCCAATTGAATCTTGTAATGTAGTCAAGACTTTAAATTATTTGCAAGTTTTTGGTAGAATTATAATGAATTCTTGTTGAACATTTTTAAAATAAAAAGACAATTACTTATTCATTCTTAAAAAGTACGACCAATACAAACGTGAAACCGAAATTCTATTCGAATTTGTATCTTGACGTTATTTTTTGAGTTAAACTTAAAAATCTTTTAATGAAATATACATTTCAACTTTTTAGTTTTTCTTCTCTAACAAATTACGATTTTGACAAAATCCGACGTCCCTCTCGAAGTACGTTTTCAGATGAACAGAAAATTTGCCATTTTTTTCATATGACTGGAGATCTTGATTCAAATCAGATTTTAATCTCGTAATGTGTTTTTCTTTTCAAAAAACAAGCAAACAAAATTATTTGTAAATGTTTATTTGAATGATTATTTCAAGCAAGCATGGCGTCTCCGATTCATCCTGTCAAATGTTGATTTGTCTCGTAAGTCAGCGAAACATCGGATTGCTTTTTTGGCGCACGTGATTGGCCGAGCGTCAAACTGTCGTCCTCCAATGGGCCGGGACGATGAGGCGGAATGACGGAAGGGATGCGGATGTTGCCGTTTGTCTGCTCGGCTTTGGCGGGAAAACAAGTCAACATTTGGGATGTTCCATTCCGTACGAAAAACATGCACAACACACGACATTGAACACTCAACACTTAATTGGATCCAAATGCACTTGCTGTTTTTTTTCTTTTCTTTTTCTTCGTTTTTGTGTGTATGTGCGTATGTTTGTGTTTTTGGGGGGGCGGGAAGTAATGGCTCGAGGCGACACGGAACACGAGGCGACCAAATCGCACCAGGTCGGACATATTGCTTTTCAAAACCACGGAAAAATTGTGGGTAGGTAATATTATATGTCATGCATGCCACACATATGATTATGCCGTATATAAAAAAAAATAACACCTACCATCACGCACCTAATTAGATCACCATCATTAGCATCGTTAGCATCATTAGCACAGAAAACAAAAGTCTTTTTTGCCATCAACTGAGAATGTATCTATATATTTACATCTAATATATATATGCTGTATATGTATAGACACACATACTAGATATAAATATATGGACGCGACATAGAAAAGTTTTTTTGAGAAAAGGCGGATTTCTTCTCTGTGCCGGATGCGGATAAATCAATCATGTTCATGGAATTTTCCAGTCTCATCCGGATTATTATTATTCTTTTTACGAGGCAAGCAAGTCCAACACGATGGGTGCCCTTGTTTGGTATGGCAGGCGTGCTTTAGGCGGGCAGGACGAGAAAAAAAAAAATCGGAACTTTGGCAGGACATTTTTTTTTTTTTTTTTTTTTAAAGCTATGTCGGGTCATGATTACTATTGTGGTGTGTTATTTAAATGATACCTCCAGCAGGGGGCGCTGATATTTGGTTAAAAAAAGACACACATGGGAGTCCTTGTCCGTGTAAAATGGCCACCAAAAAGCTGTCCCGCCACAGGCTGCCACCCCCTTTTGATGCAAGTCTTGAGATTTGGAAAGATGCGGTCACCATGACGACTTGTTTGGAGATCCGCTAAAGATGCTCGTTGCCACAGAGACGCTATATGGTGAGAAGATGCTTCTGTTGCCGTGGCAACGCGGTTTGGCGTTCCTCAAGTTACCGTCACCGTGGTGATGTTTGGAAGTTGGCAAGGTGCTTCTGTTGCCGTGGCGACGCCGCTTGTTGTTCCTCAAGATGCTGTTGCCGTGGTAATGTTTGGAATTTGCCAAGATACTGTCACAATGGCGATGCTTGTAGCTTTTTATGTTCTTGACATGGCGTCGATGAATATGCTTTCGTTGCCATGGCGATGCTGTAGAAGATCCCCAAAATGCGGTCACCGTGGTGACTCGTGTTGCGCTAGCCATACTGTTTCAAAGACTCTCGTCACCGTGGCACAAAGTTCGTATGCTGGGGAGACGCCGTCGCCATGGCGATGAAGTATGGAGCTCCTCGACACGCTGTCATCAAGGTGATGTTTAGGCTTGTTGCCACGGCGACGCTGTTCGGCATCAAGAGGGAAAAAGGGACTCCCGGTCGGCTCCTGAAGCGGGACAGCAGCCAATCGGAATGACGGGATTCCGACCAAGCAGGAAGTAAACAAGTCACTTACGGCCGTGTGTGGTAACCATGGCAACACACACGTGGCATTAACATCAAAGGGAGCGCGAGGGGGGGGACAAACTAACAAAGATGTCATGGATGGAGCATCACTGATGACTTACTTACATATCCTCCAAAATATTAAAAAGTCGTGAATATAAAAATACACAAGAGTCGTAAAAAAAATGAGCAACACATTTTGATATGAAACGCATGCAAAGAGAGACTCCCCCGCCCGCATTTCCGTCAAGCAGGAAGTGGAGGGGGGAAATGAGCGGGAATCTCTTCATGTAAACATCGTACAGGTCCGTGGAGACTCTGGCGGCAGTGACGACCACGTTTTTTTTTTCTTCTTTTGCTTATTATGGGCTGAAAGTCCAAAGGAAAAAAAAAAACCCAACCTGGCTCTAGTGAATATGGCTCTGTATTACATAGAAAAAAACAAAGCTAGCCACCTCAGACGCAAACATGGCAGGAGTCCTTCTCTTCACGGCCCATTTGAGTTTGTGTCCACAGACATTGACATATCAGGGAGGGAGGGGTGGAAAATAAAGACAACACGAGACATTTTGTCTTTCAACACCTCAATCATGGCCGAGCGTGTTTACCGAAACGTCGACTTCCTGTCAGTCGCCGGGAAACTTTGACATTGACGACAGACGCCATTTGATTGACTAGCGCGCTGGCGTGCTTGATGGCTTGCAACTAGCGAGATGTGGCTAATACATTCCGCTTTGAGCTAACGCATTGTTGCTAACCTGATTTTAAACTAGCAGACGAACATGTTCAACTCTGAACTAGCACAGTGCTTCGACTTAAAAAAAGAAAGAAAGAAAAAAAGCGCTTTCAACCAGCTTGATCTGGTTAGCATGCTTGACTTCCAACCAGCACGTTGTCAGTAATGTTACTTTACACATGTAGCCTAACATGTTCACGTTTGAACTAGCGCATGTGACGAACACGTTTCACTTAAAAGTAGCATGCTAACATATTTGATGCTTTCAACTAGCATGATCTGGCTACCGCTTGACCGTGTACTACTAGTGCTACGCCTCAAATGTGTTTGACTTAAAACTAATGGACTAGCCTATTTGGTGACTTTATCTTAGCATGTGGTTGCCGATGTCTTGAATTACAAAAACAAAAATGTGTTTGACCTAAAACTAATGAGCTAACATGCTAACATGGCTGAAATCTGTTACTTTGAACTAGCACAAGAACACGAGCATGTTTAACTTGCAAAAGGTTAGGACTTTAACTAACATTCAAAAAAGTTTGATAGCGTGATGTTGCCAACAGGCTGGATCTAATCTAGAACCCTAAAATGATCGTGATAGTGTTGCTAAGGTATCTGATGACTGACAAATGTTGAGCTAACTTGTCTGATCATTTTCAATCTAGCGAGATGTTGCTAACTTGTTTGATTTTCAACTAGCATGCATAGACGTCTATCTTTTTACTAGCGCAATGTCGCTAACATGTTTTACTTTTTTTTTTACTGTTTTGACTTCA
This sequence comes from Vanacampus margaritifer, assembly GCF_051991255.1. Taxonomy (NCBI): domain Eukaryota; kingdom Metazoa; phylum Chordata; class Actinopteri; order Syngnathiformes; family Syngnathidae; genus Vanacampus; species Vanacampus margaritifer. The sequence goes on along the minus strand of NC_135441.1, from coordinate 27,660,389 downwards.
TAACGACTCAATGCTGCGACTGGCTAACATATTTGAGTTAAAACTAGCACGTCGTCATGTACTTGATGACTTATCTAGCATACTAACATGTTTGATGATTTTAAACTAGCACTCTGAAATATTTAGCTCGCATCCTAGTAGGTTTGATTTTGAAAAAGCATGCTAACATGCTAAACTAGCACTGTAATGAGTTTGATCAGTGACAACTAGCACATTTTTGGCGTAGTGAAGCTGCGAGCAGCCACGCTAGCACGCTAGCTGTTGTCAACAGCTACAGGCAGGAAGTGGATGTGTCGGCGAGCATTGGAACAGAATTCCCAAATATTCATTTCAAAGTTAGCATGCAACGTGACACAGATAAAACACATCATGCAACCCCCACCCCCCCCCTTTCCTGCTGCCATTTTCCTATCCGATCGCCCGCTGCCGTTTTCAATGTAAACATTCCGTCTTTCCACATGCAAACAGCAAAAGAAAAAGAGACGCTAACAAGAAAAAAGATTTGCTTTGAAGACTGCAGCAGTGTGACAACAAAGAACATTTGTTAAAGGATGAACAAAGAAAAAGAAAAATCTAATTGCCTTAAAAACAACTAAAACATAAATATAAGAACTAGAAATTTCTGTTAGCCTTTAGCGGAAGCGTATGTACACGATCACTGCACTTTTCTTTTCTTTTTTTTTACTGGTCAAGTGCAGTGCTTCTTCTTCGTTGTTGAGTTCTTTATAGCCACATGCTGCTAACAACCCGCTAAAGCTGCTCATAAGGAATTTTCATTGCTAAAAAAGACGACCGGAAACAAGGGTGGCGAGAATTCGGAGTCGCAAGATTAGTGTTTTGACTTTTTGTTATTGTTTTTAGCCATATGCTAATGACCTGCTAATGCGAAGGAATTTTAACTACTACTAAAAAAAAAGTGGGCCTCCCCCCATTTGTGTGTTGGGGCATGAGTGCTTAACTTACTCACAACCCACTACAAGGAATTCTTCCAAACGTGTAGCGGAATGATAAGGAATTTTCTTGACGTTTTGCTTTAGGCACATGCTAACACCTTATTTTTTATTGTTTTTAGCCAAAAGATAACAACCTGCTAACGTTAAAAAAAAATGGCTGATGAGGAAGTTTGCTGCTAAAAAAATGTCAGGAAGAAGTGACTTTATTTTTAGCTAACAATTTACTACTGTCAATTCGTGCGTACATGCCGCGGAATGACAAGGAATTTTCTGGACTTGTTAACCACAAGCTAACAACACGCTAACTTTAAAAACTTGATGATGTGAAATTTGGGCTGCTAGAAAATGTTGGGAATGTGTCTGACTTTTTGTTGTTAGCAATATGCTAACTACCGGTACTTGTTGTTACCCACATGCCAACAACCTGTTTTTAGCCACATGCTAACAATCTGTTAACATTTAAAACCTACTAAAGAATTTTCGTTGCTAAAATTTTTGGGGGGAATGAATGTTTGACTTGTTAGCCACATGCTAACAACTTGTTTTTGTTGTTGTTCGCCACATGCTGCTAACAAACCACTAAAGCTGCTCATGACAAGTTTCTGCTGCTAACAAACCCTCCCCAGAAAATTCTGGCACTGCGTACGAGTGTGACGATGGTGATGATGACGAGGAGGAAGGAGGACGGAGGAGGAGGAGGAGGAAGCTTAAGCGGATGACGTGGCGGCATCTCCCGATGGGGCGGAGGAGAACGAGGAGGTTCCCGGCAGGGTCTGGATCTCGTCTGCCGACTCTTCGATGGTCGGGATGCGAGCTTCCTCCTCGGAAAGAGGGACGAACTCGGGATGGGCCATGAAGCTGTGGATGGAGTTATGCGACGCCGGACTCTGCAGACCTTCGTACAACGAGCTCCGGAAGGCGTTCACCACCTTAATCTGGAAGAAGAAATACAGGAAGACACGTGAAAAAAGAAGCGAGCCAGCGTTTTTGGTCAGTTTTGCTCTTAATGGGGAGCAAAGGGTGGATTGGTCGGTTGGGAGGCGAGCGGGCGGCCCCGGGGGCTGATGGGAAACGTGAGCCGGGAGCGTGGACATGAACTACAAAATGGTGAAAATCCAAACATAACGAAAGACGTGCGGATTATTTGGATTTTGGTTTGTTTCTAGTAGGATAAAAATAAGAATAGAGTTAAATCGTAGATGCTAACAACGCACTAACGTGCTGAACTTAAGGCTAAGATGCAAACAAGTTAACACGCTAACATGCGAGACGTGAAGCTGCTATGCTGATTGACTTAAAGCTAAAACGTTAACCTGCTAACATTTCAAACTTTCTTTAAATGATCCCAGACTTGTCAAGAACCACATAAACAAAACATTATGTACATGAATGCGCTTCCTGCAACACGTATGTCCATTTCAAATTGCCTGAAACGCGGTAGGAAGAAGTACAACTTCAACTAACTGAAAGCTAACATGCTAATGTAACTAATAAGCTAGCAGGTTTAAGTTAACGTTAACGCGCAAACATTTTCAATGGTTGAACATAAAGATAACATGCTATGATGTTTTAAAGTAGTACGCTAACATGTTTTAAACGTGACAAAATGTCCACACGACAACAAAACCAAAACATCAGTCACAAAATGTTGGCAGCGCAAACAACTTTTTGGTTTCTTTGTTCCTTTAACCTCAGCTAATCATCCAGAAGTCACAAAAATCCTTCTGCAAGAATCCACAAAAGAAAGATGGCGGCATGACACGATGATGTCACACGTGACAGCTGGCCACAAGATGGAGGCCAAAGAAAGCAGAAAGCAGAAAGCAACAGAACATGCAAACACGCTTGAAGTCACGTGACCAGCAGGCTGACTGCACGCCTTCAGCACGCTGTGGATTATTTCTGGTCGTCCTGTTTATTTCTATTGCATAAATTGATGAATGAACGTCACCAATCACTGGACACGATCATTACATGTGCCTGTGGATTATTTCTAGTTGCATTCATTACTATTACTAAGTATGAGCACATGAATAATACATCGGCATACATATGTCATACATGCACAAGTGCAGAGTGTGGACTTTTTTGACTTTGTGGATTATTTCTACTTCTTTGGTTTATTCCTATTGTCCAAGTTATCAAGAATAAATTATGAGAGGCGCAATTGTATTAATTGATTAATACATTTGTGGGTGCTAATGTTTGCCTTTGCATGACAAGAGTGTTTTTTTTTTCTTTGACTTTGTAGATCATTTCCATATTTTTGGTTGATTTGGACTGCACAAGGTGGCGTTCATCACAAGTATCTTTGATCACATCAATCATATAATGTGTAGCTTGTGTGTGCATGCGTCCGAGCAATTTGACTTTGAGGATTAATTCTTGTTCAAATGACTCCTCTACTTTACTCTGGATTATTTTGATTCATTCAGTTTATTTCTATCGTGCAACGAATAGCTAGCGAGAGAAGCCATTTTGTTACTCACATAAGTACTTTTTGTGCACATAACCTTTGGATGCCTTTTTTGACAGCCCTTGTATGACACGGTTTTGTGGATTATTATTATTAAGTCGTTCTATTGTGTTGATGGCCTTAAATAACTGCAAGTGGATGGATGCCATTGGCCTTTCCCAATTTTAGATTATTTCTAACTCACTGATGTCTTTTTGTGCAAGAAAGCAGTTGTCATGACGACCTGGCGTGACGTGCAGACAACCCGCGTTTGTTCATGCAGTTAAGAAGAGAGCAAAACAAAGAGTCCAGCTAGGCTTTTAGCCGACTCACTGCCTGCAGCGGAGGAGGAAGAGGCGGCGGCGGCGGCGGCGGCAGCGGCGGCGGCGGCAGCGGCCCCCGCGGCCCCCCCGGCCGAGTTGCCCAGAGAGGAGGAGGCGCTAAGGCCTAAGTGAGTGGGACTAGAGAGCGTTTTGGCGCCGGCGTCGTTGTGCTGGCTGACCACCGAGGGCTGCCGGCGCAGGGCACCCGGCACCGCCGCCTGGCCCGTCTGGAAGGTGTACACCACGTCCATCTGAAGGAAGCCCGGGAGGGAGAGAAGGAGGACGCAGGAGAGGAGAGGCGAGGTTACGGGAGCCGACGGGTTAGACAAAGCTGGAAGAAGAAAGTTAGACAAGCACAGACAGGCAGAAAGAAAAGTCATCCCGGCCGACGTGACGGGATGACGTCATTCGCTGGACCGCGAGAAAAAGACGGCGCCATCTGCTTTGTACATGAGAACGTTTTTTGGGTGCGTTTGTTTTTTTTAAGGGACGGACGGGAGCGTCTGGTCTCATTGCTGGACACACACTTTTTGAAAAATTCTAACAAAAAAAAAAAGAAAGAAAAGAAAAAAAGAATAAATCAATACAAAGTAAGAAAAAAATACTTAAAAAGTCAATAAAAATTATTTAAAGATAAAATAAATATAAATAATAACAATAATAACAAATATATAGAAATATACTAATATAATAACTAACAATAAATGTAATAAAAAGTCACCAGTAAAATAAATAAATAAAAGTTGACAAAAAAGTAAAAAAAAAAAAAATTAAGTTAACAAATAAATAAATAATAGAGAAATAACAATAATAAATATATAGAAATATACTATAATAACAAATGTAATAAAAAATTCTCAAGAAGCCATACCCAAAAGGACACAAGAAGTCGGCCATTTTGCTTTTTTTTTTCTGAAAGCATCCTTGAAATGGATGTTTCAACATCTTTCTGATTTTGAAATTCAGCCCCTTGTTAGCTTGTCGCACGTCATCAGACGAGTGACTTGAGCTCGCTCGCTGATGGCCGCTTGTAACATTTGCTAACTTTTGCAACGGAACCCTTGAAACCAGTTAAGGCTGTGGAGTCACACGTTGGAAAATGGACGAATATGTTGTGACAAATCGTTTTGGGCAGAAAGAAGCTCTTTCTGCACGTGTGCTTGAAAACGGCGACGCCATCTTTTTGCTATCATTAAAGAGTTGAACTGGAAAAAGTTGGACGGTCTTCTGCTACTTTTAAAAAACAAAATATTTTTGCAGATCTGCACATTTGTGGACGATTTTCCCGTTCCCGAATTTCGATCCCCTTTTCAATCGTTTATCAGCGGATTTTGAAGAATATTTTGAGTTTGTAAAAAAGGAAAAAAATGGAAGGAAATGAATTTAGCCGATCATTTAAACCCCCAAAAAAAGACAGAAAATGTCTGCCATTTGTTTTCTATGTGGCGCTTTTCAACGAACTTCTGGATTTTTTTTAATTATTATTATTATTATTTTTTAAATCAGCCGGGCAATTCAGCAACATTTGCTAAACATGTCAATCATGAGCAGACCCACAAAAATTCAGGCCGTTGAAAATCACACGTCGGGTGAAACGTCAACATCTCGGCGGGGTCGTTCGTGATTGTCAGCTGTTTGGAATCTTCGAATCGCAAAACCGCGATGATGATGATGACGAAGGCAGAGAATTCAGGTCATGAGAGTGTTGGAGAAAAAAAAGCACCAAATGAGGGGAAAAAGTGTGTCAGTCATTAAGCCAAGACAAAGACGAAGAAGGAGGAGGAGGTGCGGTGAAGCGGAAGAGCGAACAAAGCGGCTGGCGGCGCTCGGGGACGAGAAGGCGCCAACGAGCCACTGATAAGCGAGGTGGCGTTTGGAGCAATTATACGTCACGCTGTCGCCGGGATTGCGCCGAGGACGACGGCAAAGACGAGCGTGGCGAGATAAGACGCTAATTAGCTTGAAAACTTTTTGCCGCTTGCCACGTTTCCCGAGGGAGCCAACATGGCTGCCTCCGCAGGATGCGGCAAAAAGGCCGCAGCCTGACTTCCTCGTCTTTCTGATGCGATTCCAGCTCATCGTGTCGGGGGTCTTAAATCTTCGTGTTGACAAATCAACTAAGCAGACGAGGACACATTTTAGCCTCTTCAAACGTGACAAATAAGCCGTTTTTGAGGCCGATGCCAATACTGAAATATATATTTAATGAATCAAATATATATAGTTTGTGCCTCTTGGGGGCAGTGTGGTGCCGTGCGTCCACGTTGTACACACTTAAAGTGATTGAAAGAACTTATTTTTTCACACATTGGGAAGAATTCAAAAAGTGTTATCTTCTCTTAACTTGTTGCTGCTGTTTGTGTTCTATTCGTTGCATGACGGCTTGAAGCACAACAACATAGATGCTATTTAGCATTAGCATGAAGATAGTGGACTAAGTTTATTAAGCTAAGTGTCTTATATTTATACTACTTTACTTAGCTTCCATGCATGCATTTCCTGTGTGTGTAAGTGTGTGTGTGGTTTTGTCTTTGCTACAGTGTGGGGCCCGTACACGTGTGTTTTTGCAGCTTTAACTCCATTTTGGTGGTCCCCACAAGTTCAGACCTCTGTTTGAAGGTCAAGACTCGGTTTTAGAGGCTAGGCAATCATTTTTGACGGCTGGGGCTAAGGGGAGGGGCTAGGAAATGCATCATGTCAATGAGATGTCCCCACAAAGATAGCACGGTGGGGATGTGTGTGTGTGTGACGGCAGGCTGGCTGCTGTTATTGTAGGCGTGTGCGTCTGTGTGTGCACGCAGGGGGGACGTTAGCGCCGAGGCTAATGAAGCCCATTGGGACTGAACGGGACTGCCCGTGGACACAACTTAATGCTCAGTGAGCGTTAATCAATCCTGTAGGAGGACGCGTGCACACGCACACACACACGTGCGCACGCACACGCACACGCACACACACACACACACACACACCTCCCACGTGGAGTTGCGACTGAATGAAAGCGTCCAATAAGCTTGTTTGGCTTGAGCGCGGCAGCAGAGTGTGAAATTAAGAGAACATCTGCTCAACAGGGAAGCCGACATCGACTTTCTCAAACTTGACGAGATGCACTTTCAAAGCATTCAGGGAAGAAAATTCGTGGACCTCACTCGCTCACACTTAACTCATTCACTGCCATTGACGACTATAGACGTCAAAAATCCATTTGAACTTTTTTTCTATTCGTTTTAATGTTTCCCCACATTTGTTAACAAGAGTATGAAAACCTAGAATTTGTTTTATTGTACATTTAGAACAGATAGAAAATTTGTGATTAATTGCGCGTACTTCATTAACCAGTGAAGTCATGCGATTAATTACGATTAAAAGTTTTAATTGCCCCTAATTTTGATGAATCTTTTTGACTACAGAAATCAGTTAATTACAGTTGATATGCTGAAATCTGAGGATTTGGACAATTTTACATATAAAAAAATGGTTGCAAGTGATTACTTGATTATTAAAAAAAAAAAAGATTATTAAAAATTAGGGGGGTTAGCCGATTACAATTATTAATCGTAATTAATCGCATGAGTTCACTAGTTAACTCACGATTAATCACAAATTTTATATCGGTACTAAATATATAATTTATATAAAAATGCAAGGTTTACATACTCATGTTAAAAGTGGGAAAAAAATGTTAAACTTATAGAAATAGTTAGAATGGATTTTTGACGTCTATAGCCGTCAATGGCAGTGAATATTAAAGAAGAATGCTGAAAATTTGACAAGTTGTTTCTTTTAACAGCAAATGAATATCGGCTCCCTCGCCTACTAATTATCGGGATCCGTATCGGCCCAGACAAAAACCCATATCAGTAGAAGAGGCGCGTCTCAATACTTTTGGCCAAAGGTGCGTGTCTCGTACCTGCGTCTGGATGCGGTTGAGGCCGCGGAACCAGAGGATCTGTCCCCGCCGGAGCTCCATTTCGGCGTGGTCGATCTCGTCGGCGTCGGCCGTCATCTCCTCCTCGTGGATCTCCTCCTTGGTGGTGCCGTGGCCCGCCTCCTTCAAGAACTTCAGGTGATGCGTGGGCACCGACGAGATCAGCTGCGGGAGCCACAAAAGCGCTCAGTGGGCCGGGCCAGACGCGAGGAAGTCAAAACTTTTAGCTGGTCGCGCCAGTCCCAAGGAAGCAAATTTGTCAAATGAATCAAACTGAAATGGCGTCGTTGGCTGGCGCCGCCGGAAACCTTTGTCGCTTTTCGACGTCCAGCTCGTCTGTCAAACTCGTAAACTACTGCAGTGACATACAGTCGCCAGTAGAGGGCGAAGTTGCATTGCTCGGATTTAAAATCAACACAGCTAGGAGGTCAATCTCAAATAGTGCTGGCACTATCAAATATTTTTAGAATGGATTCATCTATCGATTAGTGAATCGATTAATCGACTCATTGGATTCATTTTAGTTTTGCATTAAAGCATTTTTTATTTATTTATTTTTCGTATTGATATGGTGATCAAAACGGGGATTGATGGAGACGATGTTACCGAGTCGGTCACTGTTTTCAAAGTAAAAAAATAGATGTTTGCAAATGTCTTATTTGGATTCAACACAGAACATAATCAGTCAATTTCTTATTAAAATAGTTGTCGATTAATTTGAGAATCATTTTTAAAATGAATATTAACAGCTCTAATCTCAAATTATTGGCAGTTGTCAGTGAAAAGCTAATAATTGTTTTTTAGGTAGCTCCGACGTAAACGCTTAAGTAGAATGTTAAAAAATAAATAAAAAATCATTTTTCAGGATTTGCTACAAATTTCCTGAAGATGCAAATTCTGCTTTCTGATCGATAGGATTTTTTCCCCCCCTCACACTACTTAATATGATTTTTTAACAAAATCTTTTTTTTTTGCTTCTTTTAACAAATGCCACTCAAGATGTCGTTAATTGTTTTGCACAGTTTATAACTTTATGTGGTATTTCTGTTTTGGGTGTAATCCCACTGTTGACCACTAGACAGATTATTTTGTTTGCTCGTGCCTACATTTGGAAAAGTGACAACAGGAAGTATTTTAAGATCAGTGGCGTTTTTTTGCTGAGGACGACTGAATGACAAATCCTCTTCAATCCTGCTTTTTTTGCCTACACAAAGCGAAGGCTGTAGGTTCATTTCAGAAGGGACATCTTTGATGTTTATTGTCAGATGATGCGTTTCGTTAGTTTGGGGAAAAAAATGTTCTGATCAATTGCTTATGATCTCTATCAATGTATTGTGCTTTCAAATGTGTGTAATTGTGATGAAATACCTTCAATGTATTTCTACATGTAAATCGCCAGGATGGTGTGGAACGTAACCCGCATGACGGACGGGCCTTTACAGTATCTCCCTTTTGTGATGTCATTTTTTTCTTTGCATTTTGTACAAGTTTTCATGTGGTTCTAATCGGGTCTGATACGTGGGCTATATTGACTAAACGCCTCCCACGCCTTCTTTGTCAGTCAGCATCTTTTGTGCGTTTGTCCTCCGCGTGAACCCAGCAGGCTGCTTGCGCTTCTTCTCGGCTTTCGGTGCCTTCGCATGCCACGTTGGCGCGCATTCGCTGAGGGACGCGCACGCCGGGTTCATCCGCAGCTTCCAGCCCGCGAATCCCCCCTCGGGCGTCGCTTTCATGTGCCGAGCTCATTACCGTGGCGATGGCGGTGGTCGCGATGGCAACAGTTTGGCCGCCGCCGCCACGAGGTGCGTGCGGGTAAAATGGTGGTGCGCCGCTCACCTGCCCCCACAGCAGCTCGCCCACGCCGATGAAGACGCACCACAGCCATTGGTCGATGGTCAGCGCCGTGCAGGAGAAGGGCTTCCCGCCAAACTGGACAATGACGATCTGAGCGGGACCACAAGGCGGCAGGAAGTCAAACAACACGCCAAACAGTGCCAAAAATAAGCTCAGAGATGTTTAAAGGGGGAACGAAAATGACAGCTTTGATGTCCAATCGGCTCGCAAAGATAATAAAATGCGCAAGTAACGTTGGATAAGGACTAGCTCATCAATAGCGAAAATACACAGAATTGACGGCCATTTTAACTGCATTGAAGTAGAAAAAAAACAAAATTCTTGAATAATAAAAATTGCACTTGTTGATTTAAAAAAAGAAAAAACAACAGTAACAACAAAAAACTTAAAAAACACCAAATTAATGAATTATATAAATACAATTAAAAAATAATACAAGTAAATTAATTGGATGGCCCCAATTTTAACCCTAACCCTTTAATGACTTAATTATTTAAATTATTTTAATTTGAATGATAAAAAATGGCCCAAAAAAATAGCACTTGTTCGGTTAAAAGAAAAGAAAAGAAAATAACAACAACAACAACAACAAAAAACATTAAAACCACCAAATTAATGAAATAAAATTAAAAAATATTAAAAGTAAATTAATTGGATGGCCCAAAAATATTTTAAATTACTTAATTATTTAAATTATTTTACTTTGAATTATAAAAAAATGATTCAAAAATATTTTAAACTATTTATTTATATATATATATATATATATATATACTGTATATATATATATATATATATATATATATATATAGAAATTAGGCTTTACACGATCAGGATTTTTTGGCCGATCACTGATCAGCAAGTTTGGGAAAAAAATAAATATATATAAATAAATAATATCTGATTACCAATTTGATCAAACAATAGAGCATCTATTTAAAGAACTTTAAAATTTACTCTACAGTCGACCACCGCCATTCGCGGGGGAGACGGACTGGCTGGACCCACGCATGGCAAAACAATAATAAAATAAAAGGTAGAATTGACGGCGGCAATTGAAATGCCTACGGAAAACAATTAACCCCCCCCAAAAAATCGATCAGATGGTCGTCACATCTCAGTTCAGTTCACCTGCAGGGCGAAGGTTCCGAGGACGACGCTGCAGAAGATGGGGTTGCGGTAGACGCCCTCGAAGACGTTGCGCTCGCCGTGGATCTTGCGGGCGTTGATCTCGTTGAAGAGCTGCATCATGACGAAGACGTTGAACACGATGGTGTAGTGCTCGGACGGCGGCGAGTGCAGCGGAGAGTTGCGACCGCTGTCCATGTCGAACAGCTTCTCGCCTGCACAAGATGCACAACGGCTCATTCGCGCTTTCCTTCACCTTTATTTTCAAGCACTTCTATTTATTTCTTTTGTAGTACTCCTATTTCATTCAAATCAAAGAACTTTTTGCAAAAAAATGCCTAATATAAAAACATATGAATAATAATACAGTACATAGAATAAAAAGATAATAAAAATATGAAACCTATGCCTTTATAAAAAAATTCATTTCCCCTACATATACATATATATATATATATATATATATATATATACATACATATACACACACACACACACACACACACACATATATATATATATGTACACACACATAAAATTACAAATTTTAAAAGTCAAACTATAAAAAAAACATGCCTTAAAAAATTTTTTATTTTTTCACCCCAAAATATAATTTTAATAAAATTCAGATTTTTTTCTTTAAAAAAACACATTAATCTAGTCTAATCGAATATTACCATTGTCTTAAAAATAAATGACAATTTAAATCTTTTATTTGTACTCCTTTTGAATGAAAATAATTTTTTGTGCAAAAAACAAAACAAAAAAACACTAGTTTAATCCAATAATTTTTTCTCTTTTCTCAAAAAAAAAAAACAGGACTTTAATCTCCCAAGATTAATACTATTTTCTCCCCCCAAAAAACGCAAGGTTCATTTTATAAAATTAAAAATCTGACTTTATTCTTTTAGAATAATTTTTTTCCCCTCGTCCAAAAAACTTCAATCCTAATATTAGTGTTCCCCAACTAAATGAAGCTCCTGCCCTACCTTCAACATAGTTCCCAAGCACCAAGACGCCACAAGATGGCGGCAAAGTAAAACATTTATATGACATGTTTGACCCCCCCCCCCCCGAAACCCCAACTGACCGGCGAAGAGCAGCGTGAAGATGATGACCAGCTGGTAGACGGCGTGTCCCAGGATGTTCTTCATCATCGTGCGCGAGATCAGCGGCTTGTTGCGTCCGTAAGGCCTGCGCAGAAGCAGCGACTCGGTGGGCGGCTCGGTGGCCAACGCCAGCGACGCCAGCGTGTCCATGATCAGGTTGACCCACAGCATCTGCACCGCCTTCAGCGGCGAGTCCTAAACAACAGCGGCAAAAAGCAAGCGGCACAATTCAGCCCCTTTCACGCTGACAATCAAAGCCAAAGCGGATTTGTCGCCTTTAAACAATGAAAGCGAATGTAAAGAAAGTAGACAAAGTGCAATTTCTGCACAAATTGCGTGGGAATGCCGAAAGCTAATAGCTGGATGCTAAGATGGAAGCTTTTGAAGTCAATCGCAAGATCCATTTTGTGGAAATTACAAAGTATTCATTGTCGTTGAAAGATAAATGAATAAAAAGAACACTTGAAGTGGAATTCTCATTGTGTCTTTTGATTTTTGCGTGCGTCAGAATGTGACTAATGGCTAAAAGTCAACTCCTGACATCATTATAAAAAAGAAATAAAGAAATCATTGCAAGACTTGACAGCTGGCAGGAGCGATAAGCGGCGACCGACTGCGAGCCCGCAGCAGCCGGCCGGTCGGCATCACAAAGTAGGCGAAGGAAATGCCTCGCAAAAGAATGGAAGCGGCGCGCCGGATGACAACGCACACACTCGACGAGGAAACAAGGCATGACTGGGACTCCAGTTCTTAGATTAGATTTGTTTAACGAAACAAAACGTTTTTATATTTGTTTTTGTTTTGTGGAAATGCAACTCAGTTAAATGCATTTTTCTATTTTGGTGAAGTCAAATGTGAATTCTTGGATTTATGTAATCGTTTCGTGACAATGCATTTCTAAAGGAATTGTTTACCATAATTTGCGCTGATAAATTCAAAATAATTTAAGATTCTTGAGAATTGCTTTTAATCCAACTTTTTTTGTAATTTAGATTAAAACGTAACATTTGTAACAACATATTATTCTATAATATAGTTTTGAATTATGTGATCATATTTTCAACTTAAAAAAAAAAAAGGTATTTAAATACTGACTTTAAAAAAATCGATATACTTAACTCTTTGACTGCCAGACGTTTTCAGAAAAGGGATGCCGTGGGTGCCAGCCGATTTAACCATTTTTGACTGATCTTTCAAGGTCCACAGAAAATGATGTGTTTGGACTATGGAAACACACATACTACCAAATGAAAGATTGGACTCTCATCTTTCATCAGAAAACAAAGTTTGTTTCTACCTTATTCCGTTTTTCAGTAATCAACAATAGAAAATGGTTAGTTTCACCTCTGTTTTGAAACAAACGTCTTTTAACGTCTTTGGCACTCCATAGGATTTTATTAAACGTTATTGAACGTTTTTGGCAGTCAAAGAGTTAAATATGAAATTAAATGAATATTTTTCTTAATTGTTAATGTATTATTTATTGATTATTTATTTAATACTCATTTAAATTAATAATACTGCTTTTTAAAAATGTAAATTGATGGTCATTATTTTCTAAAATGGATACGATATATATACTTGTTTTAATCTTTTTTATTTAATAACTGTACCTGGCAAAATTTCAAATGTCATTTTGAAGTTTGAAAAAATACTGACAAACAAAAGATTTCCTCTTGGCAACAAATGTAAACAAAGGGAACCCTGTTTGAAGGTGTCGCGTGGCACGAGGCCACCCGCGAGCGCGAGCCTCACCTGCGTGATGCAAGCGCCGGTGAAGGCCACGATGACGGCCACCACGTTGACGGTGAGCTGGAACTGCAGGAACTTGGAGATGCTGTCGTAGACGTTGCGGCCCCACATCACCGCCTTGACGATGCTGGTGAAGTTGTCGTCCGTCAAGATGATGTCCGACGCCTCCTTGGCCACGTCCGTGCCGGCGATGCCCTGGTGACCAGCGGAGGGAGGAGAAAGCGGGTCATGAAAAGAACGATTCCGCTCAGCGGCAAATATCGTAACCGAGATTTCAATCAGTATTTAAAGTCTCCTTCATAACAGAAGTTCTGAAGTGCTTGAATTGAATTTGTGAATGTTCGTCTTGGATGTCAGGAACTCTCAGGACCGCCGGGACGTTCATTCCGGGTACGACTTTGGTGTCCGAACGGTACGAGTGAACGCTTACCATGGCGAAGCCCACGTCTGCTTTCTTGAGCGCGGGCCCGTCGTTGGTTCCGTCTCCCGTCACCGCCACCACCTGCCGGGTCTCGCCCACCGTGCTGTCAATGATGCCTAAACGACAGGCGCCAAGTGAGCTCCTCAACCACAACATGCTAACTAGCATCTATTAGCGCGACTCCCACCTTTGACCAGCGTGTGTTTGTCGGTTGGCGACGAACGGGCTAGAACTCGCAATTTAGGCCAAACTTTGTCCAGACGCTCTTGTTCGACCTATAAAAAGCAAAAACGTTTTGGTCCATTTCCTGTTTTTGGGTTGTCATCACACGATATTGAGGCTCCGCCCACCTCGCCCTTGTCGTTGCGGATCTGCTGGTTGAACTCTTTGCCCTCCATAGCCAGGAAGTCCTCGTTGGGCAGCAGGATTCCGCACTTGGTGGCGATGGCTCGCGCCGTGTTGATGTTGTCGCCCGTCACCATGCGAACCGTGATTCCCGCACGCTGGCACTTTGCGATCGCGTCGGGGACCTGACGACAAACGGATCCGATTTGCATCAGAAACGGTGCCCCCAAATTTGATTTCATGTTATACGTTATCCAGGCAGCGGCTTTTCGTTGGATTTAGCGTACAATCGTCTCATGTTCTATATTTAGACCATACTTCTCCTCTAATGTACTAATGTAGGCTACTACATATGACAATTTTTAATCATTGTTGCATAATTTCCATAGTTAACTCACAATTAATTGCACGTTATATCTGTTCTAAATGTCATACTCTTAAACATTAAATTTACCGAACGCAAATGATGTTGAATCTTTCAGATCATTGATTCTAAATTTTTTCAGCAAATAATTCATTAAGTTAATTGAAGTTAAAACCATCTTAAACAGTTAAAAGGTGTGTGAAACTTAGCCATAAATATGTGTTGAAGGTCATTTTATGCCACCAGGTGGCATTAGTGGTTCATATTGGACATTGGTGACAGGAATAATACATTTTTCTTTTCAAATTCCAATTGACATTTTTAATTCTCTGGACATTCTATTGAATGCTTTTTAATAACATTTAAGGCCTAAATTGATATAATAGAATGATATCAAATGTAATGTACGCCTCTAATGTACCATATTTAATGTTTATACTTGAACATACCATATTTAAAGGTTTAAACGTCTGTAATGTTGCATATCGAAGTAACTTTGAATGTTCGGCCATTTGGTGTCGGACGTGCACGCGATCGGCATCGGCGGCTGACGGGTTCGGGGGCACCTCAGGCCTGACGGGGTCCTCGATGCCGACCACGGCGATGCACGTGAGGTCGTTGACGATGTCGTTCTCCACGTCCCAGTTGGGCTCGCCGCCGTCGGCGGGGAAGTCGCGGAAGGCCAGGCAGATGGTGCGCAGGCCGTCGCAGGCCATGGGTTCGATCACCTTGCGCACCATCTCGTCGCGATCTTTGGGCTTGAACACGCGCAGGAGACCGTCCGAGTCGAGGATCCGCGAGCACCTGGAGGGAGCGCGGCAGGCAAATGACTCCCTCGCACGCGGGTGCGAATCTCTCCGCCGGGCGCAAACGAAGGCACTCACTTCCTGAGGATGATCTCGGACGCCCCCTTGCTGTACATGCGGAATCCTCCGTCGGCGGTCCTGAGGACGGTGCTCATGGATTTGCGTGAGGAGTTGAAGGTGTACACTTTGTACATCTTCTCCTCGGGGACCTCCTCCCTGATGGGCTGGTAGTCCCGCTTCAGCTCCAGAACCAGACCCAGGAGGGCGCATTCCGTCTTGTTGCCCACGTGGCGGGGGAGGCCGCCCTCCTTCTCGGGAGGCTGATCAAAACAACGGGAAGAAGAATACCTTTGAATAGTTTGAAGGGAAAAAAAAAAGAAGGGGGGGGGGGCACTGATTGACAATGTAGCAGACATTAGTTCGATTGTTAGCCACTGACTAACTAATTAGCACATGAAAAAAACTTCTTGCTTACTATGCTGTCTTAACATTTGGGCCATTTTCATATAATTTGGTCAAAAACAAAGACATAGCCAACGTCATTTCATTTTTTGGAATTCTTATTTTACTGATGATTGAATTATTACAATTTCAATTACGTGTCTCATGAGAGATGATTTAAACTTGCTTGTTAGCTTAGCAATGATTAGCATATGCTAGAACTTTAATCACAGATCTTGTGTGAGTAAAACAAGTAGACTTGCTACATTAGCTTAGCAAAAACTAAAACTTTAATGATAGCGACTGCCCGAGTCAAGATGTGGACAAGCTAGGCTAGCTAATTAGCATGTGACACATTTTGTAAACAAAAAGCTTTGGCTCTTGTGCGACACGTGTGGTGCATTTGACTGCTTGGGACTGTTAATGTTGGCTTAGCAATTAGCCAACGATGGCATACTTGTTACCTTTCAACAAAAGTGTTTTTATGTGTATTGTGCTTTTTTTCAACAGTACACTAGTTTTTGACCGGACATAGCCAACAGAATTTCATTTTGAAATTACGTTAGCTTAGCATGATAAGCACATGCTAGAACTTTAATCACAGATCTTGTATGAGTAAAACAAGTAGACTTGCTACATTAGCTTAGCAAAAGCTAAAACTTCAATGATAGCTACTGCCCGCGTCAAGATGTGGACGAGCTAGGCTAGCTTAGCATAGGCTGTTCTCTTTCTCACCAGGATTTTGGTGGTGTAGGCCGAGTTGATGGAGATGCTGTTGACCAGGACCTGCAGCGTGTCGGGCTTGATGGCGCTGGGTTCGGGTATGGTCCTGTGATGCGTGTCTCCCACGTAGGCCTGCACCACCGTCATGCGGTTCATGGTCAGGGTGCCCGTCTTGTCCGAGCAGATGGCCGTGGCGTTGCCCATCGTCTCGCACGCGTCCAGGTGACGCACCAGGTTGTTGTCCTTCATCATTTTCTACAAGATGGACGCCGAGCAGTTTTATTTATTATTATTATTTATTGATTATTGATAAATAATGATGGATTAATCATGTTGAATATTATAAAAAGATTGTCGGAACTTAGCATTTGTAAAATTATTTGTTCAAATATAATATTTCCTAAAGACTTGGAACGACTGCAAGTTTGATGCTAATTTCATTAGCTTAGCGATGGCATTTCCCAGCAGGCGCTAGCATTAAGAGAGTGGCGTTAATGTGATTTAGGTCAACAGGCAACGTGCGATTGTCGTTGTTGAAGGTTTATTGATGGCTAATAATCAATCACGATGGCCGCATTGACCTTGACGGAGAAGGCGAGCGATATGGTGACGGCCAGCGGCAGGCCCTCGGGGACGGCCACCACCAGGACGGTGACGCCGATGATGAAGAACTTGACAAAGTACTGGATGTAGATGGGCGTGCACTCCGACGTCCACGTGCGGCCCTGGATGCCGAACGTGTCGATGACGAAGTACAAGATCAGGATGATCACCGTCACCGCCGACATGATCAGGCCTGCACACAACGGCCGACAGTCGACAAGAAGCTGAACAACAAGAAGGACATTTGTTTATATTGACTGACTCACTCAAATGTTACTTGTTTTTTTTTAATATAAAATATAAAGCACATTATAATCAACTTTTGTTTACTATCAGTAAGAAAAATTAAATAATGCCAAATATAGATCATAGTTGCATTATTTGTAATATTATTGTATTTGTTCAACTTGTTAAAAATCAGTAGAGACTTGTGGCAAATACGCACGTTATTTCCTTTCCTAATTTATTGTGCTTTATTTTTTAAAATAGCAGTAAAAAAAAACTAACAAATATGAATATTTTCATTTATTGTTTTGTTTTGCGATTTAAATACTTTCATTAAAAAAGCCAGTTGCAATTATTATTCTTTTTTAAATGATCAAATTTGTTTTATTTTTCTTTGTAGCATTTGGCAATGTGAGCTCATTATTTCCTCTACTGAGAAAACACAAAAAAAAAAAAAAGTTTGTTCATTTAAAATTCTTCTTCTAATATTGGCAAAAATTATATTATATACTTTTTTTGTAGAGTTAAAAAAAAATCTTACTTTTCCTCTACCGACTGCCCAGGAAAATCCCATCAAATCAAGCTGTATTTAAAAAAAATAAAAATAAAATAAGAAAAAGCTAAATATTACCTGTACAGTATTCACATTATTATTATTATTGTTTTTTTTTTTTAAATTGACTTTGTGGATGAGATCATTCTAATTCACCGTTAACTGGCTGGGAATAAAATGCATGGCAATATTTTCATAGTTAGAAATCTTCAAATTTTAAGAGCTTCATAATCATCAAAATGTTCAATATTCTTGTCTCGCACATTTCTGGAGGCGTCGATTTGACTCGGCTGGAAATCGAAGCGTTAAATTGTGCTGAAAAAAACTCCAAATTTCAAATGATTGCCAACGCGACTCCATGGATGCTGCCGTTTTGGTTAGCAACCGCGGCTTCACAACAGACATGAATGTGTGTGCGCTTTTCAGCTTCATCGCGCCGCTCCAAAACGTTTCCATCCTAATTTTAATAAGGTCTCAAAATCGGCGTCTAATTATGAGGGAGAAAACATCCTCACCCACGTCTGATGTCAAAGTCAATGAATTAAGGTTGATTGAAAAATGGGCCAATTGATGAATAGCGTCTACGATTGGTAAAAACAACAAAAAAACAAAAAGGTCGATTGCATAAAAGCGAGTGCCTGGTGATGCAGCGTTTGCCGGAACGCTTCGTGGGCTTTTAAAGGAACACGCACACATTTACTGCATCCACCCATCATTGTTTTGGTACGAGCTCTTAAAAAAA
The DNA here is from genome assembly GCF_051991255.1 of Vanacampus margaritifer. Taxonomy (NCBI): domain Eukaryota; kingdom Metazoa; phylum Chordata; class Actinopteri; order Syngnathiformes; family Syngnathidae; genus Vanacampus; species Vanacampus margaritifer. The sequence continues at coordinate 27,641,664 of NC_135441.1, read as the reverse complement.
AAAAACGTAAAGAAAAAAAGTAATACATTTAATATTTTAAATTACAGCTACATATAGTATAACAAATATTATCATACAGATTTTTGGGGTCATTCGTGTTCATTTCAAAGTATTTAAAAAGGATAAAAAAGGTTGAGTGTGTGTATATTATCTTTCACGTGAATATATGACTGTATCGCCGTCGCCCGTTTACGCCCACTCTGAAAGTCAAGCGTTTTTTTTTTGTTTTGTTTTTTTTGATGTGCTTTTTGTGGCGTTTGCCTCACCGGCCTTCCCGATCTGCACGGCCAGCCGGGTCAGCTTCCCCTGCAGCACCGATTTCTCCTTCTTGGGCACGATGACCTTCTTGACCGGCTTGGCCTCCTCTTTCTCCTCCTTCTCCTCCGACTCGGCCGCCTCCTCGCTCTTCAGCGGCTGGATCTCCAGGGCGATGCCGTCCTGGGTCTTGGCTGAAAAGGGGGTGGGGGGGAGGGAGGAAAAAAAGGGGAGGAGCAACAAGGACGTGGATGAACGTGTGTGTGTGTGAAGGATGGAGGAGAAGGAGGAGGAGGAGGACGAAGGGCAGAGAAGCAGAGAAAAGGTTAGAGAGGGTTGAAAAGAAGGCGGGAAAAGTTTGTTGTTGTTGTTGTTTTTTGTTGCAGGGAGGAAGCAGCAGCTTTTAGCACCGACGTGGCGGCCCCACATCCTTTTTCATCTTTCAGGGCGCAGAGGAGCTTTCATCATGACAACAATCAACAGTCGCTTGTATTAGACACACACACACACGCGCGCGCGCTCACAAAACACACACACACCAGATTGTGATGAAGCGCAGCCGACGCAATACACACAACAGCAGATTACAACACAGAGCGGTCAAACTTCACACACGTTTGTCATCGCTTCACCGAGCGGGTGAAATTTAACCGGATAAGCAAATCGACGTTGAAACCAACAGCGATGCCTTCCGTCCGTTTCTGACCACCCCAAAAACACAAACCCGTTTTTTTGGTTTTGGTTTTGAATGAAGCTTTTTTGGTGACTGCTTTGATCATGCCTAGTTGAATTGTACATATTTAGTGCACGTTTATGTGAAAAACCAACTGGGCCTCCACCCAGGACGTCACATGATAGACCAGAATTTTTCTGCCCCCATTCAATTAGCAATCGGAAATTTGGCGAGCACCCACAAAAAGTCTCAAGATACCCAAAAAGACACAGAAAGGCAGCCATTTTGCTTGGAAGCGGACATTTCCCACATCCAGTTTGACTTTGCAACATGAAATTTGGTGGGCATGCCTGTCATCATCAGTAGACCCCCCAAAAAACTAGGCCCAAAAAGCTACTGAAAGTCTGCCATTTTGCTTTCAAGCGGACATTTTAAGGTCGTTTTTTTCCCTGCCATTTTAAAAATCCAGTTTGGCTGAGCAACATGAAATTTGGTGGATGTGCCTGATCATCAGTAGACCCACAAAAAAAGTATGAAGATAAGAAGAAAATATGCCATTTGGCTGTGAAGCAAACATTTCGAGGTCATGCAAGTCATTTTTCTTGCCATTTCAAAAATCCAGCCGCATATCCAATTTTGGTTTGCAACATGAAATTTGGCGGGCATGTTTTTCATGAGTAGACCCACAAAAAAGTCTCAGGAAGAATTGTCTGAAAAAAACACAACAAAGTCTGCCGTTTTGCATCTAAACGGAAATTTCAGACACGGTTCATTTTCTTCATCTTCACAAAGCTAGCATGAAATTCGGTAGACGTCGCTCTCATAAAAGCATACGCCCGAAGTCTGACATCTTGGTTTGACGGAGACATTTTCGGGTCATATTGTACCATTTGTGCCTTTAAAGGCCGTAGCATCATGTTGATAAAAAAAAAAAGAAGAAGAAAAAAAGCCCTTTTAATTAATCGTGATGAATCAAAACTCTAAAATGTGATTAATCTGATTTTAAAAATAAAAATCCACTCAGGAAGTTTCATGATGTTACCAGATTTATTTAATTTTATTTCTTGAAATGACGACCGGTGATGGACACAAACGCTCGGCCCAAGGGTCAAAAGGTTAATTGTCGGGAGGATTACGAGGGGAACCTCGGCCGGACCCGAAAACTTTTGCCACCTGCAGCACACACCAGGCCGAGTGCATTTGTCTCACGTGAAAGCTCGGCTGGCAGCTCGGAAAGCCGACAGCGAGTCTTGGCCTCATTTGCATAAGCAAACGGCGTATTTGCATCTGGCGGATGCGTTCCATTGAGCCCCTTCCCAGCATGCACCGCTGCGCGCAGAAAAGCCTCCTCAGTTAATCTGACGCTGAAAACCTCCGCATTTCGACGCAAAAACAGCTCGCGGGAAATGATGGCCAACATTTCACGACGATCATTTTCTGCTCGTTTATGGGGGGGGCACATTTCGGGCAGATGATTTTTTTTGAGGGGGGGGGGGAAATCAAAGCCACTTTCAATTAGCATCAGGAAATTTGGTGGGCATGTCTATCATGAGGAGACCCACAAAAAAAAAAAAGTCCAAAGAGACACAAGAAGTCGGCCATTTTCGTTCTAAGCATCTTGGGGGGTGTTCAAAGTCAAACTTTTGCGAAGGGGACATTGTGAAAATGAAGCCCCTCAATCCAGTTCCACTTAGCAACATGGATTTGGTAGACATGTCAACTTTAGAAGCCATGTGATGCTAAAAAAAAGACACAGGAAGAATGGCATTCTCTTTCGAAGCAGCCATTTTAACGTCATGTTTCTACGGAACAGGATTAGGGACAGTGAAGTGGAAAAAAAAAAAAAAAAAAAAAGGGTTGGCAGGATTCTCACTTTAATCACGGAATTCTGATTTTAAAATGAGAAAGCTGTGATTTAAGTCAGAATTCTCACTTTAGAATAAATAATAAATTCATAATAAAATAAAGTGAGAATTCTGACTTTAATCTCAGCATTCTCATTTTAATGTCAGAATTCTGCGATTAAACTGAGAATCCTGCCAATCTTTTTTTTGGTTGACTTCACTGGCCCTAATCCTCTTCTGTATGTTTTTCATTTTCAAAGTATTGAAAGGTTCTTGATGACTTTTTTCACATCGTTACCTCATTTGTAAATATTAGACCAATCGGCGACGTGAAATGTGAAAAAGTTGCGTTTTTGACATTGCCTGTGGGCGGAGCATGTCGGTCAAGTTTGATGACTTGCCATAAAACGCTGATTCAAATTCAGGCCTCAAAGCTAGCTTGTGCCTTCTTATGCTTTTTCTTCTTTTATTTATCTACTTTGTTTTTCCTCCGTGGTCGTTCTTCAAAATTCAAAGTGCTTCACCCCTGAGTGGGAAACTATTTGGATGTGAAAAAAAAAAAGGAATGTTCAGGTTGATTTATGAACTCGGATAAAACGATCAATGGCGGAATATGAAAAGACAGAAGGATTAATAACCTCGCACAAAACGACGGTAACCTTTAAACGAAAAAATGCCAACATCTGGCTTTAAAAAAAAAAAAAAGTTTTTTGGTCTTTTCATTGTTTTACCGGGGGCCATAAATCAGTAGCCCCGTTTTGCACAAATGATTGACAGATTTTTTTAATATAAAAATTGACAGAGCCAAAACACAGAGCGTCACCGAGATGGTGAAGCTGCATGGGTTGACTTTCAAACCAGGAAGCTGCGGAGCGTTCATCCAGCACACCACACGGAACTAACTGACACTGAGACCCACCGACCAATCACAGCACGACGACACCATGGGACGTGTGTGCGCGCGTGTGTGTGCGTGTGTGCAGTGCTGGTGGGAGGGGGGAGAGGGAGGGGGGTCGGACAATCAAAAAGAAAAACGACAGCAAGTCCACAAACAGACGACAAACTGAAAAAGGACCACCCGAAAAACCACAGCGATGCAGAACCACGACAGCTGGGTGGGATGGACGGATGATGGACGGATGATGGACGGATGGCAGGAAGGGGAAGAAGAGGAGGAAGAGGCCAAGACGAGGCCGGCAGCGGGACGGGGAAAAGGGGAGGAAGACGACGATGACGACACAACATCAAAGTCCTGAGCAACAACCTGCAAAAACCAAGCAAGAAGAAGAAAAAGAAAAAAAGAAGAAGACGAGCAGTTGACATCTTTATGCCAGGGTGCAACTCACAAACGCTACTTTTTTTTTTTAAATGACTTTTTTTTAATTTTTTTATATATATATAATTTTTCAGCATAACTTTTGTTTTGATTACTTTGTGGGAGTGAAATCAGGTTTTGTTATATTAAGCAAAAATATATACAGCATTATTATATATATATATTTATTTTAATATATTGTATATTAAATATACTATCAATGTATTATTTCATCAAAAAATACATTTTAAAAGGTATTAGTGTTGCTGTTGTTTTTGGATGACCAATTGAAGCCTGCAGCATTTGGTCTCGTGACCACCAGGGAGCAGCGAAGTTTGACTGTGAGCAAGAACTAGCATCTCTTAACCCACACAACACTGCAAACAGTGGCTAGGCTAACTGAAGCTAACTGAAGCGTAAAAAGAAAAAAAAAGGTGGAATTGTATGCAAGAAAGCGCGCTTGATTTGTGATTGTGGCAGCAGATGCTCAAACCACAGGAGGTGCAGCTTGCTTGCGTGCGTGCGTGCGTGCGGGCGTCACCTTGCACAGGAAGTCCGACAATCACAGAAAAGCGAGTGCACTTTCCTGCTGGCGGTAACGACCATCAGAAACAAACACACACAGGCGGCACATTAACACTTAGAAGTCACTCTGGGGTGCGCTTGATTTCGACACCAAGTCAACTCGGGCTGGATGATGATCAGATAAAAATCGCAATTTCATCATTTAAAAAATAAGAAATACAATTTCAATCGATTTTTCTCGCGCCAATAATGATGACACACATCAAAACAAGTTTTGCTTTTTCTCTTTCTCCTTTAATTTCTCCTGATACCAAACAAGCTTTCAAAAAACCTCTAAACAAAAACATCCCTGGGCATCGACTTTGTACTTGTACTTTATAAAAACAGGAATAAAAACATCTTGCATCGTGACTTAATGCCGCATCCAATTCAATGTGCTGCTCCTTTGGGTGTGCTTGTCTTTGCGACTATCAAAGCTAATTTTAGCACGTCAATGGCATTTTTCATGCACGTTAGAATTAAGCTAGTGGGCCGTTCTTCTAGGCAATGTAGCACGTGGCAAACAGATGTTTATTGAATTCAGTTTATTGCCACCATAAAGTGGGGGGAAAAAACTCACCAAATGACATCTCGTATCTCAAAAAAGTCAGGTCGTTTGTAACCCAAGCTAAAATAAGCACTGGGTCAAAACATGAATGTAAACATGTTCTTGAAAAATAAACAAGATAAATTGAGTTTCTCTCACGATTGTTTGTATATATCGCTGCTAACATGTGGCTAAATCTTAGCTTTTGCCGTGTAAATGGCCACCGCCTCTTTGGAAATGTGCAAAAACCATAATTGCCTTCTGACAGGCTCCATTCTTGTCAATTGGGCGGAGGGAAAAAAAAAACATCATTGCGAGTCACTTTTTAAAAAAAATAGTGTCGAGAGTATGGAGGACCAAAACTGCCAAAATTTTAAACAAAGAAATGACTAAAAGCGAAAATAAAAAGGATATAAAAAAATATATATATAAATAGAAATAAATAATAACATATACATTTATACATTGTTTGTTTTTATAATCTTGTTTTTCATATTTATTATATATATATAGTTATACTATTTTATTTAAAATTTTTGAATTATATTTTTGATATCCATTTTTATTTTCACTTTGCCATTTATTTATATTTGGTAGGTCAGAAAAGTCTCTTAATATAGAAGAAGTTTGCAAAAATCTTATTTTGAAGAGAGAATCGGTCTGTTTGGATGGAGTGCTGCAAAAATTGGAGAACTGCTGGAAACTGATGGCAGCCATGTTGTTAGTGTAAGAAAGTGCACATCAGCAAAGAAATCATCACCATGACGACGACGGGGGATGCAAAGGCGGGAAAGCTTGAGAGTTGCACCCGGGTAACGTGAGGGAACAGCCCCATTTCTAATCATAGAGAGAAAAAGAAAGAAAGAGAGAGAGAGAGAGAGAGAGAGAGAGAGAGAGCGCCCCCTCCTGCCTCCAGATGGAGATGACGGGGTGGGGGAAGCGGAAGAGGAAGAGGAGGGAAAGGACGAGGAAGCGTGAGAGGGAGGATGGCGGGACAGAGCGACAGGTGGATGAATGGAGGGGGTTACCTTTGTTGCGATTTTCGGGGGGTCCTTGTTTTTTACCTGTTCGGACAGAGAGAGAGGGCGGAATGCTGAGAAGATGGATCAAAAGAATCCAACTGAAGGAGAACTTCAAACAGTGCCTGTGTGCGTGCGTGCGTGCGTGCGTGCGTGCGTGCGTGCGTCTTGTGGGCCTTGGTGGCAGGAATGGACCAATCAGAGGAGAGGGAGACACTCGTGCCCGAGCCAGCCAATCACAGATGGCAACTTCATCACGTGATCATTTCGATTGCCAATCAGTATAATAATAATTTATAGAATATTATAGACATTTATAAACACATATGAATTGAAAAAAATCTATATTTTTCATTTTTCTAACAGTATAATTAACTTTATTTAATCATTTTTTTAGACATATATGAACAAATTCATCAGGATTTTAAACCCTTTTAAAATAATGAAATTTGAATTGCATATTTTTAAATGCATACATAAATTAATTTAATTAATTCTGTTATGCTACAGTCTCTTTTTTATATTGAGTAAATAAATAACTTACTGAAGAAAGGTTCAAATATTTTTCATTTCTTAATTACATTTTCTTAGTATTTTTAATGCTTTATTTGTCTTTTTACTCAAAAAAAAATCCAATTTACTGTACTGTGTTCCAAAATAGCTTTATTTAATTTTTGGATTGTGATTATGATTTATTTAAGCATGCACTGTAGTACAAGACATTGATTTATCTTATTTTAGTTTTTGTGTGTGCGTAAAACACGTTTTAAAATAATTTTCACAGTCATTTCTACACATTCATCATATCTTTACAATTATGTAAAAATATGTATATCAAATATATAATGACTTAAAAAAGCATTTTTTGATCATGTTTAAAATGTGACCATTCTTTAAATGTACAAATTTATTGAGTTAATTTGGCCTTTTCTTCTTCTTCTTTTTTTCTTCTAACTTGTCTTGTCATTTAGGAAATGCACGAAAATAATATCCATAAAAAAGATTTGAGGCGGACGGCGTCCGCCTTTTGCGCTGACTTGGTCCATTCGCGCGCTTCCCAAATGAATGCCTGACGAACTCAAACGTTAGCCAAGGAAACAAATGAGCAGACAGAAAAATCCAAAACAAGGAGCGAGCGTGATCACAAGCAAATCATAACGACTACGAGAGAGCGGTCGCCAGCTCCAGCAGCCTCGCATCGCGCCGCTCTGCGTACACGCAAAATTCCTTTGCGCAACATTTCTTTGCTTTGCTTTTTTTTTTCATTCAATACCAGTAGAGGCATGTATTTTAAACAAAGGAGCTTGTTGATGATTCATTTATTCATCAGGAACACCACACGGATGACTGATGATTGGTCAACCTGACAAAAAAAAAAAAAGTCCCGTGTACGGTGAATTACACGCATGCTCATTCTGAGGACATTTTTCACTCGACTGGATTTACGCTGCAGCTCGCGCTAACCTCGAGCAGCTTTATTGTACTATTTACATTTACTTTAATGGCTGACATACTTCTAATGTCTAATAACTCCATTTTTTGGAATACCGGATACCAGTACCGGGATTGACATTTTACTACCAATACTTATCGGTAATGAACTTTTCTTCTTTTTTTTGGAATGACGTTTGGACGATGTGATTGGACGAGCAAGTCGCGGGCAGGCCAGTAGAACCGAAGATCCTCGATTGACTTGACGCTCCGGATTAGTCGACATCGACTGGACTATCGTCACCTTTTCTCGAACGTACCATATTTACAATATGTACTCTAACATGACGTATCATCGAGTTAATGAATGTACTTCTTTGACATATACAACATACAGATCTAATATATAATATATTTACAAAATGTACACTATATGTGGCATATTTACATGATATTAAACGTTCTCAAGCATGTAGTGTAAAGCCAGTCAAAAAAGTAATTTCATGTCGTTTAGTTTGCTGACAAAAGTCCAAATGAGCACACACAAAAAAACACTCATGATGTTCTGGTGGTTCTTTTTGTTGTTGTTGTTCATGTTTGTGTGTATGCGTCTCATTCATACTTTTCTTGGCCTTCTTCACTTCGTCGCTGTCGCTGGCACCGAGCAGCGTGAAGATGATTCCCGTCTGAGAGTTGAGGCCCACGGCCGACACCACCATCCGGCCCGAGCCCTCCATCACGTGCGTCCCTGGCGGAGGGAGGGGGGGGGGCGAAAGAAAGCCTGAGGATCGCTATGCTAGCACGCAGCACGAGAGCAAAAAAGTGCTGGGAAACGTTTCATCAAGGCTACAATTTGGAATGAGAATTGACGAAATCACAATGCTAACAATTAGCAAGCTAACATATCGTGAGAGAGGAACTTTGGCATCAACGGCAACCTTAGAACAAGCGCCAAGGCTTTCACATTCTTCTATTTCGAACAAGAATTGATTGCATGCTAACAGTCAACATGCTAACATGTGGCCAGATCAAAAGTGCGGCGCTAACAGCGACGTGGTAACAAAATGCGCTGAGGCAAATGGAAAAAGATTTTAAAGCTCGTCCTGAAACATAATTTCAAACAAGAATTGATAACATACAGCAAGGCAAGACCCACGCACCTGGAAAGTGCAAAAAAAGACTGATAAGGATTTGGCATCATGCCATTTCAAATGATAACTGATGACATTAACAGGGCCGAGCGAGCCGGCTGGCATTCTTTATAAAAGCTAACTGTTGAAATGCTTACAACCTCAGTTGGCTTGCTAAGGATTTTTAAAAACCGCCCTGCACCATTTTGAATATGAATTGATCAAATGCTAGCAGTTAGCATGCTAAGAAATGGCAATATATAGCAAGGTCGCAATAAGCATTTTACATTTTGACCTAACTCTAGTCAGGTACTAAAATGATAAGTGCTTAATGAGCTAAGACTGCTGGATAAGGATTTTACAACATCTTGCATTGATATTTCATTGACAAAATGCTAACAGGCTAAAGGCTAATAAATGTCTTCTCTTGAGACATTCTAAGGCTCTTTTCTTGGGGGGTGGAATGGAACTCCATTTTGGGTAAGTTGTGCCTTCAAACTCACCTGACAGCAACATGGGATCTTTCTCCAGAGACTTGCGGACCAGGTCCGACTCTCCGGTGAGGGAGCTCTCGTCGATCTTCAGGTCGTTGCCTTGGATCAAAATGCCGTCGGCGGGCAGCAGATCTCCTGCGGGAAGAACATCAGCTCGTAAACCGGCCTCGCTCAAATGCTAACACGCGTTAGCGTTTTTTGCGTACCGTATTTGATCTGGGCGATGTCCCCCGCCACCATCTCGGCCACGGGGATCTGAATGACTTGACCCTTGCGGATGACGGTGAACTTCTGCTCCTGCTCGATGCGGCTCTGGAGGCCTCGGAACTGCTTCTCTTTGGACCAATCGTTGAAGGCCGTCACCAGCACCACGATGATGACCGAGAACAAGATGGCCGCGCCCTCGATCCAGCCCGCCTGCGCCTCGCCCTCGTCCTCCACGCCGCCTGCCGCCTGGCCGCAAGCTAGGGGGGAGGAAAAAGCCCTTTTCAGTACCACATTCGGGTCTTCTCCATAAAATGACCATTTCAGAGTGATTTAGTTGCCAGGTGAATGCATGACGCAATCTCAGGTAAATAGGACTATTTTAAAAATATGTTGTTGTTAAGTAAGGACTAGAAAGACAGTTATTATTATTATTATTTTTTTATCTCATAAACAGACTCGTAAAATAATAATAATTATGATAAGTCCAAAAAGTAGCTGTCAACACTTCCAATTAGGTGTCAAAACTGGGTGCCATTTTTATGTAACGGGGGATTGCTATCTGATAAATGCAACTACTAAAGTAACTTGTAATCTAACTTTGTTAGGCTAGGGATTACTTGTGTTCAAAAGTGAATTATTAAAGGAAGTAATCAGTAAGTTACCTTGAAAAAGTAACTGTGGCAGAACTGATGAGTTTGCCACGTAAACGGCCGACTATTGTATAGAAGCAATCGTGTAAATCAATGAGCAACAATCAATGCTCATGACTGATCTGAATTTGGTCAAATGTGAGGTTGCAGGCAAACGGACCTTCACCGTCTCCGCCTTCCAGGTGGTAGAAGGACAAGCCCAGCGAGATGATGGCGGCGATCTCCAGGATGATGAGCGTGACGTCTTGCAGGGCTTCCCACACCAGCTGCAGGAACGTTTTGGCCTTCTTGGGCGGGATGAAGTTCTGGCCGAACGCCGCGTGCCGCTTCTCCAGGTCCACCGGGTTCCCGGACAGACCTGCGGGAGGCGAGCGGCAGAAGGAGTCAAATGTGTGCCGGAAAACCTGCTTGGTGGTCAGTGTGAAGGTCATTTTCTGCCACTAGATGGCATTTGTGTTTTGTGATGGACGTTGTTGACAGAAATAGCACATTTTTCTTTTCAAATTCAGAGCAATTGCTATTTGGAACATGAAGCAAACAGGCTGATTTGTTCATCGGAAATGACAACTGGTCGCCAGTCCCCACAAATCACATTTATTATTGCTAAATTGAGTTTTAGTGACTAGCAATGTCTAGCGTGGCCGCCATCCGCTGGTTCTTGCTCTGACGTGACGTTGCAAAAGCGGAGAAGAGCCGAAAACACTTTGTTGGAATTGCGATACCGTGAAACGGCGACAGTTCTGTTTGTGCTTTTCACGTCACAATCTGGCCAAAGTCCGAAAACGGCGACTCGATTCCAACTCCCTGCGGTGAACCTCCCACGGAAATGCAATCTGGTGGCCGTCACCGGTGCCAACCCGGCGCAGCGGCAACGCCTCCCCCCGCCCGACCCGAGCGACCGGCTCTCCGGATGACACTCCACGCGCTCGTCAGACCGTCGCTCGTCAGACTCAGTCAAGGGGGACACGAGAGCCCTCAGGGTCGGATGAGCTAATGCGTCGGAATGAGATAACGTGCCACGGGGAGTCACGTGACCGCGCGTAATGTATGCGGCGGGAAGTCGAGGGAGTCCAAGAGCGCCAGTTTGCGTGTTGAGCGCATTGTGAACAAAAAGTGGATTTCACGTGCCTTCGTTTCAGTTCTTTTATGAAGATTTGATTGACTATTGTTTGAAAGTCAATGCCTACTTTGAAAGCCTAACCCGGCTTGAAAGCGTTTACTTCTTTCATCGCTCTTCATCAAACGAGTTGGAGACGTTTTGTTTTGAACGTCTTTCCGTGCGTCGACCACCAAAAGGCAGCCGAGCGAAATTGGACTGCGACTTTTTGGAGTGGGCGGTTGTAATTTGTCGGTGAAAAGAAAGCAGATGTGATAGATGTCCACATGCCCGCAGTTGCCATGGCAACGTGTTCAGAAGACACCCACCGTCTTCGTTTTCCTCCTCTGGGAAGGAAGGAAGGAAGGAAGGAAGGTTTCCGTTTAAAAACAACAAAAAAGACACTCAAGCTCATGTTTGGGCACAAACGAGAGAAAACCTCCGCCAAGGCTCCAACCCATACCACAAAACATTGCTTGACTGGATGTTTTTCCACTTCGGAGACCATCTCAGGCTGTGCGTGTGTGCGTGTCACGGTTAAATGGGACCCGGGTCACTTGTCTCATATCGGTGATTACAACACAAAACATCAGAAAGTACACAAATCCCTGAGGGACTGCGTGTATGTCTTTTAGTAGTGTTTTGTGCGTGTGAGAGAGCATTTCAGTTTTATGTGGAGATCTTTTCGATCTCATTTCAGTATTGTGTGAGATCTTTTCGGTCGCTTTTCAGTATAGTGTGAGATCTTTTCGGTCTCATTTCAGTATTGTGTGAGATCTTTTCGGTCGCTTTTCAGTATTGTGTGAGATCTTTTCGGTCTCATTTCAGTATTGTGTGAGATCTTTTCGGTCGCTTTTCAGTATTGTGTGAAATCTTTTCGGTCGCTTTTCAGTATTGTGTGAGAGTTTTTCGGTCTCATTTCAGTATTGTGTGAGATCTTTTCAGTCGCTTTTCAGTATTGTGTGAGATCTTTTCGGTCGCTTTTCAGTATTGTGTGAGATCTTTTCGGTCGCTTTTCAGTATTGTGTGAGAGTTTTTCAGTCTCATTTCAGTATAGTGTGAGATCTTTTCGGTCGCTTTTCAGTATTGTGTGAGATCTTTTCGGTCGCTTTTCAGTATTGTGTGAGATCTTTTCGGTCGCTTTTCAGTATTGTGTGAGATCTTTTCGGTCGCTTTTCAGTATTGTGTGAGATCTTTTCGGTCGCTTTTCAGTATTGTGTGAGAGTTTTTCGGTCTCATTTCAGTATTGTGTGAGTTTTTCAGTCTCATTTCAGTATCGTGTGAGAGTTTGTCAATCAATTGATTAATTGTTGCACCTTTGCTTTGATGTTTAGTAAAACACGTATGGTAGGTGAATTAAAGACAAATCACATTTGTTGTTTGTAATGTTGCATTTACAACCGTCAACCCGCTTGTCAATCAGCGTTTGTCGCAAAAGGCGAACAAACGGGAAGGAAGAAAAAGTCTGAAAAGAAAGACAAAAAAATGATTTACCTGCCGTTGTCATCTTGACAGAACATCTCCTAAAATAGTCATTTTTATTTTTAGTTTGCACGCCACGTTGAACATCAGAGTGCGACAAAATCTGCATGAAAAATCACGTCTTTTTTTTTTTTTTTTTTTTTAGGCCGAGATGAAAAGAACATCAGCGACCACCGGGGAGGCTTCAGACGGACGCGTCGCAAAACATCAAAAATGTGACGCAAGATAAAAAAGATGAAAGCTTGGCGGTGACACTTCACGTGTGCCGTGAAATTTCAAGCGTGTGAAGCGTGCGAGTGTGAAGACGGCGCCGCTTTGGAGCCGACCGCCGCCGCAACCTCGCACGCCACAAAAACGCATTTTCAACCACATTCACAACAAATGCGGGCCTTTACATTCTTTTTCAACATCTGCAGTGGGAAGAAAGTCAAACAGCTTCCATCAAATTCTAAATGAGAACATTTCCCCCAAAAATAGATATACATTTTGTCAGTATTAGTATTATATTTAAGTTAAAATACTTAAACTGTATTAATTTAATAATTAAAATAATTTTTAAAAATGTAATTAAATCCTACAAAAACATTTTTTAATAGTAAATACAGCCTAATTACAATTACAAATAATTTCATTTTTGAGTTAGAATAATTAACAAATTGTATGATAAAACATTTTTTAATTCAAAATATACTTCATAAAATTAGGATAATGAGATCCTTCATTTTGGAAAAATGTGATTAAGAATGACACATTTTCAATTACCTGGCATAAAAAATAAAATAAAGATAATGAAGACCTCCATTTTGTGAAATCTGATCAAGACTGAAACGTGTTGATGGTGAATGCAGACAAATAAATTCTTTGTCATTTAAAAATCAAAACATTTTCAACCGAGAGAAATAATTCATTCAAATAAGTACTTTGTTTTGCAGCACGAGTGATGACGACGATGAAGAAAATGATGATGATGACGACGATGCGCCCGCAAGAGTTTGTTGCTGAAAGTCGTTTGCGTTGTGTCGGCGGCTGCTGCAGCTGATTTGCTAAATGGACGCCGGCCGCGATGATCTACGGAGACATTAGGGGAGCCGCCTGGAACTAATCCCAATTCAGGAATGGACCCGTGGCCACAAACACCAACGCACGCACACACGCGGATCAAAGTTGATGATGATGACGACGACGACGGAGGGAGGAAGCAAAAACAAACAGCCGCCCGCTTGGCGGCCATTTTCTGCCGTCAGATTTTGATACTGTCATTGAATTAAAAATGAAAAAAGTTGAATTTGAACTTGATGGAAAAAAGGTTGGCCATGTCAAATGCTAATGCTAAAGCTGACTGCGTTGAACATTTCATTGGGCCATGTTTTCTGGTGCTCTGATCTGCTAGCATCTTCTGTTAGCCTGGTACATTAGCATCTTAAGTTAGCATCTTGTGTTAGCCTGGTGCTTAGGCATCTTATGTTAGCCTGGCGCATTAGCACCTTGCGTTAGCCTGGTACATGAGTATTTAAAGCCTGGTGCATTTGCATCATGTGTTAGCCTGGTACTTAGGCATCTCATGTTAGCCTGGTGCATTAGCAACGTAGGATCTTCTATTAGCCTGGTACATTAGCATTTACAGCCTTTTGCGTTATCATATTGTGTAAGCCTGGTGCGTTAGCATCATCTATTAGCCTGGTGTGTTGGCCTAATAAATGTACATCAAAAATATTACCAGACCCGTGTTCGCCCCCCAACCCAGAATATTTCTAAATGACGGCCTATTCTATCAGCAAGTGACGCAGAGACGCATAGTTCATGTGTCGTCTTGTACCGACTATTGCGATGTTCTGCGGTTTCTATTCTTTCCATGTCTAGTATTAAGAGCCTAAAAAATACCTGCCCGAATTAGTTAGGCGATAATATCTGATCCGGTTTTAGGCCTTTCAAAAACAATGATAATTGTCTGCAGTTTTTTTTTCTATTTTTCTATTCCTCATGAAACAGCAAATGTCCTTGCGGAATTTGTCCTCTAGATGGAGCTCAGACTCCTTTTAATCCAAATACATCGATGACGTGGTTATCCCAAAAATCCAAAGTTGAAATCTCAACTTCACGTTGGCCTGTTTTACTGCCGCTTCCCATTTGTGGTGGGCGGTTTACCTTCGATGGGCGAGGTTTTGAGGCGTTTGCAGATGCCCTGCACGTCGCCGTAGTCGTCTCGAATCTTGTTGACGGCCTCGCCGCTACGCAGCTCCATCAGTTCTCGCAGGTCGCTCACCGTCATCCCAAAGTCGCCGTCGTGGTTGCCGTCGGCAACCGAGTTCCCCGGCGGGTGCTCCGCTGTGTTGTTGGCCATGTCGGCGATCCTGGCGAGTCCGTTGGCGTCTCTCCGGTGTCAGAAAAAGTCCCGATAGGGGGCGTGTCAGCGGAGGGGGATTGCGGGTCGTGTACTTTCACAGGTTAACTCCTCGCTGGGACGGGCACGCTCCTCTGGGTCACCATGGAAACGGGGGTAAACATGTTCGGAGGGCGTCGCTGGGAACACAGACAGGAAGGAGAATGGATGAGAAGACGGGATAAATAGATAGTCATCAATTCATCCAAAAATATTCGGTAGATTAATCGGTTATTCCAAAAAATCAAGACCAAACTAAATATTTGTGTGTGGTTTTTTTTGGGGCACTTTGCAAGTGCGGAATGTTTGTCTCCGTTTGTCCTGGTTGCTCAGAACAGTTGACACTGTGCGAAACATTGGACTTTTCGCTTGCTAACCAAAACAGCAGCACCTTGCTCAGCACATAAATGGCCCCTCCCATTATTTTAAGCAAGGAGTCAAAGTTTACGTGGCTAACATATTTTGTATTGTCCCGCACCCACCCAGTTTTTTTCCCCCCCTTTACAATAAAGCTCACAATGTACAAATGGACAAGGAAGTGCAAGCAAAGTTGTAGGAAGTAAAACTGCTCCAACATCACAATCGCTCCGAAACGAGAAGTCGCATGCGTGATAATCAAGCAAGTGCGTGCGTGCGTGCGCAAATTCCAGCCCATCAACACACATGATGGAAATGCTCATCAAACGCTTTAGCACAGTTAACTAGTCAGTGCCACACACACACACACACACACACACAAATCAAATCCACTGATGCGGGTTGCGGTCAGTGGGTCATTATGGGATGTCGTGCTGCTGATTGAATGGCGATGATGCAACAGTGTCTGCACGGAGGAGGACTGCGATATTAAAGACATTTTGGTTCATTGCGACTCCAAAGACACACGTCGGAATCAGGTCGCACAAAAGTTCCCGTTGAAAACTTGGGAAAACTTCAGACGCAAGATTTTCCAAAGTGTGCAAGAGGAAAGACGACTTTTTCCACGTTTGCTATAAAAAGACGCTCGCTGGTCAAGCAACACAATTGCGAGTCGTGTTGAAATGTGGACGTCAAAGAGGCCAAATCACTCATTTAACAATCGCATGCTAACTCATTTTTTTGATTTTATTTTAGAATATTTACTTGTAATTACCTAATAAAAGACATACAACAAAAACTGTATGTAAAATCAATCATTTAAAAGTATTCTTTAAAACGTATTTTTTTTATTTGCAACTAATCACTTCACCAATAATAAGAAAAAATGATTTTAGTTGAATTAATCTGTTAATTAATTTAATTAGTGAATTCAATTCAATTATTTTTAGAGGTTTTAGAGGTGCAATGATTAAATAGATTATTTGACAACTAGCCCTTATTTATTTTTTTTATACTTTTGTAATGTTTCATTTCTTGTTAATTCCTTGTTTAAAAAAAAAAAAACTAAAAATATGCATTTGTATTAGCTTCAAACGACGATTTTTGTTGTTCATGGGCCAGGCTGGCTCCGACACGTCCACAGCGAATTGTGGGGCGGTCCACTGTGCGGACCTCTCTCTCAAAGCCAGACTCACCCCCAAAAAAGTCCCAAGAACTCATGCCCCAAATCAAACAGGAAGTCAGCCATTTTGGTTTGAAACAACAGTTTTGGGCAAAGAAAAAAAAAAATCAGTTTGACATCAGTCTGAAATCGGGCAAAAGCGTCGCTCATAACAGGACGCAAGAAAAAGTGTCAAGGACCCAAAGTGGTCCAAAGTGAAGAGGAAGTCGGACATTTTGGTTTGAAGCAGCTACTTTCAGCGAGTTTCCCGATGAAAGTGAAAGAAAACTGAAACGTCAGCCCCTGACACCATTTTCCTCAAATCTGCAAGAGATCGATGGATGATTTGTCTGTCATCGTTTGAAGCGCCATTCAGTCGGACTTTGAATTCCTTCAAGGGAATTTGACGTCTCATCGGAAGCAGTTGACACTAAATGACTTTTTTTTCTTTTTCTTTTGAGGATTCTCCATGAAAAAAAAAAAAAAAAACATCCTTGTGGAAGGAAAAAACAACAATTGGTGACCTTGACACGGACGTTTGGGCGGTGTCACACAAAAGAACACGGCACCAACACGTGCACACATAAACACACACCTCCCAATGAATTGTTTGCCGACTAGTTGACCGCACCCACTTCAGTTCAAAGGTAAACCAACTTTCCAACTCGCAATCATAAAGACACAACGGAAAATGTTGTACACGCCCACATTTTCTCCTGAAGTCGATGCACAGTTCCTGTTCGCATTTGAATGGGATGTTCCCTTCACTTTTAGCATCAGCGCTAGGCTAGCTGTGTTTTAAAAAATGAAGCATATTTTGTATTTAAATATAAAATGGATGTAATTCTTATCGTCGTGTGCTTAGTTTGACAGTTAACTCCAAGTGGGGTGTCATTAAACAGCTTAGAGGACGCTGAGAGAAAACAGAATAACTAGCATAAGATACGCTACCCACTTGCTAGTTGCTAATGCTACGCAAGCAAAATGGTGCATTCAGGGTACTTTCACAGCATTGGAAACTTCAGTTTTCTTCTATGATAATGTTTTAAGGGGAAAATAATCGGCCATTTGGCCCAATTGGCCGATGTTTGAAGGGCAATCATGGGCCGATTATAATGCGAGGCCGATTAATCGGTCGGGCGTGTGTGTATACATATCTTTATATCCATAAATTACATATATTATGCATATGCTGTATTCTTATAGTGACCAAATGGGTTCATTCATGTTTTTCTGCTCAACTGCTGCTCCCCTTCTTCCTCTTCCTCTCGGAGCCTCTGCAGACACACCTGCTCTGCATGCTAAAGCAGCCTGCTGACTACGCACACGCACGCGCACGCGCACGCGCACACTTGTAGTCACAGTCCAAGTATGCAACGCTAACTCCCTGCTGGCCACACCCTCCACACACACAGAAAGGAACTTTTTTTTTGTGTTCCCCTTGTTGCACCAAGCAACTGAACGAATGCTTGTGCCTCATGGAAAATTGGATAAACAAGGACACACACACACACACACACACACACACACACACACACACACACACACACACACACACACACACACACACACACACACACACACACACACACACACACACACACACACACACACACACACACACACACACACACACACACACACACAGGATTTAAGCTGCATGCTTAAAGTGCCATCTTTTTCTTCCAAGTGGCACAACTACGACGTGACAGCAGCCTAAAAAAAAAAAAGTAAATAAAAAAAACAATAAAAAAAAAAAACTGCATGGACTCGTTTATGTTGAGATGGGAAACTGAGAATCTTCAAGAGAAAATTTGACATGCGATATCAGCCAGTGTAGATCAAGTTTCACGTTAAAGCTGATGCGATGATGCAACATTAAACAGGATGTAAACATGCCACGTTAGAAGCGCGTCCAACATTTTAGGAGTCAAATCAAGTGCAAGTGATGTGCATGTTGGCCCTCATTGAAATCAATGCAGTGATGAGGCAACGCAGGCCGACTAAAAGCGGCGGGTAGCATTTAATGATTGCATTATTGATATATTGTCATTGATCTTTATGCTTGTCAAGTTATTTACATGCAATGTGGACATCAGCATACGAGCCTTCAAAGGGAATTGAAAGGCACACTCAGTTGGAAAGCAGCTAGTTTGCGCTAGCATGTTGATATTTGTCAACTGAGGGCATGTGAAGCCCTTTAACACTCTTGCGTGATTAAGAGCGATAGAAATAAACTTGACTTGACGACACTTCTGAAGGTTCAACTACATGTCAATTAACTGCAGGCTGTTCATACTAAGACCATTATTTCTGGAAAAGATTTTCGAATTTCTAGGGTTTCCATTTTATTTTCGCAATAACAACTATTGACGATAAACAACGCAATTATCAAGAGAGCCGTCCATTAATCCAATAATCAATGAATCGTTGAGCCTCTATTCCAGACTAAGACGGCAAAAGGACCAGGACCAGAGAGAAAGATAAATAGTCTTGCCTATGTCCAAATGATGGAAAGACAAACGCACTCATAGACCATAAGTTACTCCTGCATGTGTCCAGTATGTCCCCAAAACAAAAATGTCCCGGCAAACACACTGCAGAAACAAGAAGCAGCACCATGATATGAGTTACGTCCACCATGTCCGACAAAAACACTCGAGATGCACACAATCACACACTTGTGGAAGACGTACGCAGGCCACAAATTAGTGCTGAAGCGGCCATTTTCTCCCCAGTACAAAAAAGACCCCCGAAATGTGCAACAAAATCACAAGGCTACAAAACACTGTAAAAAAAACAACGACGACGACACTAGTGTGTGTGCGCGCGTGTGTGTGTGTTTCACACGCACACACATTCACACTATGTCCTTGAACGTTTTGAAGACAAATATCCACACAATTCAAGGTGGACTGTCAAGAGTTGGTCTGCACGAAGACGCAAGTGCACACATTCACATGCAGGACACGCCACTGTGGCGGGTGTGTGTGTTGTAGCATGGCAGACTGAGAAATTGTATGTGTGTGTGTGGGGGGGGGGGGGGGCTAAGAGCAGCCAGGAATGCAAGAGACCACACCCATATCTGCAGTCATGTGACCACCGGGGAGGGAAGGTTGGGGGCTGAAGGAAATCACTACACTGCAGAGAGCAGGAAGAAACACACAAGGCCTGGACGTGCTCGTGGCGTCCACGAGTGGTCGCCGCGTCACCGCACCCCAAAAATCGGAAGCTGAAATATTAACTGCATCCGGCGCCAAAGAATCTGATTAACCTAAAAACTCACTTTGTTTCTTATCGATTTCGGTGTGATTTCCTAATCACTATGAAATTGCAGATTTGCCGGTAAACGCGAAATGTGAGTTTAAAAATATCAGCATCCGGCACCAGCGCGTTGAAGTTACACTAAATCCACTATGTATGCAGACAAGAACCAAAGTGACTTTTGATCGTTGAGTTTAATGATCTGACATGAAACTTGACATGTAAATTGGTAAATATTAGCATCCGGCACCAGTGCAACATGAAATGTGGAACACGTGCAACGCAAAAATCACAAATTTTGATAGATAGACATTTTTTTGATTCTTCATTATGACACACTAAGCATCTGGCACCAGTGGATCCTGACTTACACAAAATGCGGCACAAATATTCATCATTACGAGAGGCACGACACTCAAAAGACCCAAAGTCGAGTTTTCATCATATGGTGTGCACAAAATTGGATGATTGGTCATGAACTATTAGATGGGAGTTGGAAAATATCAGAATCCAGCACCAGTGTGTCTGACATGCACAAAATCTGGCACACGTTTATCATAAAAGGATGCAGCAAAATCAAAAAGAACCACATTTTGGATGATTGGGACTTTGAACACAAAATGAGTTAGAAAATATTAGCATCCGGCACCAAATCCAACATGTATGTCCATCACCACGGGACACATGAACATGAATAAAACCCAACGTGAGGGTGTGGACAAAGTTGGATGATTTGGTATCAAACACAAAATATCAGCAATGCATCCTGCACAAACCATCTGATTGACACAAAATCCAGCACACATGTTCATCATCACCGGATGCCTGAAAATCACTAAGAACCAAAGCAAATTTTGACTGTCGTGTGTGGGCAAGTTTTGATGATTCTTCAAGAAACACACCAGATGACTTGATCGGTTCCTGTACCGATGTAGTCGGCTGACACAAAATCCAGCACGCATATTAATCACGATGAATCGCACAAAAAAAGATTAGAACCAAAGCCAGTTCCAATAATGAGGTGTAAAAGCACATTTGGATGATTTGCCAGGAAACATTAAAGGCTCTAGGAATTTCTTTTTTGTTGTTGTTGTTGTGATTAACAGAATCCAGCACCAGTGTGTCCGGCACACATGCTCATCATGACAGGATGCACAAAAATCCACATAGAACTTGCACTGTGAAACGCACAGGTCATTCTTCGATTGCTCTGTATGCGCTAGAAAGTTTGTACAGCGCGCACGCACACACATTCCAGAGATTCCTGAGTGTCTGGTGATGAGTGGACATATTGGACAAGCTGACAGAGGACCCCGTTGTCTTTTGTGCTCAATGTGCGAGCGTGCGTGCTATTGCTAAGATACGCCAGAGTGGACCAAGCGGCAGACGAGGCCGAGCGCTCCGTCGTTGCCACGGCGATAGCTACGCTTAGCTTAGCCGCGGGACGAACGCGCAGGATGCCATTGTGGCTCAAGAATTAACATGTAAATGTGTTTTTGCTCATGGTACAAACAAGCTGGAGCGGCAATTCTGAATTTTTTTCCTCCCCAAAAATTATAATGGTCTGAACCATTTCCACCCTAGTGAGGACATCCCAAAAATATGGTGATGTCACACAAAATATGATGCAAAATATAAAGTATGGTTAAAAAGCAATTAACTCATTCAAACCCAAAAACCTATGAATACGTTTTTAATATTTTGCCCTGCACTCCCAAAACCGCCATTTTGCAACAAGCTCTTTTTGCCAGTGTTTTCAACAGGTTTGTGAATAACGATGAAACTTAGCTATATTCTAATGCTAATGCTAATTGCTGCAGAACGGAAACAGATACAAACGTACTTTTTTTTCCTGATGAAAGAAGAGACTGTAATCTTTTTTTTTTTTTTTTTTTTTGGTAGGCTCCAAGATTTTATAGCAATAGAACAGAATATTCTGTGGACCTTGCAAAATCAGTCAAAATCCAGTAAAACAGCCGGCCGGGAGCGAAGGGGGTTGCTTCAGTCAAAATGGCTGCCAGTCAATGAGTTAATGAAATAAAATAATAATAATTTAAGAACAATTTTAAAAATATATTTGAATAATGAGCATTTCTGAATATATAAAATATAATATAAAATACAGCTAAAAGTTTTTTTTAATTCATTTTAGAAATTTAAAAAACAAAATTAAGATAAAACTATTTTAAACTTATTTTTTAAGCTAAAATAAATAAAATATATATAAAAAAAAAACAATATGCAAAAATATATTTTTAATAATATCAAAAAATCAAGTTTAAAAACACGTAAAAGATGGTTGCGTGTTACAAAAATACACGGTTTGTGAAAGTGAATCACCAAAAGTGTCGTCGAAGATGATTGACTATTTCACGGTCTGCGTATGACGTCTTTGGTGGGAAGGAATTTCCAAACTGCCCGATGAGGAACTTCCATTCCTTTTCATAGAAATGGGGAAAGAAGGTCAGATGACACGTAACCAAAACAAGGCAATAGACTATTTTGGTGGCCCATGGGATTATTGCTGCACGACAATCGGTGAGAAATGGACATTTTCGACATGGTGGAGGTTATTTACAGCGGTTTCTCGTGTGCGTGCGTGCGTGTGTGTGTGTGTGTGTGTGTGTGAGCGTACACCATGCGGAGTGTCTTAGATAACGGCGGCCGCCTGCAGCTTCACGATAAGCAGGCAAACGCAGCGGAGGATTTGGAGGGGGGGGTTCGAGGGGCGTGTGAAGGCGTCGCACGAGGTGAAGTCAAATACATGACAGCAGACACACTGCGGGACCCACCTCGGGGCCCCACCCTTGCCTGATGACATCACCGAGGAGACACCGGAAAAACAGCTTGTCGTCGGAAAACGTGCCTCAGCTGAGTCAACAAGGATTTTATTACTTTCTTTGCTTCAACGCAGCCTGTAAAATGTCCGGACCGGAGTCAATTTTGAAAAGGAAAAAAAAAAAAAAAACATTCAAATGGAGTTCACAGTACTGATTTGTAACATCTTTAGTTAACCCATTATTTAACATTAAAGAACACAAAAAGGTTAAAAAAAATAATAATTAAAAAAAAAAAAAAAGGGTTGTGATGGTGATAATTGGTAGTGATGGCAGAGGTGGAAGTAGTAACTGTAGTTGCGGAAGTACTAGTAAATAGTGAGAGTAGTGGTAGTAGCGGATGTATTAATGGTAATAGTAGAGTGCTAGTAGTGTTAGCAGTCGTTGTAGAAACACACGTGCTTGTACAACTAGATGGATTCAGAGTAGTGCAAGTAGTAGTGGTCGGTGTATTGTACTAATGCAAATTGTAGTAGTAGTGGAAATAGTGGAAGTAGTAGATGTGGTGGTAGTAGTAATAGTTGTGGAAGTAGTGGAAGTAGTCGTCATGTAAATTTTAGTAATGGAAGCAGTAGTAGCGGCATATTGATGTTTGTTGCAGTAGTAGTGTTGGAAGTATTCGTATTAGGATGAGTAGTAGCACGAGTAGTAGTATTTGTGTTAGCAGGGAGAGTGAAAGTAGTGGTGGGAGTGGTTGTGCAGCAATGCTAACGGCTAGGCGATGGAGTAAGGCGCCACAATACAATGCGTTTTGGACCCTTTTCCATGATGGCGTTGACACTCACCTCAGCGGCCCAAACACGCCCGTGTCTAAAAACACAAAGCTGGACTTTGCGTTTTTCACGCGTCGTCTTCAAGTGTGCCGCTTATCAGCGGGCTGAGAAAGAGCCAATTAGCAATCAGAGCGCGTCTCCCATCGGTCTCTCTCGTCGCCGTCCTTTGCTTTGTTTGCGCCGGCCACGCCGTCAGCGCTCGGACTTGCCGTGTGATTTATTCTTGTTTATTGCGGCCCGCCCAAAGTCAAAGTCACCGGAAGCACGAGAAGCACAAAGTCCGGATGTGCTTCACGCATGTGCATGTTAACCAGTGGCCGCTCATTATGTTGTCATTGCCGTGACTTTCAATACGGAGACAACAACATATCATTTAGAAACAGTTAGCTCGTCACTAGCAACTCGTTGTTAGGGAAAGTTTACATGACGACAAGGAACAATGTGAAGGATTCTTCAGTCACGAGGTTAGCACTTAGGCTGTCAGTCTCATTTTGTGTCCGTTGGTCATTGTCAGCTAACCAGCAAGTAAAAGCCAGTAAGACATCCAGTAGGGTGGGAATCTCTGACATGGGTCCGATTCGATGTGTATCTCGAAACATAGGTTGCGATTCCAATGAAAAAACATTTCTTTTAGAGCAGATTGGTTCGATACGATTTGATAGCATTCATTTCAATATTCAAAACCATATTATAGTTGACATTTGTTGCCAATAATTAACTGACAGTCAGATAGTTAGTTGGTCAGTGCCATTTAGCGCTAATTAGCCTTTGTTAATTAGTCAACAAACTAGTCAGTAAGACGTCCAGACAGCTTGAATCTGTGTCATTTAGTCCATCATTGCAGACAGTCAGTAAGTCAGTGACATTAAGTGTCACTCTGCCAGTGTCAGTTAACCGCTGCCAGTCCAGCTTGTCGGTGCCAAATCACTGGCAAAACAGTCAGTAAACATCAGTAAGACATGTAGGCAGCTTTGCATTGGTGGAGTAGGAAAGTGTCAGTCAGTCAATTGGTTAGTCACTCAGAGTCATTTGTGTCACGGTAAATTTTTTCCGTGTCAACCAGTAAGCAGGTTAGTAAATACATCCAGGCTGTTTTCATCGGGGCAGTAATCAAGTGTTGCTCACTCAGTCCATCCTTCAGTCAGTCATTCAGTGTCAATAAGCAAAAACAGTCGGTAAACATCAGTAAGACATCCAGTTTTAATTGGTAGCTTTAATCCAGTCAGTCGGTGGGATTAAGTCTCAGTAAGAAAGTCAGTCAGTCAATGACTCGACCAGTCGGTCAGAGTGAAGTAGTCAGCAAACCAGTCAGAAAAAAAATCCGTATGATGTCCATTACGCTCAGTAATGAAGTCAGTTGGACACATTGAGTGGCCGTTAGCCACTGTCAGTTTGTCATTGCCAGCTAGCAAACCAGTCAGCAAATCATCCATTTGAATCAGTGCAATTCAGGCAGTCAGTCAGGATCGTTTAGTGTCAGTTAGCCATTATCAACTACTTGCAGGCAGTTTTTATAGATAGGATTCAGCCAATCAGTCAGCCGGCGTCACTTCTCGTCAGTTAGTCAGCCAGAAGTGCCAGTCGGCCATTGGCGGCCCATCTATCAGTGTCAATTAGCCAGCAAGCCAGTTGGTAAATGCCAGCAAGACATCCAGGCACTTTTAATCAATGCAGGAATGAAAAGTCAGTCAGTTACTATGTCAGTCAGTCAGTCAGTGCCATTTAGCATTAGTTAGCCATTGTCAACTAGTAAGCAAATGTCAGGAAAACATTCGGATAGTTTTTATTGGTCTTATTTAGCCAGTAAGACATTCGGGCAGGTTAAATAGCTGTCATTTAGGCAGTCGAGTAATTTGATGTGTAGTGAGTCAGCCAATCAGATCACTTCATTTGGTGTCAATTCGTGTTCTAGTGGCAGTTCAGTCAAGACATCCAGCCAGTTGAAACCGATGAATCATTTGGACGCGCAGTCAAACGTTTCCAGCAGGAAGCTTCGAGTCTGACGTCTTGATTCAAAAGGCTCAACCGGGATGATTGACGACCCTTTTCTTAAATAGTTCCGCCGAGCTACTTCCTCGTCAAAGGATCTTGAAATTCCGCACAACTTTTGTCACATTTCTAGTGACAGTCTCGATTCATAGCCACAAAAAGATCTTCATTTTGCGTGAAAATGATACAAAAGCAGCAATCAACAATGCGGCTTTGTACAAAGTGACACACTCAAAATGTCTATTTTCAGCCTTCACTGTCACGCTTGACGGCCAAACCTTGTGTTTTTCATCCTCGTCCTCGTCGTCATCACTGGGAATCTTCCGGAAAGACCGACTGAATGACGACGCCCAATTGAAAATGCCAGAAGAACCAAACACAATCAATCAAGTCTGGACTTTTAGCCCAGAGGAGTCATTAAGGATGCGGACGGACGGCTCTTGTGAACGCTGCATCCAGGTGGGCCTCCGGAGGGTCCTCCCAATGTCGGACAGCCCATCCCACTAATAACAAACATCGTTTAGGACTTCACCGGCGTCTGGCAACGTCATTCAGCAATCGCGCATGCGCGCCAACATGCTAGCAGTCCGACGGGCTTCATTCATTTCCATTCACAACCTTGTGTTGTCCCAAATAATCACCACTTAAAATGGCGTAAATTCAGAAATTTCTTGCTTAACTTTCTTGGTTTAACAAAAAAAAAAAAAAAAACATTATGCTCCTAATATCACATTTCTCTTAAATATTCCGCATCTTTTTGCCAGAAAAAAAAATGTGTTTAAGACATTAAAAAAAAAGTAGCTAACAAAAATTTGTAAAAAAAAAAACCGTACAATTATTCTCATCCAATTCAAATACATTTTGGGTGGGAAAAAAATTCTCGCAATGGAAAAAAACTATTTTATTCGGGCCACAGAAATGTGACAAAGCCGAAGCTCGTATTGATCAGACGGAATCGAACGTGTCGTAGTTGAGCGGATAAATCAATGAAGTGTTGCGCCGATTTAAGCTCGCGGTCGGCAGCTGTGGGACTTGAGGTCAAACGTGAATCATCGCATTCACGATTTCAAACTGCGTGGCCCTCAAACCACGCACACACGCACACGCACACACTTCTATAAAAGCCCGTAGTGTCAGCAAGTGCAGTTGGCCCCAAAGCTGCCATTTGTATGATTTACATTGAAAACATCATCACATTAGCAGAAGAGGAGGAAAAATTCCCCAGTGACCAGTTGGGGCTTTTAGAAGAATGAGCATCACACACAAAGGAAAGAAAAGAAGAAAAAAAACGGAAATCTCCCATGACAAGAACGTCTTCAATTAATTATTTTATGAAAATAAATCCATCTTGAGAGAATAAGGTATCGTTTTAGATCTACGACAAAATTACAAACATAGAAAAACTAGGACTTTAATATCAAGTTGTTTCTCAAAAATAAATAAATACAACTATGGAAATAGTTTGTTTTTTCAAAAATGTTTTTTTTACCACATAACATTCAAATTATTTCTTGAAAAGTAAAAAATGATTTCCCTCAAGAAATAAAGTCTGATCTTAAATTTAAAAAAAATAGTGCTGTATTTTTGTATTCACAGAAAAATTCTTGAAGTCATCTTGCAGTTTTTCGGCTAAAATTAAAAAACGCGCCTTTGTTCTTGAAAACTGCAACTTTATTATCGAAAGGTGACGATTGGCTCTTCATATGGAAAATTGCAACTTTGCGAGGAAATTTACCATTTTGAGACTTGAATCTATTTTTTTGAAAAAGTGCAACTTTATTCTTGTAACCTGATTTCCCTCAAATACTAACTTTATTCTCATATGACTTTTCTTCATCGGAAGTTATTCTTGGAAAAAGGTGATTTCAGGATCATCGGCACCCCCCCCCCCCAAAAAAAAAGTCATTATTCTTAACTTTTAAAGTAAAAAAAAAAAAAACTAATTAATTAATTAATCTCCTACAAATTAAATTTTCCCCCCAGAAACTATAACGTTTACACTATTACTACGACCAAATGTTCTTTTCCTTCGGTCCCCTGCTGCATTTATTTATTTTTTTTTGTCATGTGACTCCTGTAAATAAAAGCGTCTGTTGTCGAAAGCAGCGTGCGTTAGTCTTGACGTCAAGTTAAGAGCAAACTTGTGGCAAGTGTGAAATTGCGGCTAACGCAAGAACATACGCTTGGACATCTTCTCCATTGTGAAGCCTGCCAGGCAGGCCCACTTCTTTTTCTCCTTCTTCTGATGATGATGATGATGATGATGATGATAATGATTCTTATTCACCCTCAGATGACTGCTGGTGGAGCATCTTGTGACCGAGAACATGGCGAGAGGGGAAAAAAAAAACAACACAAAAACACTTCACACTGTCTGCTGCTTGTTGGCCAGCGTGACAGCACACATTCCTGACCATTTTTTTCCTTCCGCTAACTAGAAGTGAACATCGAGGCCAACACAGGCGGCCATTCATGCAAAACAGGTGGGAAGAGAGGCGATAAGATAAGCCCCCCAACTAACAATCAAATGACGGATGACAATTCCTCTAAATAATATAAGCAGGTCCAAAAAAAATGCTCACAAGCAAAACTACACACGTGCCGTATGCTAAGCGTTGAACTTTGAGGAGCAAATCCAGTTGACTTGCTGCGTTCATGTGACAAGCGGACAATGGCAGAGGAACCAACAGGCACCGTCACGTGACGCTGGTCACGTGACGCTGGTCACATGACGGTGGTCACGCAACATGGTCACATGACATCCTGCGCAAAAGTGGTGCGGATGTATTGACTGTATGATGGACTCAATGCCATCCACTCTCCGGATGAAGCCAAAGGCGGCCATCTTGCATTGCCACACAGTAAGCGCACTTGAATACGCCGATTTTCTCCACCGCATTTTCAAATTATTTTCTGCTCTCTTGACCCCTTACAGGGATCTTAGCGTTAAACCCGCACTGATAACAAAATCCAACAGAAGCTGTCAGCAACAATGGCAACGTAAGATGGCTGACATCAAGCTTCAGCCGTGAAAGGCCAATTGCCAGTCCGTCATATTTCTGCTTCCATCCTCACTTCACGTTAGCGCCACAATATTTCTCTGAAAAAGTCATGAGTTTATTTTGCTACTATTATGAATTTTTCTCCTGAAGAATGATTTTTGGACTTTCATTGAAGCCATTTTGTGGTTTTATCAGAAAAACGCCATGTAGGATCAAAATTGACAAAACTTTACTCAAGATCAAGTCAAGTCATCTTTCAATACGATATCAGATGAAGCTGATTTACATCAATGCACGTCGGGAGTCACTCTTCCCAAAAACGTAATCATCGATCAATTAGTCGATTATTTGACGGCTAATTAGTGTCTTGTGATGACGCAAACCTCACTTAACTGTAACAATCCCTCCTTCCTTCCTTGAATAATTTGATTGAAAAAGTGGAAAGCTCCTTTCGGCCCAGCCTGCATGCAGTAGAACCACATAACCTTGACAACAACAGGAATGAGAAGCCAAGCCAGCCCGGCCGGGACCACCAACGACCCGTCAACCGGAGTCATCCGCCGCCACCGCCGCCGTTAATACTCACAATACGCAACAAGCTATAAATAGTGCATGATCAGTAAGTGGTGCGAACGGCCGGCGGGGCGCTTGACAGCAGTTATTGCGTTTGCAGTCCAAGGAAAGTCACCTTGTAAACTACGTGCGTGTGCTGGAGTTCCGGCAGGCCAAAAAAGTTTCATCTCATAACATTTATTTTTCCTGGAAAATTGCAATTTGAGATTTTTTTTTAAGCTAATTTTTTTTCTTTTTTTTTTAAATGGTGTCAGGACCAGGAAGCGAAATGGTGAGCGTTGCCAACACGACATGAGAAAGCATCAAGCCGCCACTTCCTGTTGGCCGCGTCCCCGCCCACCATCTGCTCACTTCCTCGTCCAGCGCCAAAGGCTCGCTCACCTCTCGGGCGCTACGCGTCCGCGCCACGCGTGTTTGTCAGCTCACATCACATTAGGTTACAGCTTTATTTGGATGCGCGGCAAACATCCAAACCAGGCGAGGAAAAGCATTTATGAGTGAAGGATTAAGAGAAAGTGTATTTAAAAAAAAAAGAAAAGAAAAACAGCAATCCCGTTTTTAATTGAGAATGCTGCGATCGCGCTAAGAAGTCACACATTGGAAAAAAAATATGCTAAACTTTTTAACTGAAAAGACACAAAAATAGACAGACTGATATTTTTTTCCCAGGGCCGATACCGATTCAAAATTTTTAGCGTTTCCATTCAGTTTTATTTTTGCATTTCTTGAAAATTCAAATAAAAATAGATGAGTGGAAACCCAACTCCTATTTTGCGACAGCCTCGCTCTAGTCTGAATTCTTGGCTGATCTCTCAGAAACGCAACTTTGTGCCATTTTTTAGAGTCAGCAGTTCTCGTCACTCGCAATACAAAGACAGACGATGGGAACGCATCAAAATCCTATCAATGCAAAAGTGTTTAAGTGACCGTTGAAAAAAGGCAACTGAGTCAAGCGAGCTAGAGTGAAACAACTCGCAAGACGAGACCAAGCGTGGGAATGCTGAAAGCTAAGCTCGTTTTGAAGTCAATTGAAAGATAAAACTACAAAGTATGAATTGTAGTTGAAAGATAAATGGATAAAAAAGAACGCTTGAACCGGGAGGAGTGAATTTTTTCAAGCAAGTTGAAATTTATATGGAAAAGTCTGAACGTTTCCTCCATTCATTTCGATGGAACTATAATAGTCAGTTGGTTAGCATGTAATCACTTAGCATCGTGGCAATGTGGTCGCAGGTGGGATTTGAACCCGCGACCTCCTGCTTCCGGCATTTCCACAATGACTTTACCACCCAATTTTTTTCCAACAATATCAACAATACAGCAACTGCAATATATAAATTTCAAAATTGTCATTGGACAGTGACAATATTATTCATATTTAAATTGATTCGTTGGCACTGATAATATAACATGAAATAAAATGATGATATTTATTTGAATGAACGGCAAACAATGATTTAAAAAAACAAACGTTCAACTCAAGCCACGCTACAAGTCAGCGTTGCTCTCGGCGCGTTTATGAGTTGCAAATGTGGAAAATATTTTTCTAATTGGCCATCAAATGCTCTTTCTCAGCCTTATAATCGTTCATTTCTTTCTGTTGGGCCTTCCTTCACATTATCACGAGTGATGTTTGAGACCATTTTCCCCCCCCAAACCGATACTAGTACGAGTACCACATAATATTTTGTGTTACATGAAATTTCCAACAGAAAACAATGAGAGATCATTAAGACTTGTAATCCAAAATATAGCATTTTACCTTAAAGGGAAAAATTCTCTCTGGTCACGTGTGTGACCTTCTCACAAGAATTCTTGTTGATCTTCCGGCCTTCGAGCATCGGCAATAATTGAGACCTTAGAAATGATCGGATATTTATTGTGTCTTCGCGTATTTAATTAGCTTTGCTTTTTCCACTTGCCTTCTCAGGGATAATATAGAAAAACGTGCCGTGTCACGTGTGCGACATCACCTGTTTTTGTGAATCACAACTTATCGCTTTAGTTCTATTTGGACTATACGGGGGGGCAGGAGCGCTCGTGGCAGGGCCCCCCACAACGAGCTCGATGACGGACTCTGCTGTGTCTTGTGAGCCCTGAAAGATCCGTTCAAATGCTCAAAAACCGCCGGCCATCCTGCAAAGTCTCCTTTGAAAAAAAACACGAAACAACAAGAAACCTGCACGCAGCGCCGCCCGCGTCTGGGTTGACACGCCACTCATCCAAATGTACATTTTGCCCTTTTTTTTTTCTCCGCTTCCCTGCAAGCGTGAGTCGGTGGCAGCCCGATTGATGAGCATGCGGGAGCGCACTCTCCCCCCCCCCCCCCCCCCCCCCCCCCCAGACAGCGGCTTACATAACGGCGGCGTGGGTGCAGCTCCTGACAGGTGTTTGGCGGGCGGGCGGCCTTGTGGGAGTTTGCCCGGCAGACAGAAAGGAGGGCGGGACGGAGGGGGAAAGCCAATCAAAGCGTCCAGTTTGCCGTTTCATAAGATTTTCATCAACGGCGCTTGACAATAACAAGCTCTTTGAAAGAAGTCCAAGTCCATTTGTGACTCCGTATTCAGGCTGGAATCAAGCAGATGATTGATGTTCACTTTTTCCAGTTCAGATTGAATGAGATACGCAAGAAGCAAATTCCCTCACGCTTTGAAAGGTTACAGCCGTATTCAAATATAGATTCGCACCAAAAATTGGACACAAAAAGCCTCATGATGAAAAAGTGAAAGCATTTCATTGAGATTTTTTTGGGCTCAATTATTTCACAATACAAACCTCATTTTGCCTGCTTTTGTGTGCCAAGTTACAGTCATGACCCAAAATTAATCCAATTCATTTATTCCAGTTGCAACCAAAAATTGTGTCAATAATCGGCGTTGATTTTTGGTTAATCGGCTTTTTAAAAAAAACTTTTTCAACCCAAAAACATATAAATATATTTTTTAATACTTTGTCCTGCATTCCCAAAAAACGTATTTATACGTTTTTATGTTGTTGTTGTTTTATGCTACAGCAGCGGTGCTCAAGTTGGGTCCTGGAGAGCCCCCGTCATGGAAAACAGGCTGGATAGGGGCTCTCCAGGACCCATCTTGACCACCCCTGTGCTAGAGCATACAGAAGGCTTTGATGTAAACTCTGAACTGCAGAAAACGGGTGAAGGAATGGTAGTTATTACAAAAAAAACGGCCATCAGGTGGCAGCAGAGTATAAGAGATCAACCAGGGCCATGTTGCAACAAGATCTTTTCCCCACTGTTTTAAACTGATTTGTGAATAATGATGAAACTTAGCTATATTCTAATGCTAATTGCTGCAAAATGGAAACAGATACAAATATTAGACTCTAATCTTTCTTCTGGTAGGTCCCACGTTTTTATAGCAATAGAACAGAATATTCTGTAGACCTTGCAAAATCAGTCAAAATCCAGTAAAACAGCTGGGAGCGAAGGAGGTTGCTTCAGTGAAAATGGCTGCCAGTAAATGAGTTAAAAAGCAAGAACTCAGGGCGGAGAATGTACAAACAAATTGATGACGATGAACAGCCATTCTTCGCAGCGCCAACCGCCCCATCTCATTTGCTGCTGAGAATATTTACCGAAATTCCGACGATTTGTACAATTTCAATCAAAACGAGATCTCTCAACGATTGCTCAATTAGCAAAACAGTTGTCAATTATATGGATAATGGATGAGTTTTTGATTAATTGTTGCACTTTCCCTAAAATGTAAATAAAACCTTTTGGAAAATCGGACTATTTTATTTTTTTTAAATTCATTAATTAATTAAAACTCCTTAAAATAGCGTGCATGCGCTTCAATTTGTCTACATTTACTACGTTAGTCATTCTACAAAATGATTCAATTTATTTTGGACTTAAAAGGAAGCACACCATGCATGAACATTTTTTGTTTTAACTTTAACGAGTCTTTAAAAATATATATATATGAATTTTTTTTTGCTTTGTCCAAATTAGGCTCACCTTGGAAGAATTTGAAAGAAACTAACAAGCTGATGACTGAAAATTATTTATTTGTTCTTATTTTTTTTTAATATGGTGGAGTTCCCCCGCTTGATCAAACGTTGAGAATGATGATAAATAAGTCAAGCGGCTTTTATGAGTTCTCCCTTTGGACGGCGGCGGGCGACCTCCTTGGCGCCATCAAATAGTCATGAAGGCCAACGGCTCAATTATCCGCAAACGCGTCCTGTGCTGCTGCATTCACATCTTAAATATAAGCGAGAGGAAAGCGCTTCCCTTCTCGCTGCTGCACTGCGTCCATTCATAATTGATGGAGACTTACGTAAGAGGCGACCGTGTTTGCGTGCGTGCGTGCGCCCTCGCAGGCGCTCTTGTTGCAGGGGCTTCCCGAATTCCCCCTTCACCGTTCCAGTGTAACAAGTGGGAGAAACCAAACCACACTTTTTTTCCTTTTTTTTTTTCCCATGCAAGCCAAATGAAATGAAATCCAAGGCCGCATCCATCCACTTAAAAAAAGCTTGTTCATTCATTTAATGCAACTGTTGGGAGTCGGCCATCGAGGAGAAATTGTATTCTACAAGATTTGGAATTCTAAGAACGTTTTGTAGCAAATGTTTTTGGGTGGTTCTGCGTGTTCCGATCTCTGTTATGCCAAACACGCGAACATGACTTTGAAAAAAGACTCAAGAAAATGACAAACACCATCAAAACAATAGCTCCAACGCTAATTTTGGCGAATAGTACGCAGATGAATTTCTGCTCAAGTAACTTTTGGGGTTAAATCAATGAAAGTAAACAGTTTCCTTTTTACTCTTATTTCTTCCAAACTGCCTGCAAAATTTGGCAAAGTGTTTTTGCGTAACCTGCTCACTAATAAAAACAATCAAAGAATCAACAATTTAAGAAAAGAGGAGAAACGAGCACAGCTAGAAAGGTGGCCTAACTTCGACGGTGTATTAATATAAATATAAATAGATATTTTACAGAGGGTGGGGGATATATTCCGAGAAAAAAACTCTTTATAAAAGTCGCAAATTTGCAAGAAAAAAAACAGAGAAACTTACGAGAAACACACGTAGCGTAGCTCTAGTCTAATGCAAGGATTGGTTGGTGGTTAACGGGACACGAGATCGACAACACTTCCTGATCCCCATCAGCTGACTAACACTAGCCAATCAGAAGCTAGCATACGTCAGGTCAATGCAAGTGAATGGCAGAGCAGAGTACCAAAAAAAATCAAAATAAAAAATGTATGAATGTATAAATAATTCTGGAAACATGAATGTACAAGTAAATATTTATTTTAACAAATGAATTTAAATGCTTGATCTTCAAACATCCGAGTACGCTACGTGTATTTCTCACAAGTTTTTTTCTTGCAAATTTGAGACTTTATAAAGAGGCAATTTGAGACTTTTTTTTCTCCCAATATCGCCCCCTTCTAAAAAAGATATGTTTTTTTTACGTGGCCCTAATACGCCGTCGTACCCAACGTCTACTGATGACTTCATCCAAGAACATTTTTCCCACAAATTTGTCACATCCCAGCAAAGAAATCCCCCAGCGAGCTAACATTTTGCGCTGGAATTTCTTTTCGCAAATTCCCGCTACATCATAACTGAGCGACTGCTAACGCTAACAAGCTAATGTGTAAAAGTCCCTCGCTTGCTCCTTTAAATCCATTTGTAGGCCATAATAACATCGTCTCATGCCGACACTTAACGGCGTGCGCGTGTTGCCGTGGCGTTCAAGCGCAACGCGGCAACGACGCCATTGTTAATCCTCGCGCAGGCGTCCGTAGTTGGCCATTTTGTTTGCTGGCGCGGCCCGCCGGGGTATCCATCAGCAACTCATCCAATATGCATGGAGGAGCAGTTCCGTGCATAACTCTTGTTTAATGTCGACGCGGGTCCCGGCAGAGCTTGTATTTACGCCAGGGAAGTTTGCTGCTAGATTTGCCGCGCAAGACGAGGTGAAGCGCGATTACTGTGAAGGACGCCCAGCGGGCCGCCGCCCAATTGGGGCATAAATCAGAGCGGCGAGGAGCGGGATGGGGGCTGCCACACGCAATCAATGGCTGATCAGATTCGGACTAAAATGCTGATACAGGGCACCCGCACCCGCACCCGCACCTCGCACCTCGCCCCCCCCAACGATTTTCTAACATGTTTTGGATCAACTGTTCCATGATCAATTTATGTTAATGGTATTTTTGAAGAAAAAAAAAAGTTTATCCGATTCATTGATTAATAAAAGAAAATGAATAATAATAAATTGTCAGATTCATACGTTATTAAAAATAATTGCTCGTTGCAGCCCTCGGTAAAACTTTACACCAAAAATGTATTTGGTCTTTCTGTACTGCAAATTCTCACCTATTGTAGTTTGGTCAGAAACGGCCGTTACATTTTATTTGGGACGCGACGTATTGACTTCTCAGCCGGATCAACCTTGATTGCGGCCTCAGTGTTGCAGGGCGAATACATTCCCTGCACCCTGTCGAGTAAATACCCACCATTAACCCGCAGCCGTTTTGACGAGCAGACTGATCCATTTAAAAATCAAAAAGACGAATAAAAGGATTTGCCGCAGGACATGGGGGAGCCGGCCGCCCGCCCGCCACCGTCCCACTTTGTCTTTTTTTCCCGACGGCTCGCTGATGCGGACATAAAGCAGCCGCTCGTAAACGTCCAGCTGCTCAATATCGGAACGGGAAGTCGCCGGGGCACGACATTGCCAGGCTTCAAACCTGCGCCAGATGAGATTTGACTGATTGACTGGCCGGCCGGCTGACCGGGCCCGTTTGTCTGGTAAACACTCGCCGGGTGACTCGGTCCCATCAACGTGTGACGCCACGCCGGCCGCTCAGCTTGACTGAGCGACACGTCGGAATGGGCTAGCTCGCTAATTGAATAAGTGGCGCGCGGCGTGACGTCGCTTGGTGTTTTGTTTTGTTTTTCCTGGAGGCCCATCTGACACCGGCTCCTAATTCCATCCGACACTCGCGGCGGTGTTCCCAATTTGCTGACAGGTTGCGATAGCGCCTGCAGACTGGTGCTGACAAAGCAATATTTAGACCAGTCAAGTCCTATTTATGCATTCCGAATCCAACGACTAACGCTGCTGTTTGCATGCCGGGCCACTAGCTGGCACTGTAGTTAATGATGGTTCAGAAAGCAAACGCTGGAATGTTGCAAAGATGCCCCTGGATAATCTTACCAGATTCATTTTAACTAGGCCAGACTTAACACTTAAGTCTCACGTTCTGGCGCACTGCATGATACTTTGTACTTGGTGCACCGTCGCACACACCCGTGGGGAAGAAAAGTCAAATCAAAATAAACACCCTGGAAAGGTTAAAACAAAGTCAATGGAAGCAGTTATTTGGTTCAACCTATCTTGTCCCGCAGAGGTGCACCTGCCGTTTTGTAAACAAGTGAGCCACTACAACTAGTGTGGGAATGTGCTAACAGATTGTTAGTTGGCGTACCTCCTCCGACACCCTTGGAAGGGAAAAAAAGCCCACATTTGTATTTGTTCATTATATCTTGGCCCAACATGACACGTCACTCTCATGTTCTGGCGCACCCCCCAGTTTGGGAATGCCTGATCACACACACACGGCCATGGGGACGAAAAAGTCGAAAGACGGCCCGTGGATACTGTTACTTGTTTATTTCATCAAGGGCTGCCATTACCCTTCTCATCTGCCACACTTGCGCACCCCTGTTTGGAAGCGAGACAGACAGTCAAGTGGTGTTTTGAGCTACAAGTACCAGACAAAAGAACCATGAGGGAATATGCAAATGTGCCATGAGCTGCTGTTAAGTAGATCACTCACTTCTTCACTCTTACTCTCAAAAAAGAGAACAAAAATCAGAGCGGTGCGCTAACAATTATACTCTCGCTCGATTCAATTTGCAGCAAATGGCTTTTTAAGACCTCGAGAGGGGTGGGGGGGCGTAGAGCGTGAGCCCCCCCCCCCCATTTCCATCCTCTGGAGAGAAAAACAACAACAACCCAGTGAGGTGTTTACCCCGATAGTGGAGGTGAAGCAGCATCGATGGCAGGAGTAGGCAGCAATGCCCTCGTTTGGAGGTCACAAGCTGGAGAAGATGCGGGATCCCCCCCCCCCCATCCTCCCCCTCCCCTTCCAACGTAAGTCAGGACACACCCAGATGGAGGGGGGGAGGGGGACCAAGAAAATGACAGCAAAGGAGGAAGAAGAAGTAGAAGAAGAGAGCTGACACTGTTCATTCTCCAAGTGGGTGACATCACATCCACAGTTTGTGACAATAAAGCGGCTTTTTGCAGGCTGGCAGCTCGTGTTGACAATGTGGGGAAACCACTCCAACAGGAAGAACGAGCTGCCCGGCGAACGCACCGCAGCAGCAACCAGTGCTCAGCTGCCCTCGCATCAAAAAGCGCCAGACGTGAATGCGTAGTGCGGCCAAACTGATTCCAGACTTAGCGGAAATCGCAATCATTGCACAGAGCTCCCCCGAAACAAACCGCCATTGACAAGCGGGACGTTTATCAAACGCCGCCGGCTTTCAGGGGCTCCATGAGGACTTGGCGAGTCCAGCACGCGGCCTCGTACACTTTGAACAATCGCTCGACAATTCGGCGTATCTCAACCGAGCCACCACTCGTCGCATTCCGCGGAAAATGCGAGCATTCGACCGAGTCGCCCGCAAGCAGCGGTGGGCGGCAGCAACTGGTCGGCGGTATGAACCGCGTCCAAAAGTTGAATTCGGAAACAACTTGGAGCCAACCGGGAAAAATACACGCGACGAAATGCAACTGTACGACGATACGTCAAAGTGCAGCGAAAGTTGCGGTGAAAACGTCCACATTGCTCGACCGAGACTTGACAGCGCGGGCTGCGGGCGAAGAGTGCCTCGTCGGCGGGCTTCCGCCGAGCACAGCCCCGCGTGGAGCCTTCCTGTCTCCCCACCTCACACAGTCATCCCACGCCAACGAGCTCACTTTGCGGCAACTGTGGCTAGTCAAATATTCCTAAAACGACAACCCGGCGGTTGCGGTCTCACACCTGTGGCGGGGAAAAAAAAAAGCCCAAATGGGCCGCCGGAGAAGACGGAAACGACGAGCGAGCTAAAAGACGCTTCGAAGCCCAACACGAGCTTTAAAAAAAAAACTCACCGAGCGTCGACGTGAAAACAGCCAGCCAAAGTTTCACCTCCAAAAAGAGCGAAAGGAGCTTACCTCGGTCGGGGATCCGTGTCCGAATCACGTCGGCGTGTGGCGCTCCCTCACTGGGGTTCGTCCATGTCCCAGCACGGCAACGACTTGACTGGACTGCAGCGGTGGGAAAAAATGATTGACAGGCCGGGAATGGAATTGTTAGGGCGAAGGAGGAAAAACAAAAAAAACAAATCGATAATGGTTCCCCGCGCCGGAAAGCAGGAAAACAAGACAGCCGTGACACACCACTGCAGTACCGCAGAACGGAGCCCGGATCCTTCCCGATTGGGTCAGAAATCAATCCGATAAAAGGGAAGACCAAGTCCCCACTCCTCCTCCGCCTCCGCCTCCTCGCCGCTGGAACACACGCAGGGGAGGGAAGGCGTGATAGCCTAGACAAGATCCAGTCAAGAAGCAGTCGGAGGGGGCTGCTGGTGGGATATTGAGAGAGACGCACAAGGGGGGGCTTGTGCTTGGGCTTGGGGGGCACCGACACGTTCCAAGCGCAGAGGGGAGGAAGCAGAGTCCCGTCTGAGAAGCACCTTTTCCGGCCGGACTGGCTGCCTTGCCCCGGGGAACACACGAATGGAGGGAGGGAGGGAGGGAGAGAGGGCGGGGCCAGGCTGGGTGACTTTTTAAGGTGGATCGCTTCAATCACAAGGACTCCATCTTATATTTAATATGCGCTCTTGCTACACTTTTTCGACACGCACTGCCTAATATGTTTTGCTTATTGCGAAGGCGCGGTATGCAAGTGAATAAAGGGAACGAAAAAAAAATCACTGAAGTTAAACGATATCAAAATATTTCATCAAGCCTCACCTTTTTGAGGTTCTGGGTTCAAATATGGCAAGAGAAAACCCCCTGAATGTAGCCCATATATATAATTTTAGGTTCAATTTGGCCCGGAAATGGTCAAATTGAACCTAAAATGGCCGCTTCAATCCAAAATGGCGAACGTCCTGGGCCTTTTCGGCATGGTGTCGTGGGACTTTTTTTGTGAGTCAACTCATGATGGGCATGCCGAGTCTAACTAACTTCATGTTGCTCAGTGGCACTGCAATTAATGTAATGATCTTGTTGGGTGCAAATTGCCTGTGTTTATAGACCGAGCTTCTTGAGACATTTTTGTGGGTTCACTTATGATCGACATACCTACCAAATTTCATGTTATGGTTAAGTGCAACTGAACCAATTGAGCCTAAATTGTCCGCTTAAAACCACAATGACAGATTTCCTGTGTGTTTTTAGATATTGTTTCTTGATACTTTTTTTTGTGGGCCTACTCGTGATAGAATTAAATCTGGTGTTGTAACAATCCGCAGTGTGGCGCCTCTTTGTTTTTGTGAGCATGTTCTTTTTCGTTTTTGGCCAGTGAATGTTTTTGACGCTGGGGAGGCACGATAATCGTAACGCGCGGTGGCGCCGAGCCCACTCCTAGCAACTGGTTTATGGGTCAGAATTGTCAACAACAAATAATCCAGGGGGCGTTATGGAGCCCCTTAATGTAGAGTCATATCAAGCAGCACACTGTAGCGCCTGCATGGCGATTTATTTCATTCAAACACACGACCTGACCAAATAAGATGAAGAAAATGGTCTCCTGAGTGCCAAGTGGCCGTTCAATCAGCCTCCCTGGCCTCCTACGCTATGCTAATGACAGCTCCTTCAAGCTACCATTTAACAGCACAACGCTGCTAAATGCTCACGCGACGAGCTCAAATAGCTCGTTTGGGGTTTAAACGTTTTTAGTATTCATCCCTCCAATTCTGCCACTTTCATTATTTCAATAGCATGTGACATGCCTTGACCAAGTTAAAACGTATAATGTTTAAAAGTGTGCGAGGGCATGCACTGTGCAGTGTCTATGTGACTAACGTGCTTCTAACTAAGAGGCCCGTCGGATACGTGATAGACCGTGACAAAAATATGAATACAGAGGCGAAAAAAAAGACCCAAATCCCGCAATGCATGAGTTTCCATGCAAACGGTAGTTGTGAGATCCTTGATTTCCTTTCTAATCGGATACAGAGTCAAATTCAAGCTGATATGGGTGATACTGATCCAAAACCAGCATTTAATGCAAATAAACCCGATGCATCTGATAAATCTGAAAAAAAAAAAGTTGCGTACGTCATCAGAGACAAGACGACAGTAACGTTTGACATGATTTTGACAGTCAGAGCAGCGGAAGTAAAAACCAATTCCCATCATCCGCATATCATTCAGATAGCATCTCACTTTCAACAGTTAATGATTTACATAACCTCAAATTACGGAAGTATCAATAATTTACTTTTTAGAGCATAAAGTTCAAAAGACCATACAGAATACTCGCATTGATACAACGATACAATTTTGTGTGTTTTCTCTCTGCAGTGGCCAGTGATTTGTTGTTCTTCTTTACAAATAATGAAAATATCCAATAAAAATGCTGAGTAAAATCAATTGGTGAAGCACAAGACAAAATGTCCAGTGGTCGCTTTTAGTAAAGTTCTCACGTAATCCATTCGTTGTAGCAGAGTATTGATGGAAGTCACGTTAAATATTTGTTCATTTGAAGTCTCATGTACTTTTCTATTGTATCGTATTTAATATATGGACATCTCCAATGTACCGTATTTAC
This sequence comes from Vanacampus margaritifer, assembly GCF_051991255.1. NCBI lineage: Eukaryota > Metazoa > Chordata > Actinopteri > Syngnathiformes > Syngnathidae > Vanacampus > Vanacampus margaritifer. The sequence goes on along the minus strand of NC_135441.1, from coordinate 27,600,810 downwards.
TTAATATAAGTATTTCATGTCTATATGTCTCTCTTGTGGCATATTGACACCCTATTTCATGTTCACGCACGGGTAGTGTAACATATTTACCTCATATTTCATGTAGTATATGTTTTTGTGTGTAAAAGATGATGATGATGATGATGACATGACACTAACGTCCTGTCAAGGTGTAGACATTGTTGTCGTGATGAGTCACATGACTGGAATACACACAGAGCGTTTGCCGTCCATCCGTCCGTGCGTCTACCTGCCATCCGTCATCCGTCCTTCACCCGTCCGGCACGCTGTTGCCACAACACACTGTGTGGCTAATGTCAATAATGTCAATACGGAGTGACAGTGGATGAATTTGCATTGTTCCGTTGCCGCGGCAACGAGGCCCAGGGTGGGGCAGAGAACAGAAAGTTGTGCCTATTTGCTTAGGAGTCGCAATATTCCTGGAGAAGGTTTTTCCTGGAAGTTTACGGCATACGGGCAAAATGCTGCAGTACCAGCAGAAAATGGCGGGGGGCAGTGTTGACACCGAAAATTGACTGACTGACTAACAGATTCATTAACTCAAGCGCTTACTGAATTGACTGAAAAACATCAATAAACAAACTAAAACCTCATTTTATATTTTACACACTTGGCAGAATGAGATAACTAACTAACTAACTAACTTGAAAGACTTCTCACTTCACATTTTTCACACTAAGCAGATGAACTAATTCACTGACTAAATAAATTAAACTAAATAGCTAACTGATAGCAAGGACAAAGCAATCAGAAACCTCTCCAAGTCTAGAATATATCAGACTGAACCAGCTAAGTAGTTTGCTGACTAATTAAGTAACAAGCAAACTAGCTGACTGGCTAAAAGCAAACTATAGCCAACTAACTGACAAACTGGCTGACTTGTTATTTAAATAAAGAACAATAAAACTAGCTTACTAAGAAGAAGAAAAAGAAGAAAACTAACTAAATAACTAACTAACAGTAACAACTCCAGTGCAAGATGTCTCTAGCTTGAAGTTTTTCGTGCACGGCAGGAGAGATGTCAAAACTAACCAACCAACTAGCTTACTAATTAGTTTCATCTAAACAGATACCTAACTACTGAAGTAGTTCACAAACTAACTATATAACTAACGAGCAAAGTAGTTAAACTGCCGTCACAAAACGATCTCTCCTTGATGTTTTTTCTTCCAAGTGACAATGAAAGCTTGACAAAAGTCATTTTCAAGTCTTGTGGTGGAGGCGCGAGTAATAACTAGCCGCCACATATGTACACTATTAAGATCGATAGTCTGACAAATGTGAGTAAAAGAGTAAAAAGTAAGGTGTGTGTGTGTGTGTGTGGGGGGGGGGTTGTGTGTACTGCTCTTGACTGATCTTGTTGTCTACACTGTAATAGGCTCATGCATCACTCTTTTACACCTGCAGAACACACACGCGCGCACGCACACTTGTGCACAACACACACACACACACACACACACACACGGAGCAGCGGTGACTGCATTGCTCAAAAACAACATCGTCAATGTGAAATAGCTGCAAATGCTCAACATTTTTAACACATTAATTTCAAGACTCATTGACAAATTCATTTGTGTCTGGCAGAATGTGTACAAAAATTAAACTAACTAACTAACTAACGCGTAAACCAATTAAACTACCCGCTGTCATTCCCAAGCTACAATTAGCTACCTTGGACGTGACGTAACTAACAGTGACCGCAGACAGACGTTTGGCGGCACGTTATTTCGAGCTGGTCAGTAATCAAACACTGCAACCCAAAAAGAAACAAACTAGTGTCCGATTCACAAAACAGTGAACTAACTTGTGCTTGAGGTAGAAGTAAAAGTGAAGTAAAATTGAAATAAAAAATATAATTAGCTGTCACAAAAATGAAAGTAGCTCACTAGCGTCATCCACAAAATAAACTAGCTGGCGAATGAGTAAACAAACACTCAACACAAAACGTCGCACAACAACACAACATGAACAAATGAACGAACTCATTTAGTAAATAAAACTAGTTAATGAGTGAACTTAGCAACATTGGTCACAAAATGAAGCTTTTCATGCTTGCAAGTAGCTAACTAACTATGACAAAATGAAACTTCACTTTTGTAACTAGCTAACGAGCTGCGACTCAAAATGAAACTATCTTTCGAACGAATGAACTAACAAACAATCTTAAAATGACCTTTTGCTTCTCGTTTTTTTCAAGCTTGTAACTAGCTAACTAGCTAACTAGCTACTAACCGAAAAGGAACGATCAACCTAACAAGTGAAGTAGGCCTCATTTGAAACACAAAAACAAACGTTCCCTTTGCTCTGAACTAGCTAACAAACAGTCGGCCATCGCAAAAGGAGTTCTGGCTTCAAGTTTTTTCCTGGATGGCGCAACAACATTTCCAAACAAACCAAGCAAGTCACCAAGAAAAGCGAGTCTGTGTTTTCGGAGCTTTGCGAGTATGACGCTCGCAAGGGCCAAAAGGTTTTTACATCCCCAAGGCATCTTTTTCTGTTTATCATCGTGTGCTTTTCTGTGTGTATTAATTGTGTATAAGCGTGTAGGCTGCGATTTCAAATCCATCAGACTTATGTAATCAAGTCACTTCCTGCGGTCAGCATCCACCTACACGTACACGCACACACACGCGCACACACACACAGCCATAAATGTGTCCATATATGCAGCTGGATGTCGTCTCCATGGCGACCTTCACACGCACTTCTGATTATTTTTATCAGCGAAGAGCCAAAAAGATTGAGCTAAGACGCTAACGTACGCCGCATGGACGTCTCCTGCAGTCCGAAGATTTACGGTAAACACAACGAGGACGTGTTTATGATATTCTGACTTCACTCTGACAGTCGGCCTCTGCTTTTTGTCAGATTGGAGACAGAAACAAACAAGTTGTTCATATTTGCTGAGACTAGTGAGTAAGCACCGGAAGCATTTTGAACGGTTAATCTTTATTGACTGTACATCTTAACAGGCTCATTGACACACAAGCGTTTATTACCTTTCTAGACAAACTATCGTTGATCACAAAATACATTGGAATAAATGAATATTAATGATTTTTTTTGTTGCACTTACTAGAAGAAATTATGTTACAACTACAAACCATGTAACTAGCCAACAAAATAACTAACTTAATAATCAGGAAAATAGCCGCTAGCCTCATGTTTTTCATACTTGGAAGAAGAAATTGCGGAACCAAAATGAACTAGCTAATTAACCAGCTAATTAATTGTCTTCACAAAATGGCTTCATGTACTTTTCAGGCAAAAGTCTATCAAGTAATTAAATGATTAAAATTGGTCATACTTGATTGACGAAATTATGAAACTTGACCAACTAAAAAACAAATTAAGTAATGATTACAAAATAGTCTCCGGTGTCACTTTTATTTTGTACTTGGCAGAAGCAATTATAAAACTAATCAACAAATCAGTTTATTATGATTACAAAATGGCCTGGCTACAGTAAAGTAACAAAAAAAAAAAACAATACCGAACTAGCTAGCAAGCTAGCTAACTGACTTTTTCCCACTTCACAGAATAAATGACGGAACAAATCATGCAACTAACCAACTAAATAAATCATTCCATTTGCTAAATAAGCCATGGGTTAGGGTTAGGGTTCTAACCCTAACCCAAACTCACAAAATTGCATTTGGCATCACAATTTGTGTACTTTTCGGGAGAAATGGCAAGACAACTACCTCGCAAACTAGCACGCTAACAGATCACGTAAGCAGCTCATTACCATATTTTACTAGCTAATGTACTATATTGTTTTCATTTCTATTGATTCATATGTGGAATATATGATATCTATTAATGTACATTTAATAAGCAACCATGAATATAAAAAACTGCGCTTTGTGTCGTCTGCGAGGAGCAAGCGCGACTTCTGACAGGCGGGTTGAAAGGTCAGGGGGGAAATCCAAATCAATTCCTATCCGGGGAGCATCTTTGACGCTGATGGACGGACCCCCGCGTCCCGCCGGGGGGAGGGGCCAGGCGGAGTGGGTGGGCCTCCCCGCTGCTTGGAGGCCCAGGCCATCATTAGCGCTACACTGGCTTGATTAACCTTTCGTCACACGACTATTAATAAAGCGCCACACTTCCTCAATCATACAATCTGATATCGGATTTCGGCCATTACCAAAATATCAACAAATCATGGATCAAAGGTTATTCTTCACCGAGGATAAAGAATACATGCCCGAGTGTATTGTTTGATTGTCTGTCTACATGTGGTCTTCAAATATCTGTTGTTAAAGGGTTGTGATAACAAAGCAAAATTGATGCTATACATGTTAGCCTGTCAATGGTGTTTCGCATTGTTTGTTAGCATTAAGCTAAGTGGGCTTAAAGCGGCGTGCTTTGCCGTACATCAGGGCACTGATTTATACGTGCATTTTTATTTTTTATTTTACAGTTCTGCCTTGGTGGAGGTCTGTGCGATAGAGATGGAGTAACACGCAAAGTTGCGCGCACACACAAAGTGTGCCCACGCTTGCGCCGCCCAAAACACCTGATGGCATTTTTCACGTCAAGTCTGCAACACAACATATCAGCACATCGCCTGACTCTGCACCAGCATCCAATCACAAGCTGCCATTTTGTGAGCGCGTGAGCGTGCGTGTGTGTGTGTGTGTGTGTGTGTGTGGTGTGTGTGTGTGTGAGTGTATGTGTGTGCGCACGCGTGTAGGCGGGCCTTCTCTGGCCTTTTCCCCTCCCCTCCCACGTCCTCCATCTCTGGCGCAGCATTAGCATGCAAGCTGCAGTGCTGCACCCTGGCACTCACTTCAAACACACGCGTGCACACACACACAAACACGCACACACACACGCACACACTATGACACACTCACATAGCACACCCGAGGAAGCAGTAGCATTTTGTACATGTCAATGAGATGTTTGCATTTGACATGGAGCCAATGCTTAAATGACACACACGCATGCACACCTACACTCGCACCCACTCACACACACACACACACACACACACACGCACACACACACACACACACACACACACACACCTGCATTGAGTCTCTGCAGAGACACTTTGGTGTTTCTCATCATTCTTTCTTTCTTTCTTGGCCGTAAACTAGCGCAACACAAAAGCGCAACAAGGTCGCCATGGTTACACACACACACACATGCACGGAAGCCCTAAAAGATCCACAAGGAAGAGAATCCATCTTGTTTGCAGCAAGCAGTCACATGACTTTACTAGTTTGTAGCCTCCCCCTGAACTTTTTACTGGGGTTCGTCGGGCGAGTTTGCAATGACAGTTTTGCCCTTTTTGTCCACTAGGGGTCGCAATGGCAACCACTTCAATGACATTCTGGAATTGGCTGGTGCTCACACACACACACACCTGATACTGATGGTACAATATTGCTGCCGGGTGGCCGTGGCCCGCGCGCCACAAGGAGCAGCACGACATCCACTGAATGGAAGCAAAAAAAAAAAAAGAGTCAGCAGTGCTCATCAGCGTAACAAGTGAATCTAATGCAAGCTGAAAGTGGAAGAAGAAGAAGAAGACGGAGAACAAGAGAAAAAAGTGTGTGTGTGTGTGTGTGTGTGTGTGTGTGTGTGTGTGTGTGCGTGTGTGTGTGTGTGTGTGTGTGTGTGTGTGTGTGGTAAACAAAGTGAAACTGTTCCACTGGCTCACAGTCTAAATATGGATGTTATGACCTGGACACTGTTAGCAAAATGGTGGGCCTCGTCTTGTCTAAACACACACACACGCACACACACACACACACACGCACGCGCGCACACACACACGCTTTATGGTGTCCTTTTCTCTGTACTCGGTTTACTTCCACAGTAATAAAGATTGCTTAGTTGTGTAATTATGCATTAATAACTACATGTCATTGTGCAGTCATACAGTGCCAACATTTGTGTCCTTGTGTAATAATGCTGCAAAAACGACTGATTAGCCATATTTAAATGCAACGCACGCAACACGTAACTTGGGGCGTAACCCTGTAATAACACGTTCATTACAAATATGTATTATTATCATACTAGCCATAGCAACGATTGCGATGCTCTGAGCACGTCAATGATGACAAGTGCGTAAGTAATCCCAAATATTGTATGTTTCGTCCAAGTTGTGGCTGCTTGATGAGCGTTTGTGTGTGATATGGATGATCGAGAATAAATAAAGGCGGAGCTGAGTTAAAGGCCCCGCCCACCAGCCCCCATCAGCGTTTGTCATTCGCAGCAGAAAGTCCATCTTTTCCATCCGACCAGTGTGAATTCAACATCCGTCCGCGTTTCATCATCGGCTTCCGACGAGCCGGCCGACATCTTTCAACCATTCTTCAAAACCAGCATCCATCGACCATCCGACCATCCGACCATCTTGCATCTGTTAACTGTCCCTTCATTCTGCCTTTCAACCAATAATAAATTCATCATCGTGTGTTTATTATCATCCAATAATTCGCCCATTCAACCCACCAATCATCATCCGTCCATCCTCATTTGCCATCCGTCATCCATCCATTTGCACCTTCATGTGTCCATTCGTTCACCCATTCACCCCCTCTTCTGCAGGCTGCGCGAAAGGGGCCTGCCTCCCTGTGGTCGTATGTTGGCAGCGTAAAAAGTGTGTGCGTCAACATGCATGTTGCGTGCACACTTTGAAGTGCCGCGTGCAGGAAGAAGCTCGCCATTGAAATATGCATGCGCAGAAGAGCAAAATCTTCTCCCACTTTTACATTATTGACTTCTGCAAAGGTTTGACTTGCAGGGTGAATTCATGCCGTCATCTTCTCAGCAGCGTCAACAAAAAACACGTTTACGCTTAAGATGTGTTTCGTCATCTCAAACACAAAGCTAGATATCATTTTTTTGACATCGTAAAAAGTGTTTAACAGACGTCATGCTAACTGCTTATGACACCATGCATCCGTCCCATATGTTCATCCATTCATTCATCTAATCATCTGGTCGTCATAAATCCATCCATCCATTCATTCATTAATCTTTCATCCATTTTCAAGATGTCATCCATCCGTCATCTATTTATCCATCCATTAATCTTTCATCCATTCACCACCCATTAAGCCATCATTCATCCAGCCATTCATTAAGATGTCATCCATTCATCCCTTCTGATCCTTTTCTCTTTGCATCCTCGTAAACTGCTAGTTAGAATCTTGACTCATTTTGCAGCTCCAAAGCCGTGTCATAAAGATGAAGATGGATGGATGGATGTCCTCCTCCTCCTCCTCCTCCTCCTCCTCCTCCTCCTCCTCCTCCTCCTCCTCCTCCTCCTCCTCGTAGCCCGGCAGAGCTCGGAATGTCCATGAGGCGTCATATCACTGGATGTTTTATGTACTCAACTGCAGCGGGCGCGGCCTTTATGCGTCTCAAGTGGATGCCGGCGACCAGTCGATGCCTGCGCGGTCACCTGGGAACGCTTTCCCGTCATGGCCGCCAATCAATGAGGATCACGAGCGAGGCGAGACCCTCGCGCGCCAAAACAAGGCACGTGCAAATTTGACAAGTGGAAACCAACAAGAAGGATGCAAAGGAAAAAATACAAAATCAACGCCAGGTAGCAGTTTTAGCAAGCGACGCCGAATGAGGTCAACCACGCGTATCATGACAGGGCACGTGAAAACCTCGGTCCTGAAATTGAACGGGAAGTCGGCCATTTTGGTTTGAAGCAGCAACTTCATACTCAGATGTGACACTTTCGGGAAGGTTCGGGGGGAAAACAGCCCCGGACAGCGGTTTCTTAAACTGACATGAAATTTGGTAGACACGACTGCCATGACGGGACGCACGAAAAAGTCTCAAGGACCCATGTCGAAAAATCAGCCATTTTGTTTTGAAGCAGCCATTTATGTGGCATGGAAGTTTGACGAGCATCCCGAGGATTGTTGGCCATGAAAAAGGAGTCGCGAGGCCCCGTTTACGTCCGCTTTTAGCTTGAATGAGTTCTGACGTCTTCACATTAAAGCGTCCACGTGTTGGCCGAGAAACGACGCAGAAATGGATTGGCTGGGGGGGGGGGGTTATGGGGGGAGGGGGGCAGCAATGAAACGCCTTTGCAGAGTTATGGCTGCCAGTCAGCATTTCATTGCGGGCGCCGGTCAACGAGCACACTGGGAGCAACTCATCAATGCACACGCGCGCGCGCACGCACGCACGCACGCACGCACGCACGTGCGCTTGATAGGAAAACGCTCCCTGCTCATCTTGTGCATTCTTGCTTTCCACGCTCGCGCCAGGATTTTGTCGATGGCTGAATTGTAACCAAAAGAAACAAATGAGAGGAACAGTGTTCATTTCCACGACAAATTTTTATTTCGTCTTTTGACTATAATTAATGAAAGTTTTAGTCATAATTCTGTCACCTGATTGTATTTTATTTTATAGTATTTTAGTGGCGAGAGCTTGCATTGATGTTTCTGCATTTGGCAATTTATTATTATATTATATTATTAGTATGGGATTTTTTTTTAATGGGCTTTAGGTGAACTGATGAATACACACACACTCGCACGCATGCACGCACACACACACGCACATACACCTACTCACCCACATACAAAAAATATATATATATATATATATGTGTACATGTATATATATGTATATATATTTAAAAAAAAATAATAATTAAAAAAAAAACATTTATTATTTTTTTTTAATTTAGTTGTTTTTTTAAAAAAAGGAGAGCAATGATGATGTCAAATCGAATGAACAATACTGAGCTCTCCTGGAATTTTTTTTTTTTTTATAGTATTTTTAACAAAAGAGAAATTTTAGTCGACAAATTGACAGTTTAGTGGCTATTTTCCTTCAGCATACATTTCAACTCTTATACAGAAAATGATAACACCTTTTTGTAACTGTCGTTTAACACGCAAGACACATTTAATACAACGGTGTCTTTATTAATTGTTTCAATGAAACATGTTGAACTGACAATAATATAACTTTGTTTTCACCAAAATAAAAAAAGTGCAAAATTGCTTGAGATTAATCTTACAGCCGCACAATGAATGTAAACATGTTTGAACATGAAATCAAGTGCAGCTGAACACTGAATCGGGTTCCAAGTGCTTCTTTTCTCCCACCCGCATTTCGTTCCTTCTGATTGGATTGCGTTGTTTTCATTTTTCTTTTAGTCCATTTTAATTATCGTTATTGTCTCAATGAATGGCTTCTATTTTTAGTTTTCGTTTCACTGGAGAGGGAAAAAAGTGAGAAAGACCGGGAGAGGGCGAGCAGTTTCATCAGAACCATTTTGATCCATCTGAGGGGGCGGCCATTTTGCTTTTACAGCCACTTGCTGTCGACTGAAAATGACATCACAGGGTCGTTACCTAACGACCAATCGTGGCTCACTTGGTTTGTGAGTTAGCTCATGTGACATTTGCAGGCTAAACCCGCCCAGCACTGTGATGTCATTTTCAGACGACAGCAAGTGGCTATAAAAGCAAAATGGCCGCCCCATTGGATGGATCATAATGGCTTCATTTTGATGCTTGATTTGCCTTTTGAAGTAAGCTGAAAATGTTTTATTTTTAAAGATAAGTCCAAATGTTCAAGAAAACAAACATGGTCCTCTTCTCGGATCATGTGACAGTCTCCATCCAATCACCTTTTCCCACACGGATTGGTCGCCCATGTGCTGCATTTCCCTGCGGCTAGCGAGCCGACTTTCGCCGTCGTGTTGGGCTAATCGGATTTTGCGTTTGCGCCTCTCGTCTATTTGCCGTGCAAAAAAATGGTCTGCTACTCGTTCATTATTGATCGGCGTGCGCCGCCGTTAATTATGAAGGAGCGCACACGCGCGACCCTTAGAGGGTGCTAATGAAGCCCCTCAGGTCACCGCCCTCCCCGCCTGTCGGCTGCTCTCAAAACTCCCCCATGAACAACCGTGCCAAAGTCGCCGGAGCACAAAAAAAAAACACCACAAAAACGGCACTTGCGTTGTGACAAACAAATATTCTTCTATCATCTTGTAAAATGATATTTTTTATTGGATTTTGACATTTCTGTAAATATAATGGCTTTCAGGATGATATAATTTTTTTTCCAGATTAATTTTTTTTCTGCAGAGAAAACGTTTTATTTAAAAAAAAACAAAAAAAAAACAATGCAATTCCAGTATTTAAAAAGTTGTATTGTAAAAAATATTTTTAATATAAAAAAAAATACACACATTATTATTATTATTATTATATTTTGAAAAAAGTCAATTTCTTTTCTAGATAAACAAAATATTTCAGGGGGAAAATCATGGTTATAAATAATAAAAATATTTTTAGTACAAAAAATAATTGTTTTCATATTATTATTATATTATATTTTAGAAAAAAAAAGTCAAATTATTTTCCAGAATTCTAAACATAAAACATTTCAGGGGGAAAATAATGGTTTCAAATAATAATAATAATATTTTTGATAAAAGTTTTTTTGGTCGTTGAAATTTGCAGGCAAATTTATTATTTTCAATTCACTTTGTAATATTGGAATGATAACAATGAATTTTGCGGAAAGTAAAACTGCTTGAATCCTTGAAAACTCGACTTGAAATGAAACTTGAAAGAACAAGTAAGAAATGACATCCATTCAAAAAACAATTCATCAAAACAAATAGCATGTGTTCCTGCACGTGTTGACATATTTGGGAGGACTGAGGTGGTTTCAAGCACGTCCTGAGAAGAGTTCAAAGGTCAAGTCCCCTAAGGCAAATTTTGGCCGTGTTGGACGTTCTCACATGAGCAGTTGATGCGACCTCAAATTTGCAGCTTTTGCTGTTGTTGCCATGGCATCAATATCTGCCCACATGATTTACACTACACGCTCACACGTGAATCAAGCCTACACGCACGCACGCACGCACGCACGCACGCACGCACGCACGCACACACAGAAGCGTTTCTTGTAGCTTCCTGCTTAAAAGTTGAGAGCAGCATTTAAAAAAAAAAAATGTTTTTAGCGTGATACCAAAAAAGAAAGTTGACAATGTCTAACAAGACAAGTTGTTATTTGGATGATTTAACGCGTCTTTGATTTTTCTGACGAATGCGCACACTCCGCGTCCTTTTGAAGACTTAAATCGGTTTTCAACACACAGTTGCCTTTGAAATGGTTTGGCATGATCTGAAGTCTTCGATGCTTACACAAACAGGAACATTGGCGTCATGGATGACATGAAATAAATCACCTTCAGTTTTTGCCACCAACGCGTTCAACGTTTTATTGACTGTTTAGAAAAGTGTGCTGAATTGGTTGACAACTAAATCGTGTTTGATGTTTACAAAAAAAACACGCACGTTCGTGTCATTGAGGATTTGAAAGCAACTTTGACTTTTGGAAAGAACGCACATTAAAATCATCTGAAATCATCTTTGATGTAAACAAATGGATTTGTTAATGAAGGTGAATGTTTACGTGTTTACGTGTATGTCAGATTTGTTAAAGGGCTCCAATCTTTGATTTGCTATTGAATAAAAGAGACGTTTGTAATTTCTTTCTTTTATTTTGTACGTGCAACAAGTTGAGTTGCGTTCAACTGGTGACCTCTTGACTCGCCCTTACGCGGTGCAATGCTGCCCTCTAGTGGTCTAAGAAATACAACATTTGCCTCTTTTTTTTTTTGCCTTTTCTTGCTAAGATCTGCAAGCTGTCGCCACTCCAACAAAAGTTTGCTAACCGATTTCATTTGTTTTTTAGCCTTACGTAAATATTTTCATCAAGCATTTAAAAATATACATTATTAGTATTTAAATGTAATTGATCTACAAGTGACCTTGAACTGCCAACGCACAAATAAAATAAAAATAAGTTTGACTTACTTTTCGATGACTCGACTTGCTTCCGCGATTCACCCTGCAGCCTTGCAAAGGTGCGTGAGGGAAAATTCAAAATACTTTCATGTTATGATTCCCAAAATAAAGGTGTTGTCATAAATCCAACAAGCGCTTGACCCAACTTTTCCATCCCAACTTTTCATGCTAACGAGCGCACGCACCTGTTCCATGTTTCCGTTCAAGGCCAGAACACGCTTTCATAGTTCTTTTCTTTTCCTTCATCATACATACTGAATTTATATGAGCTTATTCTATATGACTTTATTATACTGTCCAAAAAATTAATGTTATTTGAATAATTGTAATAACACATAATATTAATAATAAATAAATACATAAAATAATATAAAAAATAATAATAATACATTATTTTAATAATTTTATTATTTAAAAATGTCTGCCATTTATTTATGTGAGGGTATGGCTTTGAAAAGAATACATTTTCACAGCCATCCAAGTGAGAATTTTGCGATTATGATCAAGACTTGAAGTCTCTTCATGTCAGAACTTCCTCCCCTTGTCGATTAATGACAATTCAAATATTGTTGCTGCTTTTGTTGGTCGCCGTCGGCGGTGGACGAAAGTTTGCAGGCTCCCACGCTGGCCTTGTCGGCGTGACGTCTTTCCTGGAAGACAAAATGGCCGACGTCTTTGCCAAGTTCCCGGACGGCTTTTTCGCTGGCGTCCCGAGCGCCTCTCGAAAAGCTCAGCCGGGGATTTTGTTGTTGTTGTTTGTTTTTTGCGGAACTTGCGCCACACAAGAACAAAGTGTCAGCATTGCGCCTTGCGTGGAAGCATCCGGAAGGTCTCATTCCAAAGCGGATCTCCTTTCAAACGTCTTGGTCAGGCTGACGTGCTGTGAAAGTCGTTCCAGTCTGAATAAATGTCCAAAATGCATAACAGCAACCGCGAGTAACACGTTTACGCACAATTTTGTGTAATGTTTTACGATCATCAATTTTGACAAAAAAGGCTCTTGTTGGCGTCATTGAAAACTCTAAAAATCTAATTTGATTGACTGCTCACTTTGAATTTTCAAAGATTTTTATGAAAGATGATTTGTGGAAAACTGATCGTCTTTAATGTTTCGTAACGTCAAATACCAAACTCAACAAAAATGTACTTAAAAAAAAAAGAGTCAAAACCAACGTTACATTTGTCAGTGACTCTAATATGTAAACAAACATTCGTCAGGTTCGTTCAAGATCCAAAACGCTTCATTTTTGACAAAATTATGTTTGAATTTGACAAAACCACGTACGTAACGTTCATCGATGATTCTAGATGCTAAACTTTACATTTTTTACAAAACTGTTCCAAATCGTGTTTGATTTTTACGAATACACGTACGTTTTATTTGTCGATGACTCTAAATTGTTTGCATTAATTCGTAAACAAACATATACGTTAAGTTCATTTACGATCCTAAACGTTTGATTTTTCAAAAAAGTGGACGGTCGACAAGTTTAAAGTAAAAGTTGATTGTTAGGAAAACCGTGTACGAAACATTTATCGACGACTGTAAATTGTCTGTGACAATTCGTAAAACTTATGCTCATAATAGGCTAAAGATGCTAAACATGACATTAATTCAAAAATGTCGCTCAGGTTGGTCAACAGCTCAAAATTGCGTTTGTGATTTTTACAAAAACATAAATAAAAACAAAAATATGTTACGTTTATTTAGTTAATGACCGGAAGATGAGATTGTGTGCAAAAATGCAAACTTTATTTAAAACTCTTCAAAAAACAAGCTTGATCTTTCTTGCTGCCTTTCGGTGTGAATATAACAAAAGGCGCTTCATCACTTCCTCATGTAGTCGTAAAAGTGATGACTGGCGACCTGATGGCGGGGGCGGGCGGGGGCGGGCGTCCGCGGCGCTGACTTTGAGGCCATATTGCAAACTTTGTCCCGGTGGTCGTCATGGCGACCCACAAAGCAGTTTGGCTTTGTGCTTATCTTTCTTCTTCTTTCTTCTCTCTTGTGTGTGGCGACGCTGGCGAGCGAGACGGCGGCGGTGGGAGTCGGTGGGCGTAGCGTAGCTTAGCAACGGCAATGGCCGCCCCGGATTGATATGCGGCTTTGTTCCGGCGTCGCCGTCGGGCGGCCCGAGAGAACGCCCGAACAAAAGCGCTCTTCTTTTGGAGGCCTCGCACCCACCCTCGAGGCTCTTTTCTTCTTCTTCAGCTCTTTGCATGTGAGAGGAAAGAGTTCAGCTCAAAGGAGACTCGCAGCTTCACGGTGGAACTCGGGGGGGGGGCCGCCAGGTGGTCCCCAATTAATGGAGACATTTTGTTATTATTCACCGGGCTTCATTTGTTGTTACTATTCTCAAGCAAAAATTGGCTCAACTTGAAGTTTTTGAAAATTCAGCCCCGGAAGCCAGTTTGACGCAGCAACATGAAATTTGGCAGACTTGTTTGTCAAGAGTAGAGCCACAAAAAAGTCTCAAAGACCTATTCCTGAAAACGTACAGGAAGTCAGCCATTTTGGTTTGAAGTGGCCTTTTTGGGTCATTTTGATGCCAGCTTGTTGAAATTGTGTTTCTTCATTGGTCTTATTTTGAAAAATCAGCCCCAGAAGCCAGTTTGCAACATGAAGTTTGGCGCACTTGTTTATCAAGAGTAGAGCCACAAAAAAAAAGCCTCAAAAAGCCATGCTTGAAAAAGATACAGGAAAACTCCACATTGTGCTCAAATATGACATTTGAAAGTCAATTTGGCCAGTTTTCTTCATGAGGTAAAAAATTCAGCCCCCAAAGCCAATTTGACTTATCAACATGTAATTTGCTGGGCATGTCTGCAAGGAGGAGACCCACAAAAAAGTCTCAAGGACCTATATCTGAAAACATACAGGAAGACAGCCATTTTGGCTTGAAGTGGCCTTTTTTGGGTCATTTTGATGCAAGCCAGTTGAAACTGTTGTGTTTCTTCATTGGTCTAATTTTGGAGGAAATTCCGTCCAGCCAGTTTGAAACATGAAAACTTATCTATCATGGCGAGACCCATAAAAACATATAAGAAGCCAATAACGCAGCAAATCCGCCATAATGTTAATAAATGAGTATTTTTGGATCATTTTGAGGTTTCCTTTAACTCATTCACTGCCATTGACGGCAATAGACGTCAAAAATTAATTTGAACTATTTCTATTAATTAAATTTTGTTTCCCACTTCTGTTAACAAGAGTATGAAAACCTAGATTTTTTTTTATTGTATTAGAACAGAAATAAAATCTGTGCTTAATCGTGAGTTAACTAGTAAAGTCATCCGATTAATTACAATTAAAAATGGTAAAAATTGGAATCACCCTTTCCTTATATCATTTTTTTAAATTGAAAAAAAAAAAAATATATATATATATATATATATATATATATATATATATATAAAAAAAAGGCCACACTCGTTTTTTCTTTCTTTCTCATTGAACAAAAACAAAACAGCAGCGTGAACCATTTCCCGCTTGAGGCTCAGACGAGAACAAATGACGGACCAGCAAAATCAATCCAATCCAAAGTTTACTCAAAGTAGCAAAAACGAGTAGAAAAAACGCCAAAAAGGAAAGTTTTGCCCACAAGTGGCTTTGATGTCTTTTGAATGCTAAACATTGACGAGTGCGAAGTCACCGCTTTCGATTGGGGAACGTTTTTCATGCTTATTACAAGTTAGTAACACCTTCATAACAATGCTGAAAAATGTTCCGTTTGCTGCTCACACACGACTTGGAAAACTCATTTGGGCTCCCTCATTTCTGATCCTGGTTTGAAACGCTCGTTTTTCAAGCCCAAACCAGTCTTGAAAACCTACTTCAAACCCTTAACTTTTGCTTGAAGCCCTCATTTCAAACCCTAAATCTTGTTTGGTAGCCTAATCTTGTCTTGAAAAGTCTAACATGAAATGCTAACGTTGTCTTGAAACCCTAACAATACTTTTACACCCTATCGGCGTCTTCGAACCCTACTTTGAAACCCTAATCCTGTTATGAAACCTTCGATGGATTTTAATCCCAAACCCAGCCTTGAAACCCTAATTTGGAAACATTAACTCTCTTGTGAAACCCTAATCCTAGTTTGTAACACAATTTTGAGACCCTACTTCTGGTTTAAAACCCTAACCCTAATTTGAAACCTCAATAATGTCTACAAACCAACCCTTGTTTGAAACCCTAATTTGAATCTTTAACGCAGGCTTGAAACTCTAATCCCAGATTAAAACCCTCATTTCAAACCTCCGCTCTTTTTGAAACCATCATCCTATTTTAAAACCCTACCTTAAAAAGCGTACGTGACGAGTTCCGACTAAAGTGTCACCTGAGTGAGAAACCTGATCTCAGCAGGGCGTCCCGATGGCTTGCGACGCATCGTCGGGCGCGGACGGCGTCAAGGACGTCGGGGATGGCGAGGAGAGGGCGGAGGCGGCGGTGGAAGCGGACGAGGAAGCGTCGGGCAGGCACTCGTCGCAGCAACAGCAGCAGCAGTCCAGAAAGGCCTGACCCAGCGAGCGGCGCAAGCACAGCAGCAGCACGGGCGTGGCGGCGCAGCGAGCGAACAGGAAGAAGTGTCCTGCCAGAGCCGACGCCGCCGCCACTGCCGCCGGCACCTGCACGTACGTCAGCGCGATGCTACAGGCGCTGTCGGGTATGTTGCAGGCCACGTACAAGGCGGTCAGCCACATCACGGTGGAGCCCAGTCGGGGCTCGCGGCTGTGGTGCTGATGATGATGATGATGATGATGCTTCTTCTTCCTTGGGGATGAAGATACGCAAGAGGAGGCGGAGGAGCGCCTGCTCGCCGCTTTGACGGGTTGGTGCGCTGACACCTGTGGAATCAACGGCGATGTCGTTAGGGGGAAAGGTTTTGGTTTGTTAACGGTGTTCTCGTTCTTGTTGACAGACAAGAAGTCGGAGCCGCAGACAAGGCGAGGCAAATCAGGTCCTGTCACGTCCTGGCAACCCGTCTAGTCGCGTCCCGTCATGGCGACCAGTCTACTCGCGTTCCGTGCAGTCATGGCAACCCGTCTAGTCGCGTCCCGTCCCGCGACCAGTCCACTCATGTCCCGTCCATTCATGGCGACCAGTCTACTTGCGTCCCGTCCATTCATGGCGATCAGTCTACTCGCGCCCCGTGCCGTCATTACGACCAGTCAACCCGCGTCCCGTCCTGTCATGGCGACCAGTCGTGTCCCGTCCGGTCATGGCGATCAGTCTACTCGCATCCCGTCCATTCATGGCGACCAGTCTACTCGCGCCCCGTGCCGTCATTACGACCAGTCTACCCGCGTCCCGTCCTGTCATGGCGACCAGTCGTGTCCCGTCCGGTCATGGCGACCAGTCTAGTCGCGTCCGGTCCAGTCATGGCGACCAGCCACCAAGTTGTCTAAAATATAAACACAACATTTCTTTATTGCGTTAATGTCACGCACACACACGGAGCACAAACCCAGTGGAGAATTGCATGCAGTAGACTAAATAAAGAAGACTGTCGGTCGGAACCATACCCGTCTTGTCACCAGGTCGCAGGCCAGCGTGAAGAGCAGCGGCAGGCAGACGTAGCATCCGAACATCCACCAGGTTCGGGCCTCCTGATAGGTCAGCACCAGCGAGTAGACGCCGTCGGGCAGTTCCGCCGACGGCTCGCGCACGCACACGTCCAGCGCCGGGGACGAGCCCCCGGGCCCGACGGATTGCCGCCACCCGACGAGTTCCCGCGGCCCGACGGGTTCCCGCCGCAGCTGCCACAGCAGCAGCTCGGGGGCGGCCAGCGCCAGCGAGCCCAGCCAGATGACGGCCATCTTGGACAGGATGGAGCGGCAGGGCTCCAACCTGGGGGCGGGGCCGGAGGCGGGGCTTGTGGCGGCGTGGAAGCGGTCGATGCTCAGAGCGCAAATGCTGAATGTGGCCACGCCCAGAGACATCACCTGACAATCACACATTCATTTCAAAACTTTTTTGCAGCTTGCTGTTTTTGTGGGTTATTCATTTGAGCCAACTTTTGGGTTGAAATAACCCAAATAATGAACCAACTTTTTGGGTCATTTCAACCAAGATGTTCGGTCAGTCACTTTTTGACCAGATTTGAGTTTTTATTTTTATTTTTTTTGTTAAGTGCTTTTAGAACGTTCCTTTGCTGATACAGAATCTGAGAAGAGAAAAAAAAAGAAAAAGAAAAATAATCTGTGCCAAACAGCTTGTTGGATTCATTATCTGTCCAGTCATGGCGACCAGTCTGCACGTGTCCCGACCAATCATGGCGACCAGTCCACTCATGTCCCGTCCAGTCATGATTGTCTGCTCACCTTTGTCCTTATGTTTCATTCAAGTTCCTCATTTAGCACTTCCAACAGTTTGTTGGATTCATTCATTGTTTTCACAAAATATTGTATACACAACCCACAAAATCTGCAATTTTTTTGAAGGAAATTAATAACCCAAAAAGTTGGGTCAAATTGGTCCTTCGGGTTGATCCCTTTTGGAGCCATAATTGGGTTATATTTTTCAGAGGTGGCAAATCCAGGTCCAGAAAGTAAAAACCCTTCCCAGTTTGCCGTTAGCCCCTGATGTTAGCTAGCTAACAAGCTAGCTAGCTCCTATGGTGCTCGTTTACCTGCTAGGGAGCTAGTTAGCTTGTTAGCTAGCAAACATCAGGGGCTAAAGGCAAACTGGGCAGGGTTTTTACTTTCTGTACCCGGATTTGCCACCTCTGCTGTTTTTAGACCTGTTTTGAAATGCTCATTGCGTGATTGAAACCTTAATTTCATCTCGAAAGCCGAACCTTGGCTCGAGAGCCAAACTTTTGTCTGTGTGCAAAGAGGCACAAGACGAAAAGCAGACGCCGATTATCCCACTTGTCCTCGTCCCCCCCTGTTAAGACCCAAAGTTAAGATCATTAATGGCTACGTCTGATTAGTCTCGTTAGCATGACAAAGGCGCTAACGCTCATTAGCCAGATTAGCGCCTTTCAGAAGCAGAGAAGGAGGAAAACCACTAAACACACAAAAGTGTTTTGGAGCCAAAAAGGCGACTCGGCCAGCGAGGGGAGGAGGAGGAGCAACGTCCATCTCCTCCTCCTCCTCCTCCTCCTCCTCCTCCTCCTCATGCCATTCAAAAGAAACTTTAACAAACTTGGCCCACATGTTTGATTCACCTATTCGCATGTTTTTTTTTCTTCCAATATATATATTTTTGGGCAAATTTCCATTTAACACTTTATGTGTCTAAATTGGTCCACTCTGAAAAAAATAACACCTTTTAACTCTGAAAATGTTCAAATTACGCTTCGGGAGTTAAAATCAATTCCCAAAAATTGAAGCCTGAAATTTTAACGCTCCAATTTTTGCTGTGTGGTATGCTTAGCTTTGTGGGCGGCTTAGTCGAGAATTTTGGGGGTTAAAGGGGGAAAAAAAGAACGATTTTTGCTGGGTCTTTGAGTATCGGGCTTTAAAAAATATTTTTAAAAATCTTCAGAACAACAACACATGACAAGACTGTGAAAAAAAATCCTCTAATTTTATCAACAGAAAGTCTTAAATTAATGACTAAAATCCAAATTTTTGACACTGCAGTCACAATTTTGAAAATCACACTCTGATGAGACTAAATTGTATGTGAAAAATACTTACATTTTGAAGGGGGGGAAAAAAGTCAAAATTTTACAATGCGAAAAAGATAATGGAAAAAAAAAGTACAGTGCTAATTTTCTGAGCGATAAATTCATGGTTTTTGAAACATAGAGAATTTTTCAAACTTAAGGAAGCTTTAATGTCTTTAATATGTGTGCTGCTGTGGAATTATTTTGCTAAAGTAAAATTTCAGTTATGTTGAAGATGTTTGTTGAGCATTGGTAGTATATTTTTGTCATTAAAATGTTACTTTATTATTCTTAGGTGAGGTCCTTGATAAGCCCGTGATGGGTTTCTACCACGCCTACACATTTATATATATATATATATATATGAAATAATATGAATGAATGAAAACACATTTCCAAAAAATTACTTTAAAAGAATAAAACAATAATGCTAAAAAATATACATTTATCTTCTGAAAGTCTTCATTTTATGTCTAAATCCTAATTTTCTGACTTTAAAGTCAGAAATTTGCAGATTATTGGGGGTATAAAAATTTTTTTAAGTCAAATTTTGATGAAAATAAAGTCTCCATTTTGCAAGAATAAAGTCAACATTTTTCTAGGTGTGATGAAGACGTTGCAGGAATGCTGACCTCCAGGTAGGGCACCAGGCGGCAGGACGCTCCCCCGAGAAGGCGCCTGAAGGTCAGCTCGTGGAAGACGACCACCGGCAGGCAGAAAAACAGCACCAGGAAGTCCAGCAGGGCCAAGCCGGCCAGGATGCAGTTCCAGGCGCTCTGCAGGTACGCGTTGTGCCACACGGTGCACATGAGCGCCAGGTTGCCCACCATGCCCACCGAGAAGACGACCAGGGCCAGCAGCATCAGCGCGTACGCCCAATACGAAGCGTCGCCCGCGGGGAAGAGCGGCTGCGGCGGCTGCGGCGGCCCGGTGGACGACGACGAGTTGGGCCCGCGGCTGCTGCTGCTGCGGCTGACCCGCGGGGTCGTGAAGTACCCGCTCGGGTCTTCTCGTCTCCGGGGAGACTCGTCGCGACCCGCTACCGGGGCATCCTCGCCCCGGCCGAGGTGCGCCACCCCGGGGAGAGGCGGCGGGGTGAGACGGACGTGGCTCCGGAGCTCCGCACACCCGACACAAAGAAGCAAAAGAAAGACAAGCGCGCTCATGTCGGACGATTAAATAATAACTCCGTGTTTATTACATGCGCTGTCACAAAAATATCGACTTTTTCCTCGTAAATGTGATGCGACGACCTGCCCGGTTCCGACGCGAAAACTTATGGACAATTAAGTTACCCTGAATGGCAGCATAACTTCCGGCTACGCCTTTCAAACTAATAGTAAAAACAAACCAACAACCGGAAGTCGGCTCAAACGGTGAAAAAAAAGTCGTTTAAGGAAATAAACCTCGTTATTAAGTCGGATTCTCTTTTACAGTGAGATTTTCTGTCGCCTGGTAACTGTCCATTTTGGCTCATTTGTGGAATGTCTTCATAAACTGTTTGACAAACAATAAAAACTCTGAATTATTATTATTATTTTTTTTAAATCACCTGAACAGAAGTGGGTCGTAATTAGGAGTTACCGAGTGGGAAGGTCCATCTTTAATTCCCACAGCACTTCTTCAAGATTCGTCACTATCCAATCTTTTTCAAATGGATGATCTGACTTTTTCATCAAATAATCACGTTTTCGTATGGATTGGTTGTAATATAAAGTGCTTTTTAAATGCAGCAAAAAGGAGTTTTATGTCAAATCAAATTTCTCTGTTGATGCTTCGAGGCAAAACTTTTTGTTCCCAGCCTAATGTCAGTCACAATTTTAATTGTAATATTGAATATTTGTATAATAGATTCAAGTAGTTTTACCTAATTTTTAAGTCTTACAAAGTAAGATAACAGATTAAGCATTTTAAAGAAGTCGATCGCTGATGGTTGAGCAAGACAAATCAAATCAAGTAAATTAAATTGAAAAGGCATCGACAAGAAAGACCTCAGCTAAAAGTAAATTGTCCTGCAGTTCTGCAACGACCCAAACACAATCTTGTGCACGCCGAAATCAAACGACTTTTGCAGCAGCTGCAGTGCCAACACACACGACTTGCGTCGACGTCATACCACAAATACGCGTACACAACACATTTAGCATCTGATGGAAAACATTGAACAATTGTTGCTACGTGTCTAAACAAATAAAATCGATTGCTAGCTTAGCAATGACGCCACCGAAGTACTGAAGGCAGAGAGAGGCACGCTAACGCAAATCAACATGTCATATACACCATAGAAATGTATCAAGAGAGCTCACGGGCATGTTTATGATGATGTGGCGTCTGTCTGGAGATGAACTGGTGACCGACCCCCACCCCAAAAAAAACTCAAACAAATAAATAAATAATCCACCACCTGACTCAGGTTATTATGGAAGAGGATTAGGGCCAGTGAAGCTGAAAAAAAAAGGTTGGCAGGATTCTTCTGACTTTAATCTCAGAATTCTGACTTTAAAGTGAGAATTCTCACATTATTATGGAAAATATTCGTTTTTGAACATTTATGAATCGTAATCAAATCATCACATGTCGAATATCGATGAATCTAATAACTGATTTATTGGCACACCCCTACTTTATTGAACATCAAAAATGACAAAACGACCGAAACCCAATTACTGTACTCAAGTCAACCATCAGTAGAGTGCGCCCTCTGCTGGAGACATGTAATGCTGCACCAATTAGCTCCACCCCACGTTGAACCAACCACTCCAAGGCTGCTCAGTTTTTCTAATCCATCCATTTTCTTCACCGCATAATTTCTAACCCAGATAAAATATTTTATACTATGCTATTTATTCACTTACTTTATATCTTTATATACTATAGTGTTTGGTCATGTGCTATTCGCAAGCTGAGCTGTGATTGGTTGTTACTTGATACTGTGTAGATGTGATGTCATTGACAGCAAGTGGCAAATGCGTTTTTAAAAGTATGAATTAATGGGATATATGCCACGGAGGAGGCGGGGCTTCCGAGTTTCACACTCCAGCGCTGTTTCCGGTTGCTGTTTGCGACGTGTGGGCCGAGCACAAGGTGCTTGTGCTTCCGCCCTTGTGCCCCTCGGTTGCGCGTTCCCGACGACGGGTGCGAGTGTTGGAACTCGGTCAGCAGTGGCCGGAAACGGCGCTGATGTGAAACCCGGAAGTCCGTGGCATCTACCCCATTAATTATAAACTAAATATTAACTTTTTATTGCTGTAAACAAGTGAAGTATCCTTTAATTAAATAATAATTTTGATGGTGTCGTAAATGAAAACAAGCAACTTGAGGAAGGCCAAGTGGGTTAAAGCAGTTTATTGACATGTAAAGTTTCCGTTTTCGCATCTCGCTCGACTCGCTGAGGACGAGGAAGGAGAGCAAAAGTACTTATGGAGTTCAATCAAAAACAATCATCATCAACATAGTAACTGCTTTCTGCTCTCGTCCCGTGAAACTAGCTTCTAAAATACTGTGTGACGGGCGGGGGATCCAGGTCATCCAAAACATCATAGAAGGGGAACTAGTAGCTGAAGGGGATGAAAAGACCAAATGGAGATCAAGTACGAGTGGAGTGCGCACGCACGCATGCAGGCCAAGCAAAAGAACAGCAAAAGAAATCTGGAAAGCTTCCGGAGCATTCATTCCACATTCAGATTCTGCACTAGTACACACTTTGTCTTCACTAGTGCGATAATTCAGCACAATGACGGATATTGAATAAATGCTTTTCAATAATCCGCTACTGGAAGACATTTCAGCACACTAGTAGCACAACTAAACTTTACGTGATGCAAAACTGTGCACTACCAACGCTACTAGTGACACGCTAGTGGAATTTGAGCATGTCACACTGAAAGCTGACAAATAATCAACGGACATGGAACAAATGCTCATGAAGCCGTTTGAGCATTTATTCCATATGCTACTAGTGCGCTCAATTGTCTTAAGTGCATACTTGTACGTGGGTGCACTAGTAGAGTACGGAATAAATGCTGCAATTTGTCGCACGCGCACAGTTAACATTCCGTACATAAACTGATTGGGACTAGTTAAGTGAGCAGGTTGAGGACCTAATATATATGTATATAAGGAGAGCGATTCCAAACAAGCTTGATTCTTGCAGCTAAATAACTTTGAGCAAGGCCCTGTTATGCATCCAGAACGATTCGTAGCACCACTCCAAAGCAAATCGAGTGCTTTTCCACTTTTCTTTTTTTTTTTTAAAAACATTTGTTTAACCAAAAATCATTTTTAAACGAGTGAAATGATCGGTGAACAAACTGTACATGACCAGCAAATTAAATACACACAAAAAATAATGAGAACAATTTGCGTACACACTAGTAGCAACCTCATGCTAGTGTTTAACCTTGGCAGGAAGTGAAAAAGCCCCCCCCCCCCCCAAAAAAAAAGCTACAAGTGAAATGCATAGCAGGAGGTTTTTTTTTTTTAAAGATTTTTTTAAGAAGGTCTCAAAAAGCAATAAACAGTTTCCAGTCGCGGCAGAAAAACAAAAATAAATAAGTTTGTTTGTTTTTGCTTTTGTGGCATGATTGAGCTTGTTTTCTTCTTCTGAGCGACCCTGAGAGGTAACAGTTGTATGAGTCTTTTTTTTTTTTTAAAAATTACTGTTTCGTTTTGAGATGACGAATGTGGAAACGCTAGAAAAATACCCCAAAAAAACAAGAAAAAAGCTTTTATGTACACTGAGATACGGTGTGCCCCTTAAATGCCATGCAAATGTAAATGTTAGTGTTCCTTTGGTAAGGTTCGACACACACACACTCACAACATTCTACATGTGCGTCCATTTTTACAAAAATAAGTGTAGAAAAATTGCCGTTACAAATCTGAAAAATGCATCCTCTAATGTAAAAAAAAAACTGAAAAAATGATAAGTAGCATCACTTTATTATTTTCCATCTCTATTGTATATTAAAGCTATAACCAAATATATATATTTTTTATTTTGTTTGTTTTTTCAAGTTAGTGAGGGTATACGCCAAAATGGTAAAACCCTCCGTGGTTTTGTTGTTGCTAAAAAATTTCCTTCAAAATTGTCTTGATAAAATCTGCATAGCGCGTAGTTGTTGATGTGCAACGTGTGCATCGCGTGTCGAAATGTTTCAAACCAAAAGTAGAAAAAAAATCGGATGTCTGGTCCTGCTCGTACGTAAGTGCCACCAAAATGTTGACAACAAAATCCAAAATCAGGTAGCAACATTTGATAGGAAGCCAACCCATCACTTGTCGCCTATTTAACCTCAAATGCCCTATTTATTTATTTATAAAATTACACTTCATTTTATTAGTTCAACTGCATTTAAAAAAACAAAACAAATGCACCTAATAGCAACCCCATCTAAAAGCACGCAGGCCTCCTCGTTTTTCCTGCAGTACCAAGTCTGACCTGTGAGTGGCAGCACAGGACATGTAGACGAAGAAATCGCTGAAGTTAGGCTAACAGTTAGCTTTTCCGGTAACTTGAAGACGGTCACACACAAGAATTTGCCATCGGAAATATTCAACCGATTTGCGGAAAAGTGACGATCAATCGTACGAGTGTACCCAATTATCGTCCGCGTCAGTTTATTATTTAGGATAGTCAACCCCGATTGTTTTCTGAGAAGTTGGACACGCCCCACTCGGCACGTTGAATCTATTAGCGATGTCCGATGATCAGCTCTTTGCCAAATTTGATCGGAAGGAAAACTGCTAAAATACGGTATGATTATCACCCCGCTAAATCGTTTTTTGGGGAGTCCGTCACGCAGACCAACTCACGCGGCTTGAACTTTACACAGACGGATTTTCCATCGGAAATATTGAACAGGTTTAAGACGGGTGTTTTTGAGGTGTAAATGAATACACCTCACAGCACAAAACAATCTTTTGAGGTATTTGTTAATCGGGCCTTTTTCCCGACAATGATTGCGAAAGGGGGAAATCGCCAAAATGTGTCCTGATTATCGTTGTGTGCGCACCCCGCTTAAGTACGTTACACACCGCATGGAAGTCGAAACAAAAAAACAAACAAAAAAAACACATTACCCAAATTACAATTAGTGTTGAATCAGGAAGAAAAAAAGAAGAACAAAAAAGGAAGTCATTTATCGTCTCATGTGAGAAACGATGGTCGGCGTCCTCGTCCGGGCCTGCAGGCTCGTCCTCCTGCAGGGAAACTGGCCGCTCGTCACCACGCACGCACGCACGCACGCACGCACGCACGCACGCACAAGGTCCATCCAGAAGCCGACGTGGTTCAGCATCCGCCCGCCCGCCCGCAAGATGTTTGTGCGTCACATCTGGTCAAGTGGCAGGCGGACTTGAGGAAGTCTTGACGGAGAAAATGGCCGCAGCCATGTGATGAAAAACAACAAAATGGAGGAGGAGGAGGAAGGGGCGGGACTAAAAAGCGCGTGCATAGTCGACGGTTGCGTTGGCACGTGACGAGAGGCCGGTCCACATGGTTAGGCGGCGGGACTTTTTGTCCTCCCTGGGGGGGGGGCCACGTCGGGGAGGGGGGGGGTCTCTTCTCCTGGTGAGAAACATCAGGAGAAAATTTAGCTTTTTGGAGGAACGATAAACATGTTGACATGTCTAAATGCATCATTTCTTTTTCATTCTCAGCAAAAGCAGGAATTTTATCCAAGAGGAGACTAAGGGCAGATGGTTTACGGAGCATGAGCAAGTTACTAAGCAGGAGAACTAAAAGTAGATAATAGAGATTTGTATTTCTCAGTAAGGAGACAAACTGACCCAAGAGGAGATTAAGGGCAGCAAGAAAGCAGACGAAATATAAAACAATCACATAAATAACTTATCCAACAGGAGACTAAGGGTAGTGAGACAAGAACTGCTTCGGGGCAAAAAGGAGATGAACAAGGGCAAATGCTGGTTTTAACTTCTTGGGAGGGAGACCAATTTGTTCCAAATGGAGACTAAGGTCAGAGAGCACGATGGCAATTTTCATCCACGAGGAGACGAAGGCTAGAAAGGAACCCGAGCGCCAGCAAACAACAATCAAAGTTAAAAACGATGGCGTTAACCTTTCAAGAAGAAGACAAATTGAATCAAAGAGAAGACTAAAGGCAAACAGAAAACAAAACGTTGAAATGACATCCAAGAGGAGACGAAGGGCAGCAAGAAAATGGGGCACCAACAAGTAACAAAAACAAGGAGACAAAAGAGGGCAAATACTCGTCCGTACGGGGGCAACGTGAACCTAAAGGAGATGAAGGGCGGCAGTAACACTACCTGGCAAAGCCTTTAGCTGGGCACCCAGTTGTGGGCAGAACCCTGCGTGGTAGCGGGTCCGGCGTAGCCCTGCCCGGCGGGGCCGGCGAAGGGGTCGAAGTTGAAGTCGATGCCGTCCGCGTCCATGAGGTCGCTGTTGATGATGTAGTCCACGTCGCAGTCCAGGTTCTCGGTGAACATGTCCACGTCCAGGTCGGTGGGCAGCCGGTCCTGCGGCACCTGGAAGCAGGGCGGAGTCCCGAAGGGGCCCGCGGCCGAGGGGACGGCGTGATGCTGGCTGGCGTGATGCTGGGCGGCGTGCAGCACTTTCAGGCCGGGCATCGGCAGCGGGTCCTGCGACATGCCGGAGAGGATCATGCCCAGTCCGAGAGGAGCTTGCTGGTGCTGGTGCTGGTTCTGGTGCTGGTGCAGGTGGTGCTGCATGGGCGCCTGCACGCTCCGAGGGCTCACCGCGCTGGCCTCCAGGCCCTTGCCCAGCAACAGTTGGGTGGGTTTGGGCCTGACGCCCACCACCGGGGAGCCCAGGCCCATCAGGCCCGCCGGGGCGGGCGCCATAGGGTCCACCACCTGCGCCATGAGGACGTCGCTGGGAGGAGGCGAGTCGGAGGTGAGCAGCGCCTCCAGGCTGGAGGGCACGTGGGCGCCGTAGTGGGCAGCGGCGGTGCCGTGAGAGGAGTTGAAGAGTGAGTTGCCAAAGTCTTTCCCGACGGGCCCCACCGCGGGCTGGGGGGGCGTTTGAGGTGCCTGCAGCTGATGAAAGGAGGAGAAGGACGAGGAGCCGCGGGGCAGCAGGGTGGCGGCAGACGGCAGCGGGGTGGGCGGCGCCGGCGGGGCCGTGCTGGGACTGGCGCCGCCCTGCTGGCCGCTCATCAGGGTCAGCCCGTCGATCAGGTCCAGCTCCTCCATGAGGGTCTCGGCCAGCGTGGGCGTCAGGGCGCTGGCGGCGTAGCGGCCCAGCAGCCCGTCCTCGGGCAGGTTGTCGTCGTCCTCCTGGCCCGGCGCGATGGGCGACAGCCGCCCGCTCAGGGTGCTGGCGTTGGAGCTGGTGCGGGGCCGGAAGGACGTCCACATGTCGCCGTCGTCCAGGCTGCCGCGGGACGACGGGCTGCTGCTGCTCACCCCCCACTTGGGGAACTGCTGGGACGAGTTGGGGCTGTCGGCGCCGGCACCCGCTGGCCCTGCCGCGCCGTCGCCCTGCAGGGCCCCGCCCCCGCCGCCGCCGGCCCCCGCCTGCTTCTTGGTCTGCTTGGCGCGCATGCGGCTCTTCAGCAGCTTGCTGCTGTTGTCCATGGAGGCGGCGCGGCGGCGGGGGGCCTTGCCCGTTTTGCCCCCTTCGGGGTTGAGCATCCACCAGGAGCTCTTGCCCGTCGACTCGTTGTGGACCCTCAGGAACTTGTTGTGCAGCGACAGATTGTGGCGGATGGAATTCTACGAGGGAAAAAAACACATTTTTCACGGTGGCCACTCTTCAAATGTTCCCCGCGTAAAACTTCTCTGATTCATATATTCAGTTTTTGTTATTGTTTTTTTGGGGCGTCACCCTGTGCCATCTTGGTAGCAAGGAAGTATGTTGAAGTGATTTGAGGAGCTTCATGTAAAAACTCTCGCTACCAATAAACAATATTGAGGCGAGTTGAAGAGTTTCATGTGGTGCTTTTGTGTAGTGACGGGAAAATGAAGCCTCATGAAGCACCTGAGATATTTCCCTTTCACTCCTCGAGATGGTGCGCTTGCTTTAAAGGTTGAAGGCTAAAGCAATGGAAAGTAATTACATTTCCATTGCATCTTTAACCCAAGAATGCCCTCTAGAGTGCTATCACTCCTTTTCTGCCATTTTATGGCATCTTGGCGCCAAGGAACTGTGTTGAGGTGCCGTGAGGAGCTTCATGTAATGCTTTGCCGCCATCTTGTGGCCTCTATCGGCAATTGCGACTGTTTTTGTTTGGCAAATGTGAACGGATTATTGAGGGGAACACGTTGCACACCCAACTTGTAATTGGTGATAATCAATAAACAAATAAAAACATTTTTGTGATAGGTAAAGTTTTTTTAAAATATATTGTCCATTTTGCTTTATTGCAGTTTGCTGTCTGCAGTCGGGTCAGCATTGCAAATGGCGATCTGTTCTCAATTTTGTTGAAGGTAAATGCATAAAATAAAAATACTGTCTGCCACTGCCAGACAGTTAAAGAGTTGCACAAAATAAAGATGTTTGAATACAAACATTTTTTTTTAAGTGAGATCTTCAAAATTGATTTGACCTGAGCATAAAAACGCTGAATGGGCAATTTTTTCAGTAATTACAAGCGGACATACACTAGAACAAAACTTTTCTAACTGTACATTTCCCCCAAAACAAAAGTATTTTGTCAGTAGCTGGCCTCAAGCCAACAGTTGAGCAGCACTGTTGTTGTCTACCGCAAGTGGACTGACCTTCCACCCGGCCGAGCTGTTGCTGTCGCCCTTGTCCCGGAAGTAAGGCACCGTCTTCACCATCCACTCGTAGATTTGCGCCAACGTCAGCCTCTTGTCCGGCGAGTTCTCGATGGCCTGGCTGATGAGGTCGGCGTAGCTCTGGTTGCCCCACGCGTTGCGCCTGGACGAACCCTTGCGAGGTGTCACGCTGCCCACGGCGGGGTCGGCCGCCACCCCCGCCGCGGCGCCCACCGCCTTCTCCGGCTCGGACGTCGCCGCATGCTGCTGCTGCGGATCTGGCTTGTCGTCGTCAGCGGGGGGAGTCCCGGCGGCGGATTCAGCGCCGTCGGGGGCTTCCTGCTTCACGACCGAGATATCCGGCCGGGGCAGCGGCCACGTGCAAGAGCGGGGCCGGCTCTGCGGCTCAAAATCCGGGTCGATGGGCGGCGCTGGCAAGTCCTCCATGGCGATCCGCTCGTCCATCTCCACCTTTTGGCTACTTCCAATACACTCCAAAACACCGGAACTACTTACGACCCTCTAAATGTTTTTTATTCCAGGTAGGAAAAAAAACAATAATATACTGGGAGTAAACACTGGAGTCCTTAAAAAAAAAAAAAGGGACGTAATAATCTGGGCACACCAATAACTCCAGTTAATCCTCAGATTGGAGATTAGGGAACCCAAATAATCTCCTTAATACTAACTATCATAAACCTTCTGATTTATATAGGAGGAGGAAACGGGAGCGCCTTTGTTTGAAATAATCGTATGAATTTCCCCTATATGGATGAATAATCTACAAATAAAAAAAGGAAGCACTCAAAGTACCTTGAAGTAAAAAAAAGATTATTATTTTTTTAATCTACTAGCACTACTTTTAGTAGTTGCGAGAATTTGACAGTAAATGAATGAGTTTGTAAACAAAGTGATGTTGACAAGTGTTGCCACTACTATTTGCTCATGAGGGATTGTGGCAAGTATAATATATTATTAGATAGAAAAAAAAAAGAGCTCGTACTGTTTAAAAAAATAAATACATAAAAACAAAATCCAGTTAAAAAAAAAACCTTCAAACGACCCCTACCACTACACGCTGACAGTCCAGTCTGGGCCGAAATTGAAGACGAACCACAACACCAATTTGACCACTAGTGAGGGGAAAAAAACGTACAAAATGGTGGCTATTACTTAAAAAAAACACAACAAAAAAGGAAAATGAATTCTACTCACTAAGTGTACGCGACTACAAGAATCCAATCGACCGCGCAGTGTTGTTTTAGGCGTGCACAATCCGCCACATGTCGCCATCTGCCATGTTTGTCCACTCGTGGCGCCGCACACGATGCCACGGGAGGTGGTTACAAAACGCCTCCGACTCCGCCGCCCAGGCCCCGCAGCTCGCCGCGCCGGGATGCTTCCCCCGCGACGTCTTTCGTCTCGACTCCCAACAAGTGGCGGAATAAAGTAAGCCTGTTCGGCGGAGGCGTTCGAGTCCCCCCACCCGGGGGTGAGGCTTCCAACTTTTTTTTTGTGTGTGAAAAACAAGTCCGGGTAGCCCCCCGGTCACGTTAGCCGCTTAAGCTGCTGCTACTCCGGAGTTTGCAACGCGCCGAAAAGTCCGCCGAGAACTCGCCCAAAGTGGCCGTTTGGAGACAGCGGCGACTCGGATGGAAGTTGCGGTCGTCCCGGTGGTCCGACGAGGCTCTCCTCGGGTGTCTTGAATAGTTTGTTTGCGTTTGTTTTGTTTTGACTCGAGGCGAAGACTCCCTTCTGACGTCTGTTTACCACTGTCAAGTAAAACGCACTGCGCATGCGCCGAGGTGCATTTTGGGAAACTGAGTCTTTCGGCCGGGAAACGCGGCGTAAACAAAACTTGGACCTTTTATAGCGCCTTACGTAACCGTCCCAAGTTCCAGGTACGTACTGTCCACGCGCCCCAGTTAGGTATTAAGCGGTGGTCAGTAGCCAAAAGTGTACTTTAAGCAAGAGTAGCAGTAGAGTAACAAGGAAAACTAAAAAGTAGTCCTAAATTAGTAGGGTAAGAACATTCCGTGAAAAAGCTACCAGCAATTTTTGAGTAACTTGTGGTGTATATTTTATTTATTTATTTTTAGTCAGCATGAGCGTGGCCGTCAAATGGACAAAACATCAATCAAGAGTTTGCAAATTATTTATTGCCCAACAGTAATCACTCTACCAAAAAATAATAACACATTTTATAAAGTGATGAAAAATGGCAGAGTGTATACTCACTGTCATAGATTAAAAGTGTTTCTTCTAAAATAAAACGTATAAATGTATGTTGCAATAAAGCTACACTGACAAGTACAAATACGGTCAAATTAAGTACATGTAACAGATTAAATGCAGTGTGTTACTCTTGTAATAACGATGGACAAACAACACATTTTATCATCAAAAATGGTCATTTAACTTAATACATATAGAATTTGGGGGAATGAATCAACAAGTAGCAAAAATAGAAAATAGTCACACTGTACTTAAAAAGAAGTACAGATACTTGTTTTTTGTGTGTGTGTTTTTTAAAAGTCTCAATTAAAAATAAAATAGTGATTCCACTTCTCCTTTATTGAATCAAAAAGTAAAAAATAAAAATACATTGAATTGAATGCTGTTTGATTTTAATCAGTGAAATTTTCAACTGCGGTTGACTTTACCTTTTTAGATATGTGTTTTTTACATTATGAAGTCAGCTGTGCCAGTAACGAGCCTGTTTTGATCCAGCTATTAAGTACATTTACTATATCTGTTTTCAAATGTAGTTAGGGACAAGGAGACAAGTAAAAAAAAAAAGTTTGAGGAAAGTACAGATTGCTAACTTAAGATTTTCCCACTGCTCAATGTATCACGTTTTACTGTTGATTCTCACCATACCAACCCCACAAATATTTTGGGACAGCGACTGTATGGGAGGGGACAAATTGTGCTCCATGTTGGTTATTGTTTACCTGGCTGGTATCACATTTATAATGTGTGACGGGCTACAGCACAATCCTAAATACCAGTGCTAGTAAGTACAAATAATTTGTGATTCAAGTAGATCAGGTATCATCTGTAAGCGGGCAACTAATTATTTATGTTTGTGTTGATTTATTTCAGATTTTTTAACTTGTTTTTTTGTATGTGCTGATTTTGTTTTATATATATATATATATATATATTCATAACTTAGTCTACTTTTTATTTGAAATGAAAACTGTTATATCTCATTAAGATAGATTCCCCTCGCTACTTTTAATCTAATTTATTATTTTATAGAATGAATCATTGAGTGTGTGTTTTGCCACCTCTGCTACTGCTAATTATTGTACTGTATGCCAATTTTGATGAATTGAGAATGAACAGTCGTCGCGTATGAACGTCATTTCCCAGCGTGCCTTGCGGCTGTTTTGTGTTTACAATCAGCTGACATCCGGCGTCTTCCCGTCCATTAGCCGACGAGCTTCACATTCGGCTTGATCCAGCTGCACTCGAAAATTTCCGCCGTAAGAAAAGCGCCACTCGATGATTGTTCCACGCTGCTGAATGCGCATTTTGACGGCCGTCGTCAAATGCAGGTGAGCTCGACGTCAAGCAAATTGACTGCGTATATTTTGCATGTAGCCACTTAGCTTCCTAATATCCAGCGGCGGCTGGTTTGGCGTAAGCTAATGCTAACATTAGCCCCCCCCCCCCTTCCTTCGGCTCACTTCGATGGGCTCGATTTTGTCAGGAGCTTCGCGACAGCCTGACGTATTTATGTCATATATTTGGATTGAGCAAGTGCTTGATATGAGCGACGCCGCCTTCCGCACAATTGATGCCGTGCAGTTGCGGCGCTTGTAAACGCTTCCTCCGTGGTGTTGTTTGTGTCAGGGCTCTGGCCCCGACTGCTGCAGCTGAAGCACGCCCGTCCTGCTCGCTCTCTGCTCCGGCTACACTGCCTCGTCTCCTCGCTGAGCCATGAGCACCCACCGGGACCTCGACATGGTCAGTCAGCCTCTCCTCTAAATGTACTTAGCGATTTGCACTCAATGTTCCACACCATATACCTTATCACCATGACGTCACACGCTGGAAAAAGTCGAATCCTTCTCAGTTGCCTTCACTGGTAAACAAACCATTCTGTCATTTGACCGAGGCAGAAGGAAGCGTGTCCGTGTCAACCAGATTCTGAATCTGAATTACCAGCACAGTTTTTTTTTTCTTTCTTCGTTTCGCCATCAACAGTCAGCTGCAAATTCAGCCAAAATCTGCGTCTAAACGTCACTTCCGCATACCAGGTCACCAGGCCAAGCAGCGGCATCCAACACCGGCCGACCATGTTATGGTCCATTGATTGGCTAAGGTTGAATGACTGCTCCAACAATTGCTTTGGACGGGCATTTCCGAGTGACACATCAAGGGATGTTTTGCAGTCAAATTTGTATCTGAATGTCGAAATAGCAGCTGAATGTTAAATTTCCAGCTGAATGTTTAATTTGCAGCTGCATGTAAGTTGAAATAATTGAATGTCCAGACAAATGTTGAATTTTTGACGCTGTCAACTCAAGGGATGGACACTGCGTACTGCTGGGTTTCTTTCTCTGATAGTAAATGAAAATGACCCATATAAAAGCTGAGAATATTTTTTTTTTTTTGCCAGAACTGATTCCCCTTGTACAGTACATCATCCTAACTTCTATGAGACGCCTGTGTCAGTTTCCATCCATCCATTCATCCATCGGTGCCATAGTGTTGACATTTGATGTTTATCTCCTCAATTTGAAGCCGTTTTTGTCTCGTGTCGGAGGAAGGCGTGTGGTTGGGCAGACGTGTGGTAGTCCGCGCTAACGGATTAGCCAATGTCCGTAAACACTTAGCCGAGACGGCGACTGCTGCCCCCGTGAACGCCATCTGTCTAATCTCAGTTAAAACATTGCCCTACTTTCCTTTTAAGGTTGGGACGCCCATTGATTGTACCCCGGTTGGCGCTAATTCCTGACCGCGGTGCCCCCTGTTCCCGAATTGGCAGCACACACATCAATGTAAAAGATAGCTTTTGGTCACTGGAACGGCTATTTGTCCCCTGGGAAGTGTTCAGTTGTCATATTTGCTAAATAAGTGAGCTCAGGATTTCACATACACACAAACATATTATTAAGAGAAGAGAAAGATGCCATCCTTTATTGTACGCTGTAAACATTGTCAAACAAAATGTGTGACTGAAATGCAGCTTGTTTGCTTTTTCAAATGATGATTTAGTAACTTTTAGCTGGAAATGTTTACAAAATCAAAAAATCATGACTATTATTTGTTAAGGTGAAAATGTGTTGAAATGTGTTTTTTCACAGGCGTGCTTTAATTTAAAAAAAAAAAAGTATGGCTAATACAGAAAGAAAATTGTCATTAAAAATGAAGTGTTCATTTGTTTTGATATTCTCATCAATGTCAGTCTGTGCTTAAATTGCTTAGTTTTTTTAATGTCATTCAAGTAAGTGAATGCAAGTACATTCAAGATGATGGAGGCTTTAAAAACAAACAAACCATAATTTCATTCATATAAACCCATTAAAATATGATAATGGGAAGATTTGTTGTATTTGGCACCCTGAAATGTGTTGAACTTGTCGTAAAAGGTGCATTAATCCTTAATGACGTCGGCCGCCTCGTCCAGTCCATAAGCGCGACTTTATAGATGTGCTCCCATTAGCTGGGTTGCTGCGGGTGTTTTTTAGGAAAATGTAAGGCTATCAAGAGTGGCTAAGCCTTTGAGAGCTCCGGTAGCCCCTCATTATCATGATTAAAAAAAAAAAAGTCATTTCGAACAGCGTTTGAAGGATTTGATGTGCGGGCCTTTGGATTGGAGAGCGTCAAGGACGCCGGCGATGTAAGATGTTGCCACGGGAAACGGGGCAGATTGGAGGTTGTTTTCATTTGAGGGTGGGGGGGATGAAAGGGCCGGGCGGGGAGGGGAAGCTCGTTAATATGACATGGGTATGTAACCCCACTTTGAGGTTATTCGGTTCACGGGGGGGGGGGTCACGTTGGGGGCCGCGTCGTATTTGTAAACAGATCAGAGAGCGGGATTGCCCTGCGCTGACGTCACACCTCCCGCTTAAAAGTCTCTTTGTTCTCACTTTGCTGCTTTCTTGACGCTAACAAAGCGCGCGGAATTTGACACAATTTGCAGGGTTTCCGCAGGTCATTCAAAAGCATCGAAACTCATTGAATGTGTTTTGATCAAATTAAGGTCTTAAATGGCATAGAAGCATTAAAAAAAAAATGTCGAGAGGCAGTAAAAAAATTCAATACAATTGTTGTTCGTGCTTTATTTGATAGACAACGTTGTGCAATTTAGCAATAATAAATGCGATTCATTTTTTTTTATTTGTGGCGACTGGTGACTATTTGTATTTGTCAGCTTCACGTTCCAAATATTTGCTCTGAACTTGAAAAGAAAAACTGCGACTTTATAAAGTGGCAGATTTGCGAGGAAAAAATCTCAGAAATTGACAAGAAATCCACGTGGCGTTCTACTCGACGGTGCAAATACGTTTCGGTCTGACGTTATTACGTCACAATATATATCATGTTAGATTGCACAGCTGTATTTGTGATCGGTAAAATGGAAAAGGACAAGATCGGCCCTGATTTCTGATGACGGGCTCGGATGGGGACGACCCTATTTAAAGTTTTGAAAATATTCCGTAGTGCCTGTTGTCAATCTCTCGCAGTCAAGAAATGAGAAACTTGGTTAACATCGCTTTGAGGAAATGAAAACTTGACTTGCCAAGATTTGAACCCTGAACCTCTGAACTATGAAACAGACGTGCTAACCACTAGCGCACCGTGATGCCTCAGAAATAATTGTTCATGTGACGTCGGCCTCAAAATGTTTGCTCTGTTTAGTTGCAAACGCGTGTTTCTCATTTATATTCCCTGCCGGCTTTTGGAGTTCCGGCTGCATATTTGAAAACCTTTTAAAGCAGGAGTCCCCGTTCTATTTTTAGTTCTTTGTTCCAGCTTGTTGCTTAGTGGGACAACTCCCACTTAACCCCCTCCCATGCACACGTGCACCCCCACCCCACCTCTTTGCCATGCACTGGCCATGCAAATTTAATAAGATGGCCCAGAGCTGTCTGGGACACCTGCGGTTATCGCATTAGACCAACAGACAGACGGACGGATGAATGGACGCACGGAGGCCCCGCCCCTTCTCTCTGGCGGCATCTGGCAAACGCCGCTCGCTCACTTGGGCGCGGCGTCAGAAGGGTGGAGATCTCATTTGAGCGGAATGCTTGTCTCCTCGCGGCCCCCCACGTGTCCCCCCGTGCCGGCCGAGGTTAGAGGTGGTGGCCCGGATCCACCAAGGATTTATTCCCGTGACGTGATGATGATGATGATGATGATATTTTGATGTCTCAGGTGCACCTCCGCCTCATCCTGGTCAGCGGGAAAACGCAGGACTTCACCTTCTCGCCAAACGACTCGGCCACGGACATCGCCAAGCACGTGTTTGAAAACTGGCCCACGGGTGAGCAGCGGTCCAAATGTCATGTTTGCAAAGAATACGCCGCAAACTAGCATGAAAGTCAATGCTAGGTCAAATGATGCTAATGGAGCTCCCAAGAGCAAAGTTAAGAAGGCGCTGCTTAACTTTGCTACCCCCCGAATGAGTTCGCCAATACCTTATTTGGTTATGCCGATTTTTCAATTAATTTACCAGTTGAAACGCAAATACGGCCGACGTGACATCAACCAAGTCATCGTAGCATCGACTTTTCAACTCAAACTTTCACTCTGCCTCGGTCAAATGACCCGGAAGAGTTTGTTTACATGAAGTGTTGGCTGCGCGTTTTGTTCCCTGACATCTTGCCGACATGTCCTGTGAGGTCTCCGTTTAAGCATCCGTTTCGCCGAGGACGCGCAAATTGACTGTCGTCTTTACAGCTGTAATTCATTTGACCCGTTCTAAACTTTTGAGTGTGTTTATACTTTTTGCACTACTTGTTGAAATTTGGAAATGGAGAATGACAAATGGCACAATACGTGTTTGATCCTCAAATGGAACAATAACATTTGCCTCGCCTGTTTTTACACATTGTAAATAATTAGACTCCGTTAATATTTCTCTGTTAACATTAGAAAAAGATCGTTATGATTTTTTTTTTCAGGGCGGAAAGCGACACCAATTATTAGTATTCAAGGAGATTGATAACCTGGAGCCAATATTCATTTTCAGTAAGAGGGAAAATATTGGTGTTTAAAAAAAAAAAAAAAAGAAAGAAAGAAATGTCAATGACTTTTTAGATTTGCAAAATGTAGATGAAAAAAAAAACTTAGACAATAGATATCTTTGTTTTGAAAATGTCACAAAAGGCTCTGCAGCTCGTACAGTAAATACGTTTTTTCAAAAGAACTGAAATGTTCAACTTTGACCTCTCTTTGTCCGCCAAATATCGGTCTATCCCTAATTAACAATTTTACCGTATATGTATATTTTTAAAATTCATTTTTTGTTTTTTAAGCCTGGGTAGTTTTAAGGTGTTCATGATATTTTTTATGAATATCTGAATTATTAAAGAGTGAGCAAATGTCTCCATGTGGATCGTCTCAACTATCCGTTCCATCTTTGTGTTTGCCGATCAGGATGGGAGGAGGAGCAGGTGAGCAGTCCCAGCATACTGCGCCTCATCTTCCAGGGACGCTTTCTTCACGGCAACGTCACCCTCGGAGGTGACCATTTCTTAAACCGCAAAAAAAAAAACGTTCCCTGCTTTGTCCTCAGCCGTTTTTTTTTCCCTCTTTCTGACCCTGAGCTGAAAGATGACAAAATCACCAGCGTTTTTTCGTTTCCTTGCAGCGCTGAAGTTGCCGCCGGGCCGAACCACCGTCATGCACCTGGTTGCCAGGGAAACGCTTCCTGAGCCCAACTCGCACGGTAAGCACGCAAAATGGAGCGGCGCGCTCCGTGCTGGACTTAATTCCCGGGTTCCGCGTCATCGTCAGCCGAGCTCTCGGCGCTGCTCATGACTTGATCTCGTTTCCTTATTTGCACCCTCGCGGGTCTTCTTATCCTCACTTGAACCTCATCTCAGCCCACCGGAGACGCCAACACTCGGGGAGAGACAACATCGCACAGTCGCAAAACACACGCAAGGACTTGTCATTTTGTAAAGATTGTAAATATTGAACATGTTTAACGTTGATGATTGGAAGCCCTGGAAGAAGAAGAAGGAAAAAAAAAACACCACAGAAGAATCGCTTAGGCTAATCTTCAGATGATAAACATAATAGCGATCTATCTTATTTTTAGCAAAACTAGTGATAGACCAATATTGTTTTTTCAAGGCTGATATTGATGATTAGTCGTCAAGGAGGCCGATAAGTGATATTTCAAGCTGATATTCATTTGCGGTAAGAAAGAAAATATTTGCGTCAAAATGTAAAAAAAAAAAAAAAAAGGCGGGAAGAAAAAAATGTAAGAAAGTAACTTTGTTGAAATGCTTTTAAGCGCGTTTGTCAAAACAAATTTGAATTTCAAGTGTTCTAAACTTTGGAGGTTTTTGTTTTAATTTTAAACATAAAGAAAAGACAACTTTGTTTAGAAATGAAAACAAAAAAATTGCAGGGAGCTGTCGGCGCCGTCAGAATGTGTTCAACGAAATGAAAAAACCAAGCAAGTAAATAGCTTTGTAAAGTTTTCCAACATTTCAACTCCGACATGCAACAGCTGCGCTTTTATTTTGCCTTGTTGAAATTACATCGAAAGTTGGGATTCTTCCAAAATGCTGCTCTTGTATTTAAACTTTTCTGTTTGTTTGAATTGTGTGTGCGTGTGTGTGTGTGTGTGTGTGTGTGTGTGTGATTATTGCTGATGAGGTGTTTTAATTTCCCGCCGGGGACGAATCAAATATCTCTCCATATTTATCTCCCAACCGAGCACATTTAAGATCATTTCTTTGATCGGCTGTGCGGAAAATGAAACCAAACGTTGCCACGACGACGGTTTCTCAATCTCACTCGTTGTCGTCTGCTTTCTTTTTAGGTCAAAGGAACAGAGAAAAAACCACAGAGAGCAATTGCTGTCTCCTCTTGTAAGGAAAGAACCCTCGCCGACACCCTTACATAAATACTGGATCTATAACTACACACACACACAAACATGCACACACACACACCTCCTCCTCCTCTTGTCCGTCGTCTTATCAGCGGTGGACTAAATCACTGGAAATCTAGTTGATGTTTTTGTTTTGTTTTTTGTCCTGTAGGCGGCTTTTTTCCCCCTTTTTTTTTTTTTGGTGCCAACGTATCCACACAAAACACTTTGAAAACATCAACATTTGTGCCCTCACTTGAACTGCTGGACAAACACACACACACACACACACACACCCGGTTGCTTTTGTGGATCCCCAACTCTGACTGAACGTTGTTAACCCCTTAATGCACTTAACCAGTTTCATGGCAAGTGTGTGTTGTTCTTCATCCTCCTCCTCCTCCATGGAGGTTATTTTCGCTTCATCGGCGGAGCAAACGAAACTTGTGCCATCTTCTCCTTCATCCCACGTTTCTGCCTCAGCACCGGCGGCATCTGTGCCATGAAAATGTTTCTTTGTTTGGACCAATGGAAATGGGTTTGGCGCTGGGGGGGCGGGGGGGGGGACACAAATTCAGAAAAGAACTTTCAAGAAAGGAAAAAGGCGCAAAAGGGAACACACTGTGGCTTCCGAGTCACAACAGGCCAGTCCAGTTGAAGATGAATAATAATTTTTATTTTTTGGGGGGGGCGGGGGGGGGGGGTTGTTGCGGGAATGAATTTTTGTGGATTTGCCCTCCCGTTTATTTGAATGCTGTCTCTACTTCTCGTTTGCCTTTTATCGTGGAATTCAGTAATATCATTAATATTGAAACTGAAATATATCGATTTTTATCTCGTGTATAGGTATTTGTGTGCGATTGTGTGTGTGCGCGCGTACGATTGTTGCTTGGGGGGGGGGAGAACGGCGACAAGCTTTGCTAACAGGTGGGGAAACTTTTTTTTTTCCGTTTTCGAGTGTCATTGTGATCTTTTTTTTGCCACCGCTATGAACTCTCGTCATGTACAAACTAACATCTGTCAGCGCGCGTATGATCACGTGATCAATCTTGAAATAAGGCAAATGCCCCGCCCACTTTTTACTCTGGAGAAAATCTTGAACGGCTGCCTTGTGTCTCCTCTCTCACGTCATCTGTTTTGTACTTTCATTCATAGGCTGTCTTTCAAATGGTTGACTTGGTGTTCTAAGTATTACGATGACCTCCAAATTTAATGGCATATTGTATAGAAGTGTGAATATTAATAATTATAATAAAAATAATGAATTCTGTCTGAAATGATTTCCTCTCACATGCAGCAAATGCTTTCATTTTATTTAAGAACGGTTTTAGAGCTGTTAGATGCCACCTTTTTTTTCAGACTGAACTGGCCAGAGCCGTTGATGCGGTACTCTACGCTGTGATTGGTCAACTGCTGGTCACATGACATATGGACGCCATCTTGTTACTGCATATATATATTTATATTTGTGACCGATTTAGCATGGCCATGCTGCTTAGAAAATTACATTATGATGAAAACTTGTCGAAAAGGCAGCTGAGATGTTTGCTGTCAAGTGGCTTATGAAATATTGCCTTAAAGTAATATTTACCTCTCACACAATACAACTCACACCAAGACCTTTCACACTCACCGAAAATCTTCTCAAACACCAGAAAAACTCACACAAATCCTCTTAGATTCACCTAAGTACCTCTCACATAAATTGAAAATCATCAAAACACCTCTCTCACACAACCCAAACAATCTCAACCCCCCCCAAAAACAAAAGTAAAAAAAAAAAAAAAACTACCATTCACCCCCCCTAAAAAAAGAACTTGGATGCATCTAAACACTTTTCACACCGAATTATCTTACACTCACCCAAAAAAGCTGACGAAAAAAAAAAAATCTCTCACACTCACCCAAGAAGTTTTTGTGTGAGAGAGATAGAAGTTATTTTTGCGCCGTACGGCAGCGCCTGTCGCTCCAGCACACGCCGTCAAGTCGTCTCCCTTTGCACATCCATCAGCACATTTATGGGTGAGTGCACCACCATTTTTTTTATTTTTTAAATATACTTCAATGTACACTGATGAGAATTTTCGAAAACTGGTGCGACAGTAAAGAAAAAGATCAGCTGACTGCCGTCAAGTGGACTCGCTTTCAACGCTTCCCGCCAATGGACGCATCGTCGGAGGGTGAGTTGACTTTTAATTTTTTGGGTACCAAACTTTTATCGTGCTCAACTTTTTGTGACGGTAGCCTGGCGGTTAATGCGTCTGTCTCGCATTCAAGAGGTTCTGGGATCAACTCTGGGTTGTTTGCATGCTGGCGCTTCCGGGTAGTCCGTCGTCGTCGTCTCACGTTCCAAAAATATGTTGGCTTCATTGAACACGCTTTCTCCTTCAGTGTCGACAGAGATAGGAAACGCATTCACATGCTTTTTGGCGCCAACATTTATTTTTATTCTCCCCATTTTTTTGTCTGTTAACAACTTCCGTAATTGTAAATATTTGTCCACATTCCCACATTTGAAATCTTTCCACAATTCTCCACCGATTCAAACTTTTCCAACTTCAAAATCTTCCAAGAATTTTGCTCATTTTATTTATTGAATTTATTTGCGTGAAAGGGACAATGCACATGAATACAATACAAATGAATACAGACAGAAAAGTTTTTTTTGTATTTGTACTGAAAATATTGCCTCAGCCTGCTAAGGGAATACAGATGGAAATTATCATCTGACATATTACATGTAAATGTTCATGAACCCTCATTAAATGAAGTACAATCAATAAAACTGTACAAATGTAAAAGAGAAAGAGGTGCCGCAGTCATGCACACGAACCCTCCTCACTAACTTTTTAAATGAGATTCTGATGAATTCATGACGTCATTGCCCAATTTGTATTTATCACACAATTCCACGTTTTATGCACAAATGTCGAGGTGTAGTTTTCCTTCTTGTCCTCAAGGTGGCGGTAAATGTCAAAGGAGCACATTTGACAATTCTTGTAAATTCAGACATCGTCTTCATCACGTCATTGGCCAAATGTTCCCACTTCATACTTTCAAACCATTTTCAGCTGTTTTATTCCCCCCCCCCCCCCCCCACACACACACACACCCCTCCAAAAATCCACTTGAACAAACTAGTGTTGATTTTATCAGCCCTTTTTAAATTTAGCCTCAGTTTTAGTCCAACCTCAATCACATTTGTTAGTTTTTAGAACAGTTGGTCAACCTCATCCTGTTTTTATTTAGTCACCTTTTAGTCGACTATAAGTCGAGCATTTTAGTCTTTATTTTAGAACAAGAAAACATCATTTTATTAGTGTAATTTTAGAAACTGTCAACATTTAAGTCTAGTTTTAGTTAGGACAATCATTTCACCCTTTTTACATTTTTTTTTGTCAGCAGCTAATATTGAAAAACGACTTCACATAAAATGTTCTCTCGTTTTTTTACTTATTTATGAAAAACAACTTCACACACAGTTACAGTATATCAACACGTGGCAATTATGACTCCATGCTACAAGCTAGCATTCGTTAGAAATCAACATTGTTTGAACCTTAGCCTATAGCTGTTGCATTCATGTTACGTTGCATTTGCTAGCTGCAGATTTCAAAGGGGGGGGGGGTCACTGTGTCACATGACAGGATTTTACAAAACCATCATTTTCGTCTCGTTGTTGTTCGTTAAATAACATTTCCATAGATTTTAGTCTCCAGTCTTTATTAAATGAGCAAAACTTTCCTCTCATCTTTATTAGTTGACGAAAATGTATACTGATTTAGTCCCGATTGTTTGTTCACGAGGGTGCGAAGCCTTTTCTGGGCCCGACTTGACATGTGGTGTGCTGATTGCCATTTAACATGAATTTGAAAGTGATTTGTTAATTCTGAACACTAAACACACATTTTGGCTGACTTATGTGCGAAAGTAAACATCCAACTTGGCACGCGAGACATTGA
This sequence comes from Vanacampus margaritifer, assembly GCF_051991255.1. NCBI lineage: Eukaryota > Metazoa > Chordata > Actinopteri > Syngnathiformes > Syngnathidae > Vanacampus > Vanacampus margaritifer. The sequence goes on along the minus strand of NC_135441.1, from coordinate 27,557,597 downwards.
AGTCATCCTTGGATTGTTCATGAAGGAGAGAAAAAAAAAAAGTCTGCATTTTTGAGCCCTCCAAAATGCCTTCAATGCTGCAACTGTGGTTGATTATACAACTGAGGAATGATAAAATAGTCCTCTCTCGTGATCATTTTCATATGCTCGTAATGGTCAAATATTCAACAAAAGAATCCTTGGCAGTTAGAAAAGTGCCTTAAAAACATCAATCCGGTCTTGCCAGACACATTTTTGTGTTTGGTTGAAGGATCGTCATCGGACGCTGCTAGATTTAGGATGGAAAAGAAGGCAATTCTTCACGGGATTAAGATTGATGTTTTTCTTCTTTGCTGCTTCTGAACATTTTCTTATCTGGCAGATATGAAAAGCAGCTGTGAACACTTGCAAAGTACGCACACACACACACACACACACACACACACACTCAGGTCTTCTGTATGGAATGTGTTGTGCATTCATGTGTACACACAGATTCATAACATCTGGATTTTTATGTATTTAATTTTTTATTTAATTGTACATGTGACGTTTCCCGAATTTGTCCGCATGTCGTGTGTCAAGTCTTTGTACAGGAGGCCTCCCAGTCGATGCAATTGCCCATATATGGACGTTGAAGGTCTCCAGCTGTAGGAGCCCCATGTTTGATTCGTTTTGACCTCCAAGCACTAGGGGGCAGTGTGGTTTGTTTGCTTAGCGTGTTACTGATTGGGGAAGCAAACCATTTTCGACGGGTGTTATCTTGTATTTTTGGCGTTAATGTTGTTACTTTTGATAGTTGTGAATTAAGAATTAAATGTCAATTACAATCAAAAGAGAATTCTGTTTTTTGTTTGTTTGTTTTTTTACAAGAAGTCAAAATTAAACAGGAAGTAGCCACAAGTATAGCAGACAAGTGGTGGTGGACAAAACCCTACACGGCAACCAAATTTGACTAAGAACTCATTATCCTGTTAAGCATGTTTGTGGTTGGTTCCTTTTTTTTAAATGTATTTTTTTTTCAGCTTTTTGTATTAAGATCCGATAGAAGAAATGCAAGCGCGGCGTCGTGTGTGCATCCCGGCGTCAGTAAGCGACGAGTGACACGTGAGATTTGACTTGGCCAGTGTGAAAACACACACGTACTCATGCAGAGCCAAAATGAACCCAGCGGGGTGTTAACAAAGCGCTCGTCGTCTTCATCGGGAGACGCACAGTTTGCTTTTGTGTCGCTTTCTTCAACTTGCGACGAAGCCCCAAAATAAAAGAATCCGAAAGGAAGCGACGCGCGTTGACACAACGCTCGTCCTCGGCGAGCTTGTTTTTGTCGTTGACGTCGGCCCCACTGCTTATTGGATCATGTTGAACGGACGCCCGCTGGGAGATCAGTCATGTGACATCATCGCAGACATTTTCTCACTTTGGAATCAAACCTCACAAGTAGAAAAGATCATTTGTTGTTCAATGACGCTTAGAATGGGAATGTTGGATTAGATAACGGCGTTTATTCACACTATCACCGCGCCAAAGAAAGGAGATAAAGTTACTTTCCAAAACCATCCACAACATGTCAAAGTCTGCTATAGAGAGAGCATGGATTTTTTTTTTTTTTATATACTTGCATTCCATCCACACAATTTAACAAATTAAAAGGACACACGTTTTTAAGTATTCCTTATTCTCTCGGGCGTCACCAAACTCACTCACAGAGGTCACCACATTCATTGAAAAAAAAATAAAAAATTCTAATAAAAAAATCATGAAATAAAAATATTTCAAAATAAAATTACAAAAAAAAAAAGATTATCGGTAAATTCTCAAAAGTGTCTTTTGTTCTAAGTGATTCACAAAGTTTGGTACGTGAGCTCCCTCTACTGGTACGCCAAAGAATTACTGCCAAATGACACTTTAGTTCAACAGTATTGAACTTTTTCCAAATTAAATGAAGAACTTGAAGAACTGTTTGTTTTTTCACTGTTATTTAGGGGCACTTTTTATTTACCGTTTTAAATGTTTTTTTTATATTATATTTATATTTTGTATAATTAAATCAAATAATTATCCTCCCGCCAAACAGTGTTAATGTTCAAACGGTGCATAAAGTCACACTGGCTTACTGTACAATAATATCAAAAATACTTTTTAGGAATAAATAGTTTTGTGTAAAACGTCTGAGAACTGCTGTATCATAAAAGTGTTGCTTTGTGTAATAGGAAAAAGTTATGGTGGTCGTATTTTTACAGAGAGAAAAAAAAGTTATGTTATGAGGATGAAAGTGTTTTTTTTTTTTTCAGGTGCATTTTGTGAGCAAATGATCTCAAATGTGTTTTTTCTCCGTCGTGATTGTGGCGCCGATTGTTGGGTTGCGTCCGCGCACGTGTTTCCGTCAAACTCCACTTGATGTGAGGAAACGAAACAAGAGCAAAAGGACGCATGCTAAAGTGATTAACAAGCACAAATCAGGCCAGAACGTGACAAAATGCAGCCCAGAAAAGAAAAAAAAGAGCTTGTTGATGTCCTTTGGATCCCATGAGAAGCGTTTGTCGCGGAGATGGGCGAAGGACGGCGTGGACTCGTCGGGTTCGCGCGATTGCGCAATACGATCGTGTTTGGCGAGCGTCCGCCACAAGCAGCTGCTTCATCTTTGCTGCTTGTCCTTTTCGATCACAGCAGCAACAATCAATCGGCCCCAATCGACAGTAAAAGGAGGAATGTGTTGCAACTCTTCCAGGATGGAAACGGCGCCGTCCAAGCACACAAATATGGTGAGGCGGGATTCTTTGGGAAATGACATCGTGTTGATTTGACCATTTGTTTGCGCTGCTTGTTTTCTTTTCCGTTTGTCGTCTTCTCGCAGCCCTGCCGTCCACTGAAGGCCGCATTGGGTCACATGACGGGCACAATGCGAGCCCGAAGGCACTTTGACGTGAATTTCAGTGGACAGCAGGGGCGATGCAGGACAAAATGACCGCCTTGGGGTTGATGAAAAGGGATGGATTTTCAATTTTGGGATTAACAATTTTAATCACAATACTGTGTTTAGACTTTTACCGTTTTTGCCTTGAGCTCCTCCCCTTTGGAAGTGCACAAAGTTGCGTTAAAAAAAAAAAAAAGTAAACTTCTTTACTTAAATAAAATAAAAGTCTCACTAGCCATTTATTTGTAGGATTTCTGTGCATTTGAATGCAGGAAATCGTAACCCGTCATTCAAGTGACGAATCTATTTAAGTACAGTAATTAAATATTTGTACTCGGTTACTTGCCACCAGCATCCTTTCATCCCTCTGGCGTGTTTTTGGACGTGCTGCGGCGTGTATGTTGTCGATTAAGCGCTTGCCGGCTGCCGGTCGTCGTCGTCGTCCGTGGCCGTCATTGCGCTGAGTGAGGGATCGGCTGGAGGTCAGCGCGGGCCCACTTTGCGGCTTTTATGGCGGCTAATGGGGCACCTTGACGGGGAAATCCGCAGGTTAAGAGACACGGCATCGCCGACGCTCAAACGTGGGCCAACGTGTGGCCGAGTGCTCGCTTAGAAGAAGAAGAAGAAGAAGAATGCATGTTTCCAACAGGGCTTGGCGCACTTTCTGGCTTCAGCAAGACATTTTTTCCAAGGACCCCCCCACAATCCTAACATAGTTGTGAACACCACAAAATGTCTCCAAGCGCCGTTTGCTTCAGTCAGTGCTTGACTGGAATTTGAAAGAATCCCATTTTGTATTCGCCCTTAAAATGGCATGAAATGAGCGGCCATTTCCTTCGAACTGATCATTTCCAGCTTCTTGTCGTAAAATGGCCACAAGAGGGCGGCCATGTGGCCAATAGCGGCATCGGCTGTTGTCGCGTGTGTACCGATACCTTGAAAAAAAGGCCCGGTACTCGCCCATCCCGACTTCATTGTCAGTAAGGTGGGGGCTTTAGGACCCAGATGCGGGAAGGTAGAGCAAGGAGGCAGAGGTGCGGTCCAAAAAGAGGTTTTAATTTCTAATCAAAAAAACTAACTTCAACTAACGAAACATGAAGCTAAACATGACAAAACAACTAAGGCGAGACTAACAACATGACATGGATCCTGATAAGGCAAAAAAGGTCAGCGTGACGTGGCGAAAGACTTACGACAGTGGCAACAATGAACCGACACAGACAGGGAGGAGACAACCGACGAAATACGCCAACACTAATGACATAACAAGACACACCTGGCTGAGGGCACTGATTGGATGACACATGAGGGTAATGGGGACACAGGTGGAAACGATCAGGGATCAGGGCTGACAAAGACACCAAACAAGGAAGGGCAAGTGACCTGAAACGAGAGGAGTCAGACTTTTCACAATAAAACAGGAAATGACAAGACAAGGGGAAAACACAAGGAAAACAGAAGCTAAACAAGACTGAAAATAAACATGACATTCATGTCTTTCCCTTATTGTTGCAAACGATGGCTTTCGGACCCTCGCGTGCCGGCACCTTAACTGACATTTTTCCTTCCCTCCGGCAGTTTCCCGCCGGCATTACACGGAATGACGCAATGGAAGAAAGCTTGACAAAGCGGGCCAAACGTCAGTCACTCGTTTCGTCCAAGATACAAAAATGGAAAATGATCACATCAATCAAACGTTTTTCTCAAGTTACGATCACTTCGATAACTCGTGACTTGGCCACGTTTGAGCTCGGATGAGGATTTTTGCTGAACATTTCTACGAAAAAAATTCTCTTCCTACGATACGTTCATCTTCAATGCACAGCATATGTTCCCGGTCAAGAATATTTAATAACAGAACGTATGGCGTAGGAGTAAAAAAATAATAATTTCCTCAGAAAAATAAATGCTCATGCAATATAATAATAAAGTACTTTGTTACTTCCTACTATTTGCCAAAACTCACATGCACTTGATTGTTTCTCTTATTTTATTGTATTAGTTTATTTACTGTATTATACTCCATTTAAATTCCTCCTTATAGATCTTTTTTTTTTTGGGGGGGGGGGGTCGTTTATATTGCATTTACATAAATAACAGCTGAGTTTGGACTTGTCTCCAAAATATAGCACAAAATATGCAAACCAAAAAATCCACTTGTCTTCACGTGTTCAACCGTTTCATAATTAGCATCTCTGCTGAGTAACGTGCTTTATGCCAATATTTTTCTCATATTATTACAAAATATGTTGATCGTGAATGTTGTTTATTAGTTGTGTGCCATTAATTAGCATTTTTGTAGCATATTGATTGTTTTTACTTTAGCAATGTGGAAGGTTGTGCGATTAAGAGGTGGCTTAAGATCTACTTACACATATCTTGTTGGGGGGGGGGGGTGTCGGGTGGGGGGGGGGTTGTTGTGGGCCCGCGGGCTGCTCTGGCCTCACATGAGCAGCTCGAGCGTTGAGAGCAGCAACAAGAAAGGTCAGGAGGAGTCCATTGCTCGCCTCTCGTCACTCGCTCGCCTTTTGCTCGCGTTCCGAGTTTTTATTTGTACTAATAATAAAAGGAAGAAATTCTTTCTTTTTTCTTTTAGAACAAAAGGTACATTTTTCGAAGGGTTGCGTTATCTATGCTGCGCTAAACTAGTACCGCATGTTATAGACCTCATCTGTACTGTTATCTAACTATCTTAAGTCTGTAGCTAGCTAGCTAGCTAGCTAGATTGCTACATCGCTAGCTATAAAGAAATCTCTAAACGACGTCTAGCTAAGTAAGCTATCTAAGAATCATGGATTGTTGCTTTTCCTGATTGTCCCCCTTGCGGTTATTCTGCTGTGTTGAAAAGGCCACTTGTGGGTTAGCTTGATTTTTTTGGGTTTGGATTTTTTTGCACCGACGTTGGCCAACCCAAAGGACGCTAATGGCAGCGGACGTGTCGTCAATGGCGCCGTTGCCCGGGTTCAAACCTTTGCTCTGTGTGTCCTGGCCATGTTTGTTGTGGGTGAACAAGGGCCAGTGAGTTGGCCCGGCCGGCCCACTCTTCATCCGATGACAGGCCGTCCACGCACACGCACACGCACACGCACACGCACACGCACACGCACACGCACACAGTGAGCTTTCAACAGGAATTTTTGGGAAAGCCGTTTCAACATTTATTCCATGTCCTTTATATCCAGGTTAAGGTCAACTTACTAGTATTCTTTATCATCACTAGTACAACCGTTAAACCCACTAGTAGAACAACTTATTAGTAGTATTTTTTTCACTGTGATCAACGTATCTTTGAGCAAGATACTAAAAAAAAAGCGCCGTTGACTAGACAAACATCCATCGGCAGGAAAACATACGCTTGCGTTAGCAATCATGACTGATCGATGTTGACTTGTGGAGTCGCGACTCGGCCATCCTTTTTTTTTTTTTTTTTTTTCTGGAGGGACTCGGCCATCTCGATGACTTTCACATCTGCGACACTGCTTCCACCTGCGACTCTCGGGACGCCTTTTCCAAGATGGCGACTCAACAGTTGTGTTTGTGTGCGGAGACGGGAAAAGCCCGCCGCCGCCGCCGCCGCCGCCGCCGCCGCAGGATCCAAACCTCGGCAAATTCCTGACGATGGAAAGAATGCAGAGCGTGAAGGCGCCGTTTGTTGCTTTTGTTTTTGATTCCGCGCCGCTCAGCTCCTCTTTCACTTTTCTGGTGGAAACGTGTGTGGATGTAAAGTGAATTTCTTTTCTTTTCTTTTTTTCGGTCCAACTGAATTGTTGAAACGCTCTCACGTGTCTTGGACGGAGAACAGACCTCGTTTGTCTGAGCTGCTTCCTCGCTAACGTCATGCAAACGTGACAAGTAGCATCAATGTCGCAAACATGCTGGATGGCCAAAAATGTTTTTTTTTGTTTTTTTAAGAAGCTTGCTAATGTTTCACTGGGTTGTAATTATAGCTTGCTTAGTTTTCATAAGAGAATGGATTGTTAGCGGTGTTTTTTTTTCCCCTTTCTCTATTGAACCGCACGACTCATCAATCGTTGCGGAGGAGGGAGACGTTCGAGAGCGACACCTGAAGTGTTTGCGCCTCACTTTAACTTTTAAGCAATCAAAGTTGCAAACTTGGAATCTGGACCAGCGAGAGAAACCCCTCCTAGGTTAGCTTAGTGCTAGCTAGCGAGCTAGCTAGCGAGCTAGCATGTAACATGGGTGGATTTCAAACGTTACCAAAAAAAAAAAAGAACAGGCTCTGCCGTTGGCCAGTGTATGTTGAGGGAACATTTAAATTACTGTTAAGTTATTTTCTGTAGGTTGACACGGCTGCGTTAGCACATTTGTGTATACTCTTTGTTTTTGTTTTTTTTAATGAATAATTCCTACACTCTTTGAACACATTTAAACTTGTTGAACACATTTTCAAGTATTCTTTTGTACCTGTTTTCACTGTCTAGAAATAGGTGAGTAACATTTAGCATCACTTCAATCCAACAACTTGCACGTCTCCAAATAAGATGCAAAGCTGCTAATCTTGTACATTTCAAAAATATTCAAGAAAACCATACAATTCCATACGTTTATTAGCTTAATGCTAACATATAATGGGAATTGTCATAGATGGGCTAATGGAAATTAGCGTCATTGTTACAAAATTGAGCATTTTGTTTTTTAAACACCAAAATATTCAAGTTCAAAGCATCGTCTTATCGTCAAATGAAAGTAGCTCAACGCTAGCATAGAATGCCAAACAACTTGAAATTCCAACTTGCCTCCTTCGCTGTGGGGGGGGGGGGCAATTGTTTGAAAATCAGCAATGTAGACAAAATCGGGTTCAGTGTTGTTATTGTAATGACAGAATTCCTCCAAATCTTCCAAATAAGGAAATTTGTCATGTCAGAAGACGATTTTCTCACCAAGATCAATCACCGCTTTTTTTTTTTTTAACGGCTTATTTCCTTGTGGAGTTTGGTTGGATGACGGACGCAACTTTTGTTATCCAAATGACATCATCGGCGCAAAGCCTTCGTTCTGGAGGCCGCCAAACCAATGGAAGCTCGCGCCCGCGCCAGCAAGTCGCCGCTTTTCATTAACACTGTCGCTGCAAAGCCAGCTGTACACACACACACACACACACACACACACGCACGCACACACACACACACACACACACACACAGCTCAGATAACACAGTGGCCGTTATCAAGTGTTGCCTGTTGCCTGGCAACCATGTTGTCCCCGTGGGCGGCGTTCCCTTTTGAAAGTTCCCATTCCACGCTGCACTCAGGTGCCCCCTCAACTTGTGTGTGTGTGTGTGTTGTGTGTGTGTGCGCATAGTTACAAGGAGTGTCGTGGCCTTTGTCACGCGGACGCAGCGAAGTAATCCAAACCTATTGAGTTCAACAAAGTTGTAACGATGCACCTGTGGGAAAAAAAAAAATCCAATCAAATGTTGCTGTCTCAGTTCAACAGCGAGCGTTTTAGGGCCAATTATAAATATATATTTTTTTAGAGGGCGGGTAATATTCAGAGATTTCCAGAATTATTATTTATACATTCATACATTTTTTTGATTTTTATTTTTTTCGGCTCCGTTGATGTGTGGAATCTGCTGCTCTCCGTCATTCACTTGCATTGACCTAAAGTATGCTGGCTTCTGATTGGTTCGTGTTAGTCACCTGATGGGGATCAGGAAGTGTTGTCGATGTAGCTGCCTAATTAAGCTTTTTAAATATTCATTCTTAAATTCTCTGCATGTTTATGAATCCCTTTTAAATGAAACTTCAACTGTGATTGAGAAACAGCTTGACGCAAGCCTCTTTTCTTTTTTTTTCTTTTTTTTTTTTGGGGAAGGACTTTGTTTCATTTCTTCAAAGTTTCGTCTCCGATTTCTTGACAACAAGAGACTGAGGAAGAAATGCGAAGAATGACTTTTGGAAGCGCCTGGCGGACGTCGGGACGTGTTTGCGGCGGCCAGGATGCCAGCCTGCAAATATTTGCGCTCGGCTTTCCGGACGATTTGCGTCCTCTCGGCTTTTGTGTCCCCTCCATGGCGACCAGGGAGCCAAAAGCAACACGCCGTCGGGCGCATTTCGCACGCCTGAGAAACAAAACAAAATCTCCACTTGAGTTGAAATACCCCCAAAAATATTCTGATGTAATGACCTTACCTTAATGGCTGACCTTTTCCTTCTGCGCCAAAATTGTTTTCAACAAAAAAGTCTCGACTCAAATGTGTCCAATTGAACTATTTTCACTCGCTGTTGTCCAAACGTTCCGTCTTGAGGTGACATAAAGCTGCACGGCTCCCTCAGAGTGAGGATGAGATTGGTCGCAGATGTGTTTTCAAATTGTTTTGCAATACTTGACGTCTGTTTCAAGGAAACTTGACTCATTGAACCATTTCCAGCAGTCAAAAGTAAATATTTTTTTGATTTTGTAAAGGAATCAATGTCATAACTTTATTACTTTATTACTAGCTAGCGACCAATCATGGTTCAGGTTGCTGACCAAACCCAGAAAACAGCTGAGCCATGATTGGTCGTTAGCTACTTCTTCAGCACGGATGTTGTCATCTTCAGTTTAAAGCAAGTGGAAAAATAGTTTTTAAAGGTATTCATTGTACATGAAAAATAATCAAGTTATCAAATTAATTCAGGACAAAATATGTACTTTTTACAGCTGAAAATGGCTCAATAGTCAATCATTTAATAAGGCGGGAAAATAACAATGTGGGGTAAAAAAAGGGGGGGCGCAAATGAAGCATATTTGGACGGATGAGTTTCCTCACCAACATCGTTCCAAATTGAAAATGGTCTCTTACTGCGCAGTGACTTTGCAAACATTTTCTGTTTTGTTGTCCTTTTGCTTTTGTGGCTTTGCCGAGAACAGACGCGGCGGTTTTGGTGCTGCTCCAAATTCAGCCGCGATGACACACGCACACACGCACGCACGCACGCACGCACGCTCCATCGATCCGCTTCCCTCCCAACACTTTGCATTCCTGGCTTCTGTTTCCATGACGTTTTTTTTCCTGTCTTTTCCATTTTGCTGGTCCAAGCGTGCGCGATGACATCATCGGCCGTCGCGGCGGGACGACCGCAAGGCTCTGCAGGAGGAGCAGGAACCGGAGGCGGCCCGGCCGACGCTTCTTCACGTTTGGGCATCAGCTGAGGCTGAGGCCGCGGCGGGAGGAAGTCGTTGTTTTTGCGAGTCACAAGCAAGTCTCGAGTCCCGGGTCAAGACTGACCGAGTCTCGAGCCGGTCGCAAGTCCTGCACTTTGACTTTCAAATCCTTTACAGTCATTTTAACATCGTAGAAGAGCATCAAAGTTGGCGCGACAAGAAATGCTGATGGAATATAAACCCAGTACGGCTCTGAAATCCGCAGACTCGGGCCTCAGAGTTCCAAGTAAACACGGTGAAGCAGCATTTAGCTGCTAGGCTGCACGCCAACGGAATAAGCTGCCGACGACTCGGACCACACGATGATAGCAACGCGTTCGCGTTTCGCACGTTTGTCAAGTCGCCGAGACGAGACGCCCGTGATTTCCGAGTGTTTTAGTCGTTTTGATGCGTGCTGACATTTTCCTCACCGCCGGGAAATCCTGCACACTCGACAAAGTGGCGAGGGGAAGGAATCCTCCTCCTCCAAAGTCAAACGAGCTGACGCTGAGTTTCCGAGCGCGCTTAACGCTCTCGTCAGGTGAGCGCGTGGCGCCGTCTCCTCATTTTCTTCCTCCGATGAATCACGCTGGAAAGTGTGAATGTCGAGCCCAGACCTCGGAGATGTTTTTTTTGTTTGTTGCCGTTTTCTTCACCTGCTTGCCGATGACTCACTCGGCTGCTTGTCATTAACTCACTTTGCAATTGTTTTCACTTTTGCACCCCCAACCCTCCCCGTCTATAAAACTGTTTTGCGTACATCTCTGACTTATTTACATGAAAGAAATATAAAGGAACTCGCAACTAACAATAACAGAAAAGATTTGAAATGTATCAGTTCATCTGGAAAAAAAAAAAAATCAATGACAGCGCCACTGCCACCTACTGTAGTGGATGTGCAATTACACTTTATTATTGTATGGCAGCTTTAACCACACTTGATAATTATGCAAACAAACATTGCATGTCAAGTTTGTTTTCTTTCTTTACTGCCAGCCACTGTTTTGCAATTTTCATTATAGTTGCTTTTTATTTTGTTTAGAGGTTGTTGTTTTTTCAGGGCTAGTTTCTTACTTAGTTTCATTGGTTTTACTTTTAGCGAAAATGTCTTATTTTAGTTTAGTTTCCATTAGTTTTACTTTTTTATTTTGTGCAAGATTTTAAAAAATATATATTCATTAAAATATTTGTATTAACATTTTAAAAGCAACCAACTGTGTGTGTGTGGTCTGACGAGTCTGGTGAGTGTTATGTCTGACGACGTGTTGACAAACACTGTTTGTGTTCAAATGAGAGAACATCAGAGAAAGAAAAATGTGTGTGAGAGAGAGAGAAAGAAAGAATACGAGAATAAGAATCAGTGCGTTTGTGAGAGCGCGTGCGTGTGTGCGTGGCAGTCAGTGCGTGTTGACGTGTGTGTGCGCGTGTGCGTGCGTGTGCGTGCGTGTGCGTGCGGTCCAACAAGGTCGGTATTGTGCCCATCCTGACTCGCGTTCTTGTTTTTTGGGAGATGTGTGGACATTCCTGCGCGCTGCGTCTCCGTGACCGGGCGCGCTTGTTTGGCCAGTCAGCGTCCCAGTGGCGCGTTCCCAATCGCTCGAGTTCCCACGCGTTCCGAGGGAGGCTGGAGGCCAAGGTCAGCCAAGGTCATCCGAGGTCATCCAAGGTCATCCAAGGTCATCATCGTCTTTGCCCACCTGGGAAATTTATTCACAAACAAATAACTAAGTTATTTTTTCAATGTCAAGCCAGTGGTGCACAAAGTGTGTGTGTGCGTGTGTGTGTGTGTGTGGCAGCAAAATAAAGACAAATAATGATGCAAGCAGCAGAAAAAAAGTTCTGCCCACATCATTCTTCATCGTTCAAAAACAAAAAAAATTAGGTAATAGCATTTCAAAAGAGTATCAATTATTTTGTTTTAAAAATATGTTGTATTGGTATTTTACTTTTCTTGTTCATTTAAAAAATAATAATAATAATTAATGAAATTTTTAAAATTGGCACAATTTTCAGATTTTTTTTTTTTCAAATAATGTTGCTTCACTTGTTAACATAAAATACCCTAAATAAAAAAAAGAAGCTTTTTCCTGAAACCATAATTTAAATAATAATAATAATAATTTTCATCATTTCACAAAAATTGGAGATGTCAGCATTTTGCTATAGAAAACCCCAGAGATGGATCCTATTCTCAAAAGAATTATCACGACTTTACATTTTTGCGAAGACATTTTTTCTTTTCCCCCGAGTTTGAACAGAGGCTTCATTAAAGTAACCCGAGGGCACTAAGACCCCGCGCGGCCTGGCCATGAGGCGCTACCGAAGCTTCCTGATTTCGCGCTCGAGTGGACGCTGCGCGTGCGCGCGTGCACGGACTCCGGAGCGTCATTTCATCTGCAAAGCTCTTCGTGGCGCAGCAGCAGGTACGTTGGACGGACGGACGGAGCCGCACTTGACCCTGCCGGCTCGCCTTCCTGCCGGCTCGCCTTCCTGCCGGGTCGCCTTCCCTGCCGGCTCGCCTTCCTGCCGGGTCGCCTCCGCGAGCACCCGGAACGACATCAGCCGCCAACTCGCCACATTCATGAAAGCAGAAGGACCGACATGGATGTCAACACGGGCGGCACGCATTCATAAAACAGGTAATATTAATGACACCGTTGTTTTTAAATATACTTTCTTTTTAGGAACAAACGTCAAATATAAACATCAATAAATGGAAGTCGCACTTTCACCATTGGTGTTCACTAAACATTGATAAATACAAATCGATAGATAGAAACAACCAACAAAGTAAAAGTCAAATAAGTTTTTAGGAGACATTTTTTTTCAATCTCTCTTCGCTAGTAGACACTAACAACTAAACACCTATAAGTAGTAGCCCCTTTATTGATCCCCACAAGGTAAAGTTAGGCGTTTTAAAAGTAAAAAAAATAAAAATAAGAATCCTCTGTATAAAATGAATTACAGTATGTTGAGTATACATTAATTCCACGTGCACGAGTGGAATGGCAGCAGATGTGCAAAAAGATTGGATCTTTTTTTTTTATTCCAATTGTTTTTGTTTTTTTGCATGTCATGTTTACATCGAACAGTGAGTGGAAGAAGGCAGCCCTTCAAGCAAAACTTCTTGTTTTCTTCTCTTTTTTTGTCGAATTTTGTGTCCTATGTTGGCTGAGGATTGATTTGGTCACTTTGGGGTTTTTTGGGTTTTTTTTGCGCCCCCCCAACCCAACCACGTTTTGCAGCTCAACTTCCACACTTTTAGGATGTCACTGGAGGTCTTTTTAAAAAAAAATTACAAGTGTAAACCTGCCAATTCATAGATGGGTTGTGCGTGTGTGTCCGTTGGCCACGCCCCCTTTTGCATTTGCTTGTAAGTCATGTTCTTGTTTTCTTTTCCTTCTGCCACCTTGTCTCAACCTGTCCGCTTTCACTTTGCCCCGCCTCGGCTCTTCTTCTTTGCCTCGGGCCTCGTGCACGTGAGCGGTGTCCTCCTGTTCACCCGTCACGATGTCGTGGGTCCGATTTTTAACCGGCTGGCGGTAAGAAGTAACCAAAGTGTTCCTGTTTTTGAGAAGCGCCGATCTGGACGACAAGAAGCAGTGAATGCATCGGCCAATCTTTTGTCTTCTTTTTAAAGAACCTTTTTTTTGGTTTGTTTCTTTGGAATGCAAACACGCGTCCATAAAAGTGCTCCCTTTGCATATTTGCCTTGCAATCCCATTTGACTCCGATAATCTCTAGCACACGGACAAGTGTCTCATTGTTCCCTCCGCGGCTTTGGGAGCCTTTCCACTTGATTTGACTTTACACTTTGGGAATATGGCGGGTTTTGTGGGTTGAGTTGGTTCACCGTGTATGGATTATTAGTTGGTGTGTTGGGTAAATCGGTAGACGGAAGGGCTTGGGGTTTCTAACCCTATAAAGCAACCCTAACTAGGTAGGTTATCCTAAACTTTGAGATGTAGGTAGGTAACCCGAACCCTAACGCTCAAAAGGAAGGGTTCGGTTTTGTAAGTAGCTAACCCTGCACTCTAAAAACTGTCGGGTCAAAAATAACCCATATTGGGTTAAAAAGGGACCGACTCAAATGCTTGGGTTAATCATTGAAACTCCAAAAGTTGAGTCAAATGCATAACCCACAAAACAACCCATTTTGAAGGGGATCGACCCAATGTTTTGGATTATTTGTCTACTGTGTAAACCATAAGATTGGTCGAATGAAGAACCCACTAACCTTTTTTTTTTTTAGACTAACTTTTTGAGGTATATATGTAAACTAAAAAGATCAGAAAATCAGTAGGTCGGTAACTAAACCCTTGAGAGGATAGGTTCCATTTTTTTAACCCTAACCGTTAGGCGGTGGGTAGGTAGTAAATTAACCCTAATCCTAAACCTAGGTAAGTAACCTAGCCCTAACCTTTGAGAGGAAGGATTCCGTTTTCTAACCATAACCCTTTACCCTAAATAGGTAGGTAGGTAGGTAACCAAACACTCAACGGGAAGGGTTTGATTTTCTAACCCCTAGCTGACCCTAACTTGGTGAGTAAGGAAGTAACTCTTAGGCCTCAATTTAGGTAAGTAACCTAAACATAAGCCCTTGAGAGGAAGGGTTTGCTTTTGTAACCACTAGGTAGGTAGGTAGTTAACCCTAACCCAAGTTCTGGGAGTGGCGGAAGGACTGACGCTAACTAACGTGCTACCGCGTGTGCTTGTTGTGGTTCCAGCAACACCATGAGTGACCGTGGCAGCGCCCCCCTCGCAGTTCTTCTTCTCTTGCTGCCTTTCCTTCTGCCCTCATCCTCCCTGGAGCCTCCCGACCGCCCCCCCAAGCACCCCCCGGTGCCCACCCTGGTCCCCCACCGTCCCACCCCACTGATACGGTCCCGCTTCAGCGCCCGGCCTCACCTGGACTTGACCACGCACTGCAACTCCAGCTGCTTCCACCGCGCAGGAGGCCGCGGCCACCGGGCCGCCGACAACTTGGCCTTCGAGACCCTCTACTGGGACGGCTCCCGCACGTTGACCACCGTGGACGTGGCGGAGGAGGACGGCGGTCAGGCGGACCCGGCGCCCGGCCGCAGGATGGGTCGCCGGCGCGCCAGGCGGCAGATCTACGGCGCCGACGGCCGCTTCAACATCCAGGGCGACAACTTCCTGCTAGACTACCCGTTCTCGGCGGCCGTGCGCATCTCCACCGGCTGCACCGGCGTCCTGGTGTCGCGCTGGCACGTGCTGACCGCCGCCCACTGCATCCACGACGGCAAGGATTACGTCAAGGGGGCGCGCAAGCTCCGCGTGGGCTTCCTCATCCCGCCGTCCGTCAACGCCAGCGCGGCCCCGGCCCCGGCCTCGTCCGGGAAGAAGCCCGTGGTGCGCTGGGTGCGGGTGAGGCGCACCCGGGTCCCCAAGGGCTGGATCCAGGGCCCTCAGGAGCTCAGCATGGACTTTGACTACGCCCTTCTGGAGCTGCGCTGGCCCCACCGCCGACCCTTCATGCGGCTGGCAGTGGCGCCGGCGCCGGACGGCCTGGCGGGCCGCCGCATCCACTTTTCGGGTTTCGACAGCGACCGGCCCGGCCAGCTGGTCTACCGCTTTTGCCCGGTGGAGGAGTCGTCCAGCGATCTGATCTACCAGCACTGCGACGCCCGGCCGGGGGCGAGCGGCTCGGGCGTGTACGGCCGCGTGTGGGACAACTCGTTGGAACGCTGGGAGAGGAAAGTCATCGGGATCTTTTCGGGCCACCAGTGGCTGGAGGTGGACGGCGAGAACCGCGACTACAACGTGGCCGTGCGCATCACGCCGCTCAAGTTTGCGCAGATTTGCTACTGGCTGCACGGAAATCGTCTGGACTGTTCGCAGGAGTGACGCCTTCCGGCCCCAAAGGGGACTCGCTTGTCAAATAACAGCCGTCAGTAGCAGGGGTACACGCACACCCGGTTTGAGAGACTCCACACATGACGATAAGAAATCAGCAAGCGTGTACTCAATGCTCATATAAGTCATTGTCGGCGTTTACATCACAAACACACCAGGAAAATTGTTTCCAGAGATTCTGGCCTTTGCGGATTTGGAAATGGAGGCTCATATTCCACCTGGTTATCGGTATGCGTGTACCTTTGGACATGTTTTCCCCCCATTGACAGCTTTAGAAGGGGAAAATTGAACACACTCTTCTTGTGCGAGTCTCTTCCCATTTGCATAGTTGACACCGGAAACAGCAAAAAGGTTTTATTCAACATCAAGGATCGGCTTGATTCTTCATCTGAAAAGGAAAACGTTAACGCCTTGAGAGACAGAATGTTAATTTTATTTTTGGACAAATGCTTGATATATTTTAATAAAGAGATTTCTATATGACAGCGTTGGAGTGGCCCATTTGAGCAAGGTTTAAAAGTGGGGCTGTGGCGCCCTCATGTGGTCAAGTAGTTGCTTCAACATTAATAAAGATGACTTGCATTTTTTCCCCCTCTGCGATTTACAACAAATCAAAAAATCATCCCTACTCGAGAATTTTCTCATTATTCTTCTTAATCTGTTTCTAGTTCCATTCTTGTCATTTTGGCTAAAGCCTATTTTTCCCACCAAAATCTCGTGACAAATGGAATAGTTGAATATTCCGTTTACTATTTTCCATGACTTCTAACTCCAAATTCAATCAGTTGGTAGAAAAATATAGAATACCAGATGCTTTTAAATTTCGTATTTATTTACCATTTGTAACGACCACTCACAGCCTGTTCTTGATTTTTTTTCTTCTTCTGGGTTTGGTCGCGTGACGTTCACAAGCGGTGATGTCATTTTCAGTCTACACTCGACAGCAAGTGTCAAAATGGCTGCCCCCCCCCCCCCTGAGACAAATTAAGAACTGGTGGATTTATATTCCACAAACGCAACGTTGCTCAAAATAACATGTTTTGACTGGTGGGGTCGCATAGAACATTTTTGCCATCCCTTAATGACAGAAGAAAACTCAAAATTAAGAATCACTTCTGAGAATACAGTATTTACTGTGCACAAATTTCGTGAATTAGGACAAATTAAACAGTTGCTTCTCTGGTGAAAATACTCATTTAGATTCATGCGCCATTATTACAGAAAAAGACATTTGAATACAATTCTGCTTATTCATATAAACTGAGATTAGGCAATTTGGTGCATAGGAAAAAACAAAACAGTCAGTAGTTTAGTGCTTTTTTTTTATTTGTATTTTTTTTTTTTTTTTATTAGAGATAGGAGACGTTACAAAACATACACCATTCAATATTCAGTCTGAAATGTGACCACCGGTGTTTCATGTACACGTCACTCTCCATCGCGACCTTCACAACGCCAACATTTTGTCTTTCCCAATGAGGAGATCCCGGTTTGAAAATAAATGGTAAGAGGAATGTGTGAACTACATCAAATGCCATCGTCGGAATAGGAAATAAAATAAAATCAACCACTCAAGTTTTGGAATTTTGCATGTTCAAAACGGAAAAAAAAAATATATATATATATATATTAAACTGTTCCCCAAGATAATGTTTGATACATCTTGTGCAATCCAGAATGTGAATTAGTTGACACTAAAACTGATTAACTAGTTACAAAATTTAACAAGTTTGGCAAAAAGAAAAAGAAAAAAAGTATTTGAAATCAAAAGCAGAGTAGTTTGAAAACTAACATTTGTTGTGTCCCATTTAAAACGGAACAACCCCCCCAAATCTTCATCATCATCATCATCCTTCACTCAATTGATTCTTTACATTTTCACTTTGTGTGTGTTTGTTCATATTCTTTAACTGGAATGACAGTCTGGATTTTGGAATCGTCACCTTCTCATGTAGTTAACTGTGACGGGGGCACCCCCCCCCCCCCCCCCCCGCCCTTGCCCACCCGCAATATCCCACCCCAAGAAAGTCCCACAAACTGCTGGTTCTGATTCTTTACTTTTTTTTTTCCCTGCCCTTCTCCAAAGCACACTGGAACGAACGGCTAAACCCGACAGATGCGTCTGAAAGGCCTCCACTGAAGCCAGAAAAGAGGGAAAAGGGGCTCGGGGGGAGGGAAAGGAGGCGAGGGTCAATATTTATATAGGGCACCCCTCCAGGCTGACTACTGTGCCGCCGCCCAGCTTTTCCGCCAAGTTGTGCCGGTCTTTCAGGTCTTCCAAACCGTTGACCTGCCACTCGTGCTTGATACCTGACGGCAGGAAAACGGCAAGACGTCAACGAGGGCACGCGTGCGGCCAAAGCAGTCAAAATGGTAACAAATTCACTCTCAACATTTGGTTGTAAAGACGTCATGCACGTTTCAAAGAGAATTGAAAATGGCAAAGAATGTTTGGGAAACTGCAATTGCACGACGACACGTAAACGCAAGTCATTTGCTTTCAATGTTTGAAGGCAACATTTTTGTCATCTCACATCAGGGGTGCCAACATTCAACGTTTTCACTTCCCCAGGAGGACTTTGTCAAAATACAACTCTTGGTTGTAGCAAAATGACCAACTAGCCGTTTAAATTCACATTTCTTGGTCTCAATGAGTCAAATTGGTAACATGTTTGTGATTATGATTATTATCTTTTGGCCACTTTTTCAGGGTGGCTCTTTGACATTTTGATACCTTTTTGAAATCTGGAGGCGGACTCCAAAATCTAAATGATTGAGCCCTGGCTGAAACTCACACCAAAATGGCTGCTACTATCCAAAATGGCTGCCCCTTCCTGTTCCATTTCACACATGTTGTGTCTTCACTTTATTTTTCACGTTAGATATGACCACCTCATTTCGATCCGAATCGCTACAACTGAACCGTGTGCCATATTGTCAAATTAAATCATATATTCACATCGGAAAAATGTGATTTTATAAAAATTTGCTCTTAATCGTAAAAATACTGTTCTGCCATTCAAAATGATGAAATATTTTTATAATCTTTTGGAGGCAAATCATGTTTAACGTTTACTATGAGGCAAAATATATATATTTTTTTTTTTAAAAAGTCACTGACTTTTGTCCTCTTTAAAGTGTTCCCTCGCTATAACACGGTTCACTTTTTGCAGCCTTGCCGTTTCATTTTTTTTGTGCACTTCTGCATGCATTTTTTTTTTGCAGTAATGTACCCATTTGATCAAATTTATGAAGATTTTAACGTTGCGAATGTTCAAACAAGCGAAATGTGAGAAAATGTAAATGCCTCGATGACAAAAGTGTTTTCAACGGTGGTGAGGGGCTTTAGAGCCTTAAAACATTGATAAGAAATGTAAAACAAAGCGGATTCCATTTATTGCGGCTATTATTTTTGGAACCCAACCCCAGCAAAAACTTCAGTGAACAGGTTCAACCCTCCCCGAGTAGGAAGAAACTGGTTTTGTGATGGGGTGCAGTCCCACGTGGGTCCGTCGAGTAAGACGACACGACGTCAAGTGGCAACAGGAAGTGAAGGTGACGCGGCCCCGCCCGTACGTCACCCGATAGGACAAACTGCAAGAAAACACTCGGGTGCCTGCTCGGGTTCTCGTAGCATCTGACTCAGCGTTTCCAACATTCGCATCACATCTTTGACTCGAGAAAAAACTGGTGGCGCACCACAAAAAAAAATGTCCTAAAAGCAGATCAGAGTAAGATCCCGCCTACTTGCAGTTCTTTAGTCACAAATCTTCCCTCAGCTATTTACTGAAAAAATGTGGTTGTCAGTCTAGTTTTGTGCGATGTCCTCAATTGCCACAAGATGGCGCCAATCTCAGCCCAAAAGGTGGAACTACTAAGAAATGAAGATCGCTGCACACCAGCAACGTGACCGAATCGGAAGGATTCTCATGCAGCATTGCTAAGCAGCTTTCCAAAATGGCCGACGGGCAACTACTTAGTATTGTGGCCATTGAAACAGATCTAACAGCCGAGCATATTTCTACAAAATGGTGAAGTGCGCCGGCTGCATGCAAGCCGCACACGAGCGATTTACGTGGCGTGCCGGCCGCCTCTCAAAAAGCAAACATTCACACGGTGGGCCGTGTCCTCGTCGTGGCAATCCGATTCTTGCTCGACCATCCCGCTATGGTTTTGTGCTTGAAGAAAAGTGATGCTGCCCAATTCGGTGTATGTGGGCGGAGCCTCAAAAACCTGATACAGGGCCGCAGTTTTCCGTCGCAGTGCATTCAATGTGCGGCTCCGATTCCAGTCGGGGTGAGCCCCGCGGGCCAACATGGTCGCATGTAAGGAAAGAGCTAAGCTTAGCTTTGTTGTTAGCGCAATGCAAAGCGTCTTCTCCGCGTGTGGATTAAGTCAAGTCATCTTTATTTATGAAGCGCTTCCAAACAGCCTTAGCCGTCAAAGTGCTCGCAAATTATTATTATTTTTTTTTTTTGCAAAATCAAATGGGAAGGGCGACGTGTTTAAAAAGACAAAATTCAAGTGTTTTAGGATCAGTGAGACTTATAATTTAGGCAATCATGAAAATTATTGGTGAGCGTCCATTTTTTTCTCAGTCCATTAAGGGGAGCAGTCTACATTGAAGAGAAAAACAAATCTTGTCTCAATGTTTACTTGCTCAGTGTTAGTGTGGCAAAAAGGCGGACCTTCTGCAATCTAGTGGAAGAGCAGCAAATTGTTGTGGTCACTAAATGTTGCTGAGAGGTGAACAAACAATTTGGAGCAAAAATGTCATTTTGTGACGTTGGATCATTTATGTGGCCATCTTTCATGGCAAACTACTTTTACGTGCTTGAAAATTCCTGCCCCCCCGTTTCCAAGGTAACCAGCACATTTCAAATACTGACCTTCGAACTTCCTCTTGATGGCATCTTTTGAGCTGGCGTAAATCATCTTGCTCTTCAGGGAGGCGCCATCAGGAGCCCTGCCATCACAAAAGACGCACTCAAAATCCAAACAGTGCCTTCAAACCTCAAAATTGCAAACGGGACAGTTTTTGTTTTTCTTTTTCTTCCAGCCTTCACAATCTTGATGCGGCCACCCAAACTCCAAAAGCTCGGGCATCATCCAAAAAAGTCTGACCAATTAGGATGCTGATCTGGGTTGGCGCTTTATCCAAAACGGTTACGTAAATGAAGCTCATCAACTCCCGTCATAGTTCCTTGACGCCGAGGTGCCGGCAAAGCACTACTTGTGTCTCGATGAAACGCCCAACTTATTTCAGTAGGAGAGTTTTACAGAAATAAAAGGACACGCTCAAAGGTCAGCAAGTCCCCACATGTTGCTGGCTATTATCTTCCCTTTGGAACGCGATCTTTCATTTGGTATGCACCTTGTTTATGTCGTGACCACACATATTCTGTTTGCCTTGAAAGATGAGTTCAAATGCTCGAAATCGGCTGGCCCTGTCTGGGTAACATGTGACAGTAAAAGAATTAAAATACACACATAAAACGTGGCCTTTAAAATTCTATTTTCTTATAAATCTATGGGGAAAAGAAATTCAAATACTCGATTGATATTTTAAGAATCGATATCAGGCTCGAGAAGGAAAATCGTTTACCCAGCCCTATTGGCTCGGCCATTTTCTGATACATGTGCTCGTGCGGCTCCAAACGAGAAAAGTCCTCACCAGAAGATGAAGACCAGGTCCTCCTTCTTGGTCTCTTTGGTCTCGTATGTGGCGTCGTAGAGGGCGTAGCGGCAGTCGTTGGGCGGCAGCATCTTGACGAAGTGCTGGTAGGGGTCGTCCACGGTGGTGCCAAGGTCGCCCTGCAGGATCTCCTTGCCGTCGTCCAGCACGATGTTCTTCAGGTCCTTGCTTATGCAGAACAGGATGGCCTTCTTCCTCTTTCGCTTCTCGTCCTCGTTGGCTTGGGCCTTGCGCACCTTCATGTCGTTGAAGACCGCGATCACTTCGTCTGTGACTTTCACACCGGAGGCCTGCGGATTGAGGGGGGGGGGGGGGGGGGACCACAACAAGCGATTGCATCAGATTACCGTCACATTCAAATGCGAAATTAGTCCAGCGAGGATACAATCAAATCTTTCAAGCAGTTTTCAACATAAATTTCCTCCTTTGAACATTCCTGGAATTTAGTAGCCCTTCTTTGAACTGGTCTGAATGATGTCGACATAGCAAAAGTCAATAATCGTCACCGAAAAAAGATTTACTAAGTAAGGCTTGTGACAAAGAGGGCAACAGGGAGAAAGTTATGCTAATTGCTAAGCTATCAAAACGCCGTGCGGGTAAAACTATAGAAAGGGGATCTTATAAACAAGTGGCCTGGTTACAGCACAAGGAGGGCGGGGCTTAGTGTTAAATGCTTGGCTCTCTTATTGTTGCCATGTGCTTGTCGTCGTTTGCCATTTTGGTATACATCACTTCCATGACACTTGTTGACAGGTAATAGTCCAAATTACACAGACTATCATTTTCCTAATTGGTTTACTAATCTGCAATTTACATTATTAGGACTTCGTACCGCTGCAACGTTACCATAAGGGAAGTGAATGTAGTATAAGTCGCGGAATCTAAAATGAG
The DNA here is from genome assembly GCF_051991255.1 of Vanacampus margaritifer. NCBI lineage: Eukaryota > Metazoa > Chordata > Actinopteri > Syngnathiformes > Syngnathidae > Vanacampus > Vanacampus margaritifer. Next base: position 27,535,089 of record NC_135441.1, on the reverse strand, counting down.
ACAAATGTGAGATTTAACTCGCTTTCTCATTCACACTCCATTTTTGAGCAGTAGATGTCAAGCTTGTTTTGTTGTTGCTGATGCATGACGATTGCTTCTTCATACATTTGCGTTGTTTGGCTTCTTGCATACATGGCTTGGGGTTTTTTCTGCTCAGAAACAAAAATGAAATGAATTTGGAGGTCCTGCTGTACTTTCGGGCGGCAAATGTACGGGCCAAGGAAAATAATGACGTTTTAATGCTTGATGCCTTGAAAGCAAACAATCGCCACAGTGTTCCTTCCTCCCACGGCCCACAAGAACGTGCGAATGGGAAGAAAAAGGCCGAGCGAGAGCCCGAGGGCCGCATGTGACTCTGCTGAGGTGTGGCCGTGGGACAGGACGGCCGTGGGGCAGGACGGCCGGGAAGAAACGACTCAGGCACGACGTCACAACTCTTTCCACAGGGAGTCGCATACAGAAAAATACAAGCAACAAGGAAGCCAACTTCAACTTGGGTTCAGGGCATGTGCTAAAACCAGCACGATATGCTGTCGGTCACCAAAATGGCAGTCAAACAACACAACTGCATCAATTGTTCTACTAAAGGTCACAGTGTCAAAAAAAAAAAAAATTGTAATAAAAAATAAAGCCATATGCTTGCTAAAAATGGGTTTTTCTTTGTATGTGAATATTCTCAGTCATCCGGGTCATACTTAAGCCAAAAGCAGGAAGAAGAAAAAAAGAAAGAGAAGAAGCCAACATTCCTCTATGCCAGTAGTTGCCATTATATTGCAGTGAACACTGGACGACCGCCGGTGAATCATCGTGCCAAAAATGACTTCATCCACAATAGAGTGATTAACTGTAGGGCTGCTTGATTATGAATATTAATCACGATTAATTTGGTAATAATTGAAATCACAATCAGGACAAAACAAGTAAATGTTTAAACACGTACAAAATATTAAGACAAATACATTTGGAACACTATAAAAAAACTCAAAATTAGTATTATTATTCATTTATTTTTTTATACGTTTATGCCAATTTTGTAATTGTGGAGTGTAATAATTGAAATGGAATTTTGATGACTTGCACAGCCCAAACTAAAAGGACACTTTATGTATCAAACGTATATAAGAAGTATCGTTAAGCTATCGTGAGTCCTCATGAGTGAATACGAACCTGCACGGGTATCAGTCTGGGAAAAAAAAAAAAGTCGTATTGAACATCCCTCGTCAATCAGCAATGATTGATTCATTTGATTTGTAGTTCTTGTTTTCAGAAAATTAAAATGAAAGGAATTATGCTATTAGCAAGGTTTAAATCGCTATGTTTTTATTAACATTTGTAGTATCAATATTAGTGTGATAGCAAGAAGTTTGTGTGCTCTCGTAACATTCAACCAAATAGTCCACAATTTGGACCATTTTTTCTTCTCCACTGAAAAATGTGGAAGGACAAGCAATAACTGCGATAAAGGTGAAGAGCATTTAGACAATGACACCACCATCGCCTGAGCATGCGGGCGAGGTCGGGAAGGAGGCAATGCTAAGCATGCTAACCGCGCTAAGCTAAGGCGTGCCACGCAGAGGACAGGCGGCCCACAATGGCGCTTCTGTCTGGCCCGCTGACGAGTCACATCTGCTCGGCACTCACGCCGCTGCGTCTGCTGACTTTGCTTAAGCCAATTCGCGGCAGGGGAAAAACAGTCTCATGAGGAGGACGCCACGAAACGCGCGGACACACACACACACCAGCCCCAGTCTGCAGTCGGGGGGGGGGGGGGGCAGGAGAGCTAATGGGCAACAAAGAAAAGAAAGAAAAAAGGAAATATAGCACGAAAGACCAACTGAATCAAGAGTGGAGAAGCACAAGCATGACAAACATGTTTGCCGAGGGTGGAAAAGGAAGTGGAAATCATCGGTCTCAAATGGCGTAATTATTAACCAGGAAGGAAGCCGAACATTCACAAAAGCCTGATAAGAACCGGCCATTTGTCACTTGACCCATTTTCCATCTTGGGATGCGAGGGTACTAGTTCAGACATCATCATCACTTCACATCACATTGGTTTCCTTCAAGAGGAAGGACAATATCAGCAGGTGGCACTATTGCGCCGTTAAGATGATTTGCCCACAGAACAACAAACCAGGAAGGATGTCACACACACACTGAAGTATTCATATGCTGATGATGTGTGCTTTTAAGGGGCGTGGCCAAGTGAGCAACATCAGGAGCTCTGATTTTACCGGCCAGTCAGTTCAGTGTTAGCTCCGGCTCGTTAGCTTCATAATCCTGCCAAGAGTTTTCATTTTCTATTTGGCTGGTTGTGCTGCTCAGGAAACAAAATGAAGCGCATTGCAAGTTGCCGCCATATTCGCATCTCAATTCAATTTTTTTTTTTTTTTTTAGAGCAAGCTTAAACAAAAACAAAAAAACTAAAATGATAAAATGACTGACAATAATTCATTTTTTTTGTTCATTGGTTGATTTTCATATCAAACTGAAATCTATTTGAAATTTAATTTTGATTGCAGACATTTTCATGACTACCTTACATCATCTATTCGTTTTGTGTTTTGTGTGTGTTACAACCGCAATCAAATGCACCACAAAGCGAGTGCAGTTAATTCCAAACTCTAATCTAATCGGCGTCCTGGACAAGCTTGGCGATGAGGGCAAGGTCCAAGTGACAAGTTCACGTTTACAACCGCAACACTGAATGGGACACAAAATGGTAGTTGACCGGGAACGCCCTCGCACGAGTCCAACGGCTCCTTTCATTAGGAAACATCAACAAAATGCAGCAAAACAATCACTAAAGTTATGAACAACAGTTGAATTCATTCACTGGACGTGTTAACTGTACTATTATTCATCATTATATATCATTGTGAGCAAAATCACGTTTCACAATTTATCCAGTCAGGAAAATTAAACGGTTCTACATCCTACTGGTGCACTGGATTATGAATGAAAACTAAAATGATGCAAATAAATGCTCAAGCTTTATGGAAAGCTGTTAGATCATTTATTCAATTTCACACTTTAGTAAGTACTAGTATCCTCCTACTTTGTCACACTAGCAGGACAACTACATGTCACCAGTGAGGCAAAACTGTACACTAGTTGACATCTGGACACAACTACTACTACACAGAAAGTGCTAGTTTTTGACTAGTACAACTTGGTAGTAATGGAAGCTAGGACACAGTTGTCTCAATAGTAATTAGGGCTGGACGATTTTGCCTTAAAATAAAATCTTTTTTTTTTTTTTTTAAACAATTGCTTTTGAACACAATGGGCATGTGTGTGTGTGTGTATAATAAAACCTTTAAATTCAACTTGGTCACAATGTCAATTTAAAAAAAGTAAAAAACTTGCTAAAATGTATTTTTCTTTATTGTGTGTAGATTGTCAATCATCCATATCAGCAAAGGTTAAATCGAGGCTTCTGTTGAGCATTTTTTTTTCTCTTGATTTCAAAAATGACCCAAAAAATGACTAGCAATTATGCTATTAGGCTGCTGAATTGAATCCAAAGTTCACAATTCGACAGCCCTGTTTTATTTAGAAACAGTCAGGTGACAGAAAATGAAAAAAAATAATTATTTCCCTACAATTTGCTTAACTCAATGATACTAGTGAGGATAAATATCAAAGCTTGTCAATAAATTGTCCAACGGTTTGCCATATTGTCGTTGTCCCTTCAAATGGCGTGACGTGCACGCAGGGCGGTGCAGACTGTGCAGCAAAAAAAAAAAAAAAGAAAAGAAAGGAAGATGCGCAATGAGGATCCGGACGCGACAGCCTTTTAGCTTCCGCTGCTAAAACCGGCTTATATAACGCTTCATAATTCGCTTCAATGTCCACCACGACAGAGTGAATACGCAGCGAAACTAATCTCCAAATTGATGTTTAGGAGTCGATTAAATGGTTACGATTGGTTAACATTATTGGCTAAAACTAGGATGCTCTTTGCACCAAATTCAGGGTGGGGCCGTGAATGCAGCACATGTGACGAGTGGACGCGAGCTTCCTATACAAAAAGGAACGACGCTCCATTTACGAACATTTGCCGTGTGGTACAAACCAACAGTTTGGATCGTTTTCAATCCAATTTCTAGCCGGCCTCGATATCACTTCGCTAATTACCTTGGTGAGGTTGTGGCTACTGTGTGGAGTCGAATTAGCGTCAAATAACGGACAAAGAAAGAAAATCACAGCTCGCGCAGCCGTAATGGTGTCACGGCGTTAGCTTAGCATGCTAACAATACCGTTAGCTTTGTTAGCCGCAGGCGCCTCGCTCGCTCTGCACCTGCCAGCCCGACGCGAAACATCGTCGTGCCTTGCGGCTAAACAAAAGAGGCAGCACAGCCATGGCAACCGGGATGGCTCGTCTTGATCCGAACATTTGCGAAGCAGTGAGGCCAAGCTAGCTTTGTTAAAAAAAAAAAAAAGAAAGAAAAAAAAGAGAGCCTTTTATGTGGGGCGAAATGGCGCCAGCCGTGTCAGGCCGTGGACGTTTTAAAAAGGCCCCCAAATCCTAACATTTGACTCTCACGCTGACCATGACCACGAAGCAATTTTGGATGATTAACACAACTCAAAAACTCAAATTTGGAATAAGGGCTGACGATCAAGCTAGCTTCCGTGGCTCTCAATTGGGCTCGATGCTAAAACTACAGCTTTTATCTTTTTGGGGAGCTAAAATGAGTGGCGCATTGAATTAAACCTCAGTAAAATGGTTTCGTTTCATTTTAACCCAGCATATAAAAGACGTCAAAATGGTGTATAAAGCACCGTTAAACTTACCATTGTTGTAGCTCTGAGTTGGTCAGCGTCTGGCCAGAAATTGAATGGAGCTCTGATGAAGGTGGTGGTGATGATGATGATGAAGACTTGCCCGCTCGCTCTGGGTACAGCGTGAACGCGCAGACGTGCGCGAGCCTGAACGACGTGCACGAGCGCGACCCCTCCAACAACGTCCAGCTGTAAAAAAATTCCATTTTTGATTTGTAACGGGAAATTGTTACATTTTATCTACAAAACTGATTTATAGCGTGGGGATGTGGATTTAGCGTGGGTAAATTAAATATGTAAACAAATACTCGTACAAAATGGCGTATGGTAGTCTTAATACTATATGCATATAACTTAACAAAAATACACAATATTGAGCAAGCTATGTGTTTTGTGTGGCCTGTGTGTATATTAACTATAGCCTAAGGACGAAAGTAGTTCTAAAGTGTATGACTGGCAGGGATGGAGGTTATCTTATTTTTTTAGCTACAAAAATACAAAATAATGAGTCACATCATAATGGGGGCTGTTAATTTTGTTATGGGTTTAAAAAAAAAAGTTAGTTTATTTGTTTGATTGGCAGTGATGGCAGCTGTCAGGCAAAATGGAATTAGCTTATTTTCTATCTTTCTTTTAAATAAACTCACAAAGAACCGAACAAGCTGCCCGGAGCAAGATGGCTGCCATTCCGTGATGATGATGATTTTTTTTTATTATTGTAACAAGTCAGGCGCTATGTTTGAACCTCGCTAAATGCCGAAGGATGTTTGAACATGAAGGGGAGGCGTTCATTTGGCCATGATCCAGCCCCTTTCTCTTTTTTCTTTTTCTTGCTCTCCATCTCTCCCCCTCGCTCGCTCGCTCGCTCGCTCGCTCGCTCACTCTGGCCTCTCGCGTCTCCTTCCCCTCTGCCGGTTTTCGTTGAACTCACTTCCTTATTTGGAAGTGAACGTTTGGTCTGTGCACGCGCTTCGCTCCCGGCGCGCGGAAGGGGCGTGGCCTCACGACGCTTATCGCCATATAAGGAAACAAGGAACGCCAAAATATCGCCATGATAGACATTTGTGAAACACACACACTCACACGAGAAAAGGGAGGCCAGTGAGCAGACGACAGTGGAGTGTTTTTTTTTTTGTATGTAAAAGCGGAAGACCGCGCTGGTGATGACGCAACGATTCTTTACCGCGTTTCAAGTGACACAACTGAACACCACCGTTGACAAAAAGGTGCTGTCAACATGATTAAACGCTTTCAATAAAGCCTGTCAAGACATCACTGATAAATGCACGATTGTCATTTTGTTGTTTAAAAAAAACAACAACATAAGAACGCAATGGCTCTTTGTTCTCTTTGTGGGTCATTGATAAGTGCGTGAAAACCACGCCCTCATCATACCATGCATATTTCATATAGCCGGCATATATTGTACACTTTTCAGCGTGATTGCATCTTTCCTGTGGGCTTTATGACATTAAAGCAGATGTAATGAACCTTGAAGTGAACAACTTTGAATTGTGTTTAATTTTGTCATGTCCAAATTTAGCTCTTTTAATATGTCAAATTATCCCTTCGGGCTCCAATGTGGTCACATTGAGCTGATTGAAACCCCAAAAAACTATATTTTTATTGGACAAAAAGTTTGGGTAAAATTTGTGTAATTCTTGACTCACCATAAATTTTTTTATGTATTCTACTAGATTATATCATAATTTAATGTAATTGTTTAGTTAAAAAATTGAATGACTCAGTGAAAACCAACAGAGCAACTGGTCGGAATCATTTTGATTTTAAAAAGAAAGTGGCGGTATGAAATATTTTATTTAAAATACTGTACTGACTTCCTGGTTGTATTTTAGCTGCATTATATTGTAAATTGTCCATAGGTGGGAATGTGATTGGCTGCTTGTCTATACGTGCCTTGTGATTGGCCGGCAACCAGTTGAGGGTGATCCTAGCTAGACTCGATTTTGCTTGTCCATTGTTGAACAAAACTGAAATGAAAAAGATGGCGTAAGATGAAATAAATCGACAATGGACAAGTTGAATTTGAATGATCCAATTGTTTATTCATCTGCTTCGTCACCAAAGTGCAAATCTACGCTACGTCCATCTCTGCAGCAATCACACACTTCTATCATCATCCTTCTTCACTTTCACAATGTTGTTCGTCATGTTGCTGCCATTTTGAATACGTTGCATTTAAAAAATATCTTGTTGCCACAACATATAGGTAAAGTATACAGTATTCATCATAAAGCAACAGAGGAGCTCATTCAAAGAGGCTAGAAAAGCGAAGCTAACTCTTTGGCTACATTGTGAAGTTGGCGATCTTTGTCGATCAATGGAAGCTTTGGAGCTGTAAACATTGCAGTAAGCGCTTCCTATAAATAACGTATCTAAAAAATAATCGTCTTTTCTGTATCAAAATCTGTTTTGTGTGACATGAAGGGAATGCTGAGAAGAGAATTTGGAATGCATGATTTTATTTTTTTTTTTTTAAATCACAGTGAACTGCCACATGTTTGCAGGTTGACATTCCAAAATACACCAATTTGCTTTTTTTTTCCTTTTCTCGGCTCCTTGGTGTTAAGGAAGTATGTTGAAGGGAGTTGATGAACACAAGTTGTGTTTTTCCTCCATTTTGACACAGCAGAACTATGTTAGACTGAGCTGAAGCATTTAAAACTGTGTTTTGTCAACATCTTGGTACAAAGGAACTGAGTAGTTTCAATTAGAAAAGTAGTGCTTTGGTGCAACCATGGCATCTTGGGGTCAAGGAACAATGTTGAAGTGAGTTGAGGAACCTCATTTTTAGGAAGGAATTATGTTAAAGTACATTGAGGTTTAGACAAACATAGTGCTTTGCTACCATTTTGGTGGCAAGGAACGCTGCGCTGATTTTTTATTAAGACGGAAAAAAAGTGCTTTGACGCCATGCTTGTACCAAGGACTTGAGTTGAGGTGAGTTGAGGAGTTCTAATGATACTAAATAGTGATTGATGTCAAGGAGCTTTGTTCAAGTGAGTTGAGGAGGGCTGTTTAGACAAAAGTAGTGTTTTGCTGCCACCCTGTGACATCTATAATGGGCAATTTTAAACATTTTCTTTTAGGCGGGCATCAATTAGTGGCATAGTTTGTCAATTAGCGGGATGTCGCTGGCTGTAGAGTGTTGTCACATTTGGTGCTGCTTAGCACGACACCGGAACAATTTACTCCTTCTTGCTACTTTAAACACAGTGGACGACATGAACATGAACCGGAATGTTAGATCTCCATCAACAAATGGAATTAGAAACTAAAATGGAATGCTCTCAAGGCACAATGTAAAAAAAAAAAAAAAAAAGTCGCTAAAATATGCTCGTAAAAGCTCCAAAAGCAAGTTTTCGTATCGAACAAAATTGAGCCAAAAGAATCCTGTAAATGTGTTTTTGTAAATGCGGCAGGATCAACAAAACGTGCGATGCTTTCAAAACAGGCAGATTTTGCGTTTGCCGACAGACGCTGCCTTTTGGGAACCTTGTGCATTTTTTTTTCTGTGCTAAGGGGGGGGGGGGGGGGGTCGTCAATGATAAGGCTTTCGTGCTGAATGCGGGTCTGTGCTGTGCGCGGCTTTGCTTGCCGCCGCCGAGATGATCAAAGTCCTCGTCGGCCGCTCCTTTAACTGGATTTCTTGACGAAAGCGGGGCTCTGCCCTCTCGACTTGTTCAGCACCACCGTGGCCTGACCACACACACACACACACACACACACACACACACACACACACACACACACACACAAGACAACAGTTCAATTGACACGTTTTTGTGTGAAGACGTTCTCAACTCAAGGCAAACCTTCTCTTTGCAATATGTTGTACGTGCTCCCAATTGGGTCGACGTGGTATTCTGATGAATGGAATACGAATGAAACAGATGAATCCATCTGTTTCCATCCATATTAGGAGACTTACATTTATGTCCTGCATCGCCCTCTCCCTGTTGATTGAAATTGACGTCAAAGTGCCCTCGGGCTCGCATCACAGCTCACCCTTTTTTTCTGGGTTCGGTCTTGTGATGTTCCGACATGTGAGTCCGAGGGTACTTGAACATCAAGTCCGTCAACAGCAGAAGGAGGTGTAAGGCCAAAATGGCAGCTTCATAAGATGGAGGAAATCAATATATATATATATATAAAGGGTGTCAGGCGATTAACATTTTTAATTGTAATTAATTGCATGACTTCAATAGTTAACTCCCGATTAATCGCAAATTGTATCTGTTTTAAATGTACAAGAAAAATGATTTGTTTCAACTTTTCATACTCTTGTTAATATAAAAGTGGAAAAAATGCTAACCTAATAGAAACATGTCTTCATCTTTTCAGTAATTTCATAATAACTCATAAAATAGAGTTCAAATGAAAAGTACTGTAGTGTAAAAAAGGAATGTGAAATCGATTGATATTTTTGGGTTCCATTCATACAATAAAGATTTGTGAGGCGGCGCTCAAGCCCAGATAAGCGAGGACCCGATACTCAGCATATGAGAGCACTGTTTATTTGTGATAGCGGCGCATTCGATTGTCCGATTGTCAGAAGGCCTGAAATGACCGAATATAGACTGCGCAAACACGGCGGCTTAGCGCGAAGAGCATCAAAGACTTTTGCCGCGCGCGCGCGTTCGCTCTCCTGTGACTGAGCAATTGGACGCGACCTGAGAACGACCTTTGGCTACAAAGCGCGATTCAGCGCTAACGTGAAACCAAACGCCTCAAGATCGAGTTCAGACACACACCACCGATTTTTCACTTTAGCACAAATTTTGTGTACAATGTGATAAATAAGTTCCGATTTGATACAGAACACGAGAGCAGTATTTTAAGGCTTAAGGTCTTTTGAAGAATAACATTTCTTAATCCATTATTATTATGTATTTTCTATTCTACAGATTTTATTTAAAAAGTGTGTATAATTTTAAATATGATTACAGTGTGTGAGAAGCAAATTTTAGGCTAACATATATATTTAAAAGTTTTTAAAAATTGATTCCCTTATCATTATTTTTTAGACATACAATGTAGGCTCGGTTTAAAAAGTATCTGCATTTTCTGCCCACCGAGTTTGAAGAGCAGCTGCTGTGAGCAGTTTTTTTTTTTCTACTGTCATGAAAAAGGCGAGACGTTTTTTTGATCCAAGGTCGCACTTTTTTGGGAAAATGTCAAAAGTACGTTTAACTTTCTAAGTGATTATCTCATGCGGGAATTCTTTGCATTTTAAAGGTGTTTTAATAAGTTTACATGTGTTTAAAGCATGTGGGCTTAAACTAACCCCCCCATTGTCATGTATGTTCTAAATGAGTTTTAGAAAAAAAAATGTTTTCACACACCTTTTAAATACATTTCCAAAATTCAATTATTTTTGACTTTGACAACTTAAAGCATGTGGGAATGTCATTTTAAGGCTCAAAATTTTTTTTTTTTAATTCTGTATGGTCTCTACAGTATATTTCAGATTTTCATCTATAGCAGCCCCCCCCAAAAAATAATTAAGTGACAGCACGATGGCCTGAAAACGGACTTTTGCCTCCGTTTTTCTCAGCAGACAAACAAACAAACATCATCTGACCTGCTCCAGCACGGTGCCCGCCGCCTGGTCGATGGCTCCGCCCACGTCCCGGTAGCGGCCCGAGTAGCGGATGAAGGCCCACGTCAGCATGGCCATCATGACCAGGCCCAGGACGCAGTCGCACACCAGCGCCAGCGTGGCCAGGCCCACGAAGAGCAGAACGCCCGACAGCACGTACAGGAAGCAGACCAGCACAAACAGCACGGCCGGAGTTCGGAAGGCGCTGAACAGATTCTTCGACTTTCAAGGGGGGGGAAAAAAAAAACAGCTCACATTTAGACAGACCTTAAAGCGACGCCTAAACTGATTCTTCAACTTGAAGGAAAAACATTTCACATTCAGACTCTATTCTGAACAGATTATTGGGTTTCAAAATAAACACGGAAATTCATATGGACAGAAATAAATACAGAGAATTTGTTTTCTTGGCAGACTTTGTGTCAAAATTAGGCCATTCATTTTGAGTATATATATATATTTTATATATTATTGTATAAGTATTGTTTGATGCGACTAAAAAATGACATTTTAAATGACAAAAAATAATAATAGCAATAAAATTGTTCTTCCAAATTTTACTTCATGGCATGCACTCACTGCCAACCATGAGGCACTCTAAAGCAGCCATGCTCCGGTTGGTTCTTTCTTTCTTTTTTTCCAAATCTTTCTGTCTGTGACAAGCGCATACTCACAGATGACAATGAGGCGCTCTAAAGCCAGTGCAAGCAGATCATCCGAAGGCAAGATTAGCATTTTTGGGGTGCAGTCGTAGCTAAATTGCCGTTGTATCAGATGAATTGCTAATTGCTGGTCTAACGCAAACGAGGTGTCTGACCTCGTTGTGCTTGCTGAAGGACTCCCACATCTCCTCCAGCTCCGCCTCCAGTTGCGCTCGGTAGCGGTCGCAGAACTCCTGGCCGCCCATCTTCTTGGTGGACGTGAAGGCGTAGAGAGCCTCCTTGAAGTAGAACTGGTGCTTCTCCTCCAGGGACTCGGGGGACACGTAGGGCAGGTCCCCGCCACACATCTCACACACAAAAGGAGGATTTGGAAGACAGGAGATGAGCACATTTCATCTCGTATACGAGATTGGAAAAAAAATGACATTTTTTGGGGTCTGCGATATATTGTGATATTTTAACCAGATGACTTGAATAGCTGTTTGCGAAGAATTTGTTTAACTCACCGTGACACCATTGTATTTATTTAATATTAAATGTGCATTGCATTTGGTCTCATTCTAATTGAGTGGGAATCCTTTTTTTTTTCAAATCAAATTTTTGTCTTCGATATATCGTGCAGGCCTGCGACAAGCTCCCTTTTTCAAGGAAAATGATTGAGCTTCTAATTGTTTGGCACTTTTCCACCTTCAAGACACGCAAAGTGCTTTTAACAATTCTATTACTTTATTGAATTACTTATCCGTATTATAAGTTCAATTCTTAAAACAAGGAAACATACACCTTAAAACCTGATTTTAAAAACTTTTGGCCATTTTACAATCAGGAGCTAGAAATAAGAAATATAGAAATTGCCATTAATGGCAATTTCTATATTTTTAATAGCTGCATGCAATTAAAAAAAAAATACTATATTGGGATACAGAGGTCTTTGTTTAAAATTATCTATTTTTTGGGGTGGTGGTGGGGGGATTTTATGAATCAAAAGTACTATTGGTATTGGTACTTGGTGACTAGTACTGAAGAGTCTACTCAAGAGTTGAGTATTCGTACTGGTATCGCTCTAATAAAAGTGGTACCAAACATATATATATAAATTTCTTTTTTTTTTACACAAAACGGCCACTCCCACCCGAGTGCACTCGAACCAACCTTCTCCATGTTCCTGTAATACTGATCTTTGCTTGTCGCCACGGCCGCCAGGTTGTTGGCCTCGGCTGTCGCCTGGCGGGACAAACGGACGTCTCAGAACCCGGGCCAAGCGTGACAACGGACACCTGCCTGCCGGCGTCGTCTGCCCGCACTTACCATGAGCATACTCTTGGGCTGCGGCAAGTCCTCTCCCTGGTAAATCTTGATGTAAGCCTGACGAGAGAAAAAGCACAACGTTTTGCAAATGGGTGGAGCTGATTTTCAGGTTTGGCGGTGAAGCAAACGGCCGGAGAAGAAAGAGCGCGGACGGGGAAGCGGAGCGAGCGGTACCTTGAAGTACTCCAGGAGGCCTCGGCAGGTGACTTTATTTCCATTGATTTCCTTCTCGGCCAAGTTGTCAGGATGCAGCAGATTGGGGATCAAAATCTTCAGCTGCTCTTTGAACTCGGGTGCCACCGCTGACAAACGCAACAGAAGAATTTGGAAGCGCAGAGTAAAGGAGCGCGTGCGGTGAACGTCTGCTACGTCGCCGTTCAACTTTGTACCGCCGCATGTCGGTTTGACAGTTCATTCAAATGGGAATGAGAAACAAACAACTTGAAATAGGAACGTTTTGCTTCTTTTTTTTGGGAGAACTGTGTGAACAACAATCTTCTTTTTGTTGCTTAAAGTGACAGTTACGTGATAGACCTCCAATTTCTAAACAGTACTGAATGAGAACAGGCAGCCAAGAATACCAAAAAGGTTGTTTATTATGATGCATATTATTTATATGTGACGTGTGATGATGTGCATCGCTGCTGGTAACGCTGTGAATTTCTCCACTGTGGGATAAATAAAGGTGTATCTTATTTTATCTTACTTTATTTACATTAGTGATACACTGATATGGCTTTTTCAAGGCCAATACCGATTATCAGAAGACAAGGAGGCCGATAACCAATATTTCAAGCGAAAGAGAAAATATTACCCTAAATTTTTTTAAAATGCACTTTTTAAAATTTTAACCATATAAAGAATTGACAGCTTTGTTGAAAAATTATTTTAAAAAAAATAGGGAACTTCCAGGTTCATCAGCATGTGTTAACTAAATTAAAAACTAAGCAAGTAAATAGTTACATAAAGTTTTCTACTGTTAGTTAGTTTTCCAAAATTCAACATACATTTAATTTTAACATAAAAAAAAAAAGTACAATAAAAAAGTGTCAAAAATGTCAACATAAATTTCATTTCAACATTTTTTTTATTTTTAAAAATAAATGTGACAACATGCTGCATCCGATATCGCCACGACCAGAATGGGGATGGATTTGGCTACAAAACGGAATAATCTGGAAGAGAATTGAACGGAGGAAGAAACCGACGGAAGGCTGAGGCTGGATGCGGGCTGCCATTTATCCTCAACTGTCCAATGCTACTGGGTTGATTTTTTCTAAAGTGGAAATTGAAAATGTATCTGCCTGCAAAAAAAAAAAAAGACTCCTCACCGTTAAGTTGTCCCTCAAAGGAAGGACTGGTGGCAACTTTCAATCCAGGGTGCGGCAGCAGGAAGCAGGAAATGTTGGTGAAGCAAGAGTGGATGTGCTCCCTCACCGTTTGCAGCTCCTCGTGCTGGGCCTCCTTGACCTTCCACGACAAAAGCAGGAAGTTCATCTCCCAGCGCAACCGCATTCGCTCCCGCATTGTGTTACCTGCAGGCGTTTATCCAGGAATTCGTTGCCTCCTTTAAATCCGTACGTGTACTCGTATGGGAAACTCCAGTCGCGGATCAAGAACATCAACGACTGCAACGGGAAAAATGACATCCAATGCGGGGAGACAAAAAGTGCGGCAAAATGTTCAAATCGGTCGTCTCACCTGGAAGGGCTTCAGGAAGATTTCATCCAAGGCCAGCCGGCCGTACTCGGTGAAAAGCTGCCGATGGAAAAGGGGACAGACGGACGGACGCACAAAGATGGGACGCCAGTCATTTCACTCAGGCGAGCAAGACTCACACTTTCAGACGTCCAGCCATAAACAAAACAATCATGATGACTTCGAGTTTGACGAGTTCTCTTTTTTAAATTTTTACATCTAATCTAAAGAAGAAAAAAACAAGATTTAGATGTTGATTCATGGTAAGCAATAATGGTCTATTGCACATTGAAACATGATAAATAGGATCTCCTTGGTGACCTGAAATTGATGGAAGGTGTCATATCATCATTCACTTTCAGTAACACGGTCACTATCGCAGTCAATATTTGCATGATTTCACCAAATTGTAAACAAACCTGTAGCTGCTGCAGGTCGTCTTCTTGGATGTTCTGGGACAAATTGTAGAGCTACAAACAAGAAACAACGCTAGCGTGAAACAAACTTGGAATTTTTAGACTATAGCACACGTGACATATGAAAAGTGATGTGCCGTCAAAACTTTATCGGGCGTGCTGTGGGAATGTTACGTTATGTTATGCATAAAGTATTCACCTGAATGGAGCTGGTCATGGTGCTGAGGGCGAAGATTGTGGCGCAGTCTTTGACTGTGGACTGGTTATCAAACGCTCCCTGAGTGTCCATCAGCATTACTGCCACCTGCAGGAGCACACGCGCAAAAACAATCAATCCACACCGACTCAGATCATTTCACGTCTCCAGAAACTACAAATAATTAAATTGCCTCATCTATTATGCCAGGGAAGTTTCGTTAACAGGGAGCGCAATTACACGCTCTTCCACTAGATGGCAGAAAATACATCATAGCCACCTGTCGTCATTCATAAAACTGAATAATCATCTTGTGTTCGACGACACAGGATCACACTTCCTAATACATTTGTGGGGAAAAATATTTAAAAAAATATATTTCAGTATACTGTATGTACTATTTATGAAAGACAGATTAAGGTCAATGTAGTACATTTTGTCCTCATTAGTGGACACTTAAGAAAACTAATGGAAAATGTGTCTTACTAGTAAAGTTTTGATCTACTACTAGTGCCACTTTTGGCCTACTACGTTTAAACCTGATAAGTAACACTACTAGGCCCAACTAGAAGGCATGTGTCCCTCACTAGACTCTACTAGTAGCACCAAAATACCCAGCCGCAATTTTGTCTCACTCGTAAAAGTGGACACACTGCAGTTCAAATGACAAGTTTTGATGATTTAAAACAAAATGAGGCCAAAAGAAATGGTTTATATATTTTTTCTCGCCACTCATCTGTTTTTCTGCAGATGCAACTGGGTCCTTCATCAAGGTGGAGGGATTTATAAACGGTTCCAAATAGCAGTCGGGTTTAATGTCATAAAAAGCCTACTAGAACATGTGAACTTGATTTGGGATTAATCACAGAAATAGTGTCCCAATTGCTTGCATTTAGCGCGAGCTTGATTGCTTCATTCTAAACACAGACGTTTTCCCAGTGATAAAAGAGGGTGTGCACACTTGCGCAACCACATCCTCACATTGCAATACGTCTCACTTGTTTATTTTTACTTCCCATGTGAAAAGACTTCATTTTGTTTTGGGTTAAAGGTCACATTCATAATGTTTACACCTGGGTCTTATTTTTCTATATGTAAAAAAATCTGACAGGGGTGTGCAGACTTTTTATATCCATTGTAGCTATCCTGATAGTGTGGCTACTAGTGCATAATATTGTCAGTAGTGCAGCACAGTAGTTTCTGATCGTGTTGGGTTTGATGTGCGCCCGTTGAGCACCTCGCTTCCGTCGCTCTTCTGGATGGGGAAGACCTCGCTCCAGATCTGGATGCCGGTCGTCTCCGGTTCCGAGCCGCCTCGCCAAGAGAATCCCGTCAGAGGCTCGTCGTCGTCACCCAGCCAGTTTGCGTCGCCCTGCGGTTGCGCCGCGGTGAGAAAGAAGCCGGCTCACATTCAAAGCAGCCTGGCAAAAGTGTGGCTCATCTTTGAAGTGTTTCCGGCGGGGGGAGGCCGACGTTGAAAAGGGGTGCGAGTCATAGCAAAACCGGTCGCGTCACAGCAAAAGCCGGTGGCGTCACTCAAACAAAACAAATGAGCTAATTGGCGCGCGCCACCCTGGCATCCCAAATCATTTCTTGTCAGCAAACTTGTCAGTTCACATGTTGCGGCAGGGAGGGGCGACCGCGTGTGACTTTTGCTGATTGCGAGCCAAGTTTACGAGGACAAGCAATAACTCGCACTTTCTCACATGTAGCAATTGCAGGTCCAAGTGGCCAATTCGGATCGAAAGGTTATAAATCATTTCCTTGTCATCTACTTTTCAACTAACATATTTCCCACTTGACTGTTTATTTGATTGGTTTATTCATGTAATAGACGATGCGAAGGGAAAAGGTCTAAGTGGGCCCATTTTTAAAAAATCTTTTCACCTAGGGGGGTGTACTCACTTTTGTTGCCAGAGGTCTAACGATGTTAAGACATTAAAGTGGAAGTCAACCTTAAACGTACATGTGCTAATTTATGTACAACAATTATTTTTGGGAAAATTATCATATTGTGATTAGATTCATTGTATATGTAGGGCTTTATTTTATCTTTTACTTTTTTGCGTAAGCAATGGATATGGGTTTATAACTTACACTCATTTCTGTGCATTTAAGAAAAGTGCATGTTCTGTTTACTTTTTCACTATTCATTTTTTCGTCTTCATTTGCTTCTCTTTTTTTCTATTTTACTGATTAAATATAATAATTTATTGTAAATTATCATGATATAAGTTAGTGGGGGTAGGACTAGATAAGTTCTTGTACTTCTTCCTACTCCATTTGAAAATGTAAATTATGACTTTACTAGTGATATTTGTCTTTTTAATTTTCTTTCTTTCATATTGATTCTATATTTTGCATTGCATTTATATGTTCAATAAAATCAAACCAAACATTTATTGAAAATAAAATGTTATATGTGGCCTCACTAGTCTAAACATGACTGATTAATATTACGTTTTTGGAATACGAGTTATGAAGCAAAATCCAGCCGTTTGTATCCATCTCAGGGGGCGGCCATTTTGCTACTTGCTGTCAACTGAAGATGACAGGCAACGACAAATCACAGCTTTTGTTTTCTGAACCTGTGCTGTGATTTGTTGAGCGACATTGATGTCATCTTCAGTCGACAGCAAGTGGCAAAATGGCCGCCTCCTAAGATGGTTAAAAACAGCTGGATTTTGCTGCTTTACTCATCTTCAAACACAATATCAACCAAAATACCATATTTAGACTAGTGGGGCTGCATACAACATATTATTGTCACACATTTTTAGGGGGGGTTGACCTCCCCTTTAACACGTTTTTTTTAAACAAAAAAGTGCTAAATATGAAAGTGACGACTTCCTGTAGGTGGCCCTTGGTGGCAAAAGCTCGGACCCCCGCGTGCTCTGGCGCCACTCACCTTTCTGTACATGTATCGCAACATGAAGTCAAGCAGGAAGCTCTTGCCCTTCCTGAAGGCGCCCGCCACCGACAGCACCACCACGTGCTTGTCTCGCACGTCCGGAGACAAGAGGACGCGCTCCAGCGCTTCCTCGTCCAGCGCGAAGGAGTGATCCTCCTTGCACACCGTCACGATCTGAACTGGGCCCGGCTCGCTTCCCATTGCTGCTGCCTGCGGGGACCACCACAAATCAGACGCATCATATTAGCTACTTTTCATATTAGTCTCTCACTTTTTAGATTTTTTTTACACATAAATGAAGAATAAATTGATGAAAAATTTAAAATAAATCTGTAAAAATTCAAAAAAATAAAGTATAAAAAAATTATTTTTGCCAATTTTTCTCACTGTTTTAAAGTTAAATAAACACAAAAAGATTCAGTATTGAAAAACACTCAAATGCCCTGCCTGTAATCCATTTTTTTTTATTGTTGTAAACATTCAGGGACCCCCAAAAAAAATTTAAAATCCACATCGGTCGGGTCATAATTTAAACGAATCCAAAAAAGTTACTCATGTTGGGCTTGTCACGTGAAATTTCTACTTTTACTTTAACACATTATTAAAGTGTTACGCCACAGACCCAAGTTCATTCAGTCATCTAGTAATTTTGTTAATTCATCATTTAGATTATAATTTCATATGGTAAATAAATAATTTGATGAAGGGCAGCAGCTATCAAATTTTTAAGAAGAGATTATCCTTCAATTAATGGACTGAAATTAATCGATTTTATATTATAGAACAACAAAATGTGCATATGAAGTGCAGGTAGTAATTTCGCCCAGTTGGGGTCACCATGCTCATGCTCCATGCGATAATGTCTATGATTTTGAATGTGTGTGGCTTTAAAAGGTGGAGCCTAGCTTGGTGAGTGACGTGGGAGCCAGCCGTAACATTAGTGCATGCTGCGAAAAGATTTTGCTTGGATTTTTTTTAAATTATTGAATTATTTGATTCATTGTTTCAACCCAAATTTGTTGTCAATGTCACAAATTGTGGCGAACGTCCCAATCCAAAAAGAATCTTTCCTTGTGTTTCTACGAGGGCAAAGTTCAAAGGGCATCAATGACAAACCGCACATTCTTACGCCGCCCGGCAAACTCGTTCCTTGCTTGCGGTTTCGTAACCCCGAAAGCGCCTATAGAAGACGCCATTCGGAAGCTTTCTGGACAAGATATAATTAGCTACGCAGTTTACGCCCCAACCCGCACGTGGTCACAATACGCAGCTCTGTATTAATTAGTAAATGTGCATGCTCTGATGGGTGTCACACTGTTTGGCTTCCGGCAAAGCGGCGCGCTGTGGACTGGCCGGCCTTCAACGAGCTCCTTTGTTGTTGGCGATTCTGTGGAGGAACAAGTCAGCTCCCACCGTGAGGAGCACAACGAGCGCTTTCTCGCTCGCGACTTTTCATATGGAAAGCTGATTCATCATTTAGGTCCACATACTAGTACAATCTAAGACAATTCAGCACAATAGTAGGACAAATGTGTTGTTTATGACCGTATGACATTTCCTCACAAAGATATGACAACTTTGGCATGCGACTAGGACCACTACATGTAACTACTAGTGTGGCAAAACTGTAGATCTACGAGAATGACTGTGATTTACTCATAATGCACTTTTACTGCTTTGCACTACTATATCACAACGACTAATGTGCATTTTACTAGGAAGCTACTAGTGCCTGACATGCCTATTTGTTGGGCCTTGTAAGATTACCAGTGCAGCACAGTACTTTATGTACTGTAGGCCAAAATGGCCACTAACATTTTATTAATGAGTAGATCTTAAATTGGCTATCAAGGACATGGGAGGAAAAAAACTAAAATAAGTGAACACGCCAAAAGGGTGTGGTTCTCAGAGTAACATGCCAACATTTCTGTGCACTGAGTGTGTTGGATGAAGCGTACTCGGTATCACATTGTGGATAGTTTCAAGTTTGTCGTTCATGACGTCCAGTGCACAACACAAACACACACACAAAATGTTGTTCATCGTAAATACGTGTAAATTTCGGCGCTCGCTATCTCCCAATAAAGCGCCTTTTCGCTCTATTTGTCTACATCACATATCAAAGCACAGCTGACGCCTGACGTAAACATTGCTAATCGATAAGTTTGATCAAACTGTCATTTATCTAGCACTGTTGATATTAATACACGCAGACCACAACAATAACAGTAAACTAAAGGCTAACATGTATTAGCCGTTTGCAGGAGTAAATCGCGATGCGAATTTTGCACAACTCATAGCATCGCAGTGATTAAAGTTTGACGGGAAACTTTACCTCGACTGTGACTTTGTTTCCCTCGCTGTGAAATGTTGTGTGAAATCTCTTAAAAGTCTTCAAAAGGTTTCAAGACTAACTCGTCAGATTGGGGGAGCTCGCAGCAATGTAACTTTTTTTCTTCTCCGACACTGGCATGAAAACAACCATGTCAACTCTTTCCAGGCACTAATTTTACGCACTTCCGGGTTTAAAACCGCGCGAGGCCTCATGGGAAATGTTGTTATGACGTGCTCGTGAGATAGTGGCTCAGCCAGTGTAAAAACCACATTACCCATCAAGAGTCATATTTATCTTTTACATGGGAAATGTCGTTTTTTCACGAGTAGTATTAAGTACACGGTCATGTGTTTTGTTTTTACGCAAGAGGATTAGGTTGTAAAGAGATTTGAAAATCTATTTCAAATTGCCTTATTGAAAACGAAAACATCATTCTAAAATTAAAAACGTGTTGCAATAGAATAAAAATTATTATTAAACTTGATTCTGGATCGAAATGTATACAGTACAAACATTTGTTAAAAACATTTTTTTTTAAAACTGGATAGCAAAATTTTCAGTTTCTCTCTTTTTTTACTATTTGGTAGGAAAATGTTTGAGCAAAATTATTATTTTTAATTCAACATAACTCCCAAATTCAAAATATACTGTCATTGGGTGAATTTATTTGCAGAAAATGAAAAACGGTCAAAACAAAAAAGGTCCAATGATAACTTTTTTTTGTCCTTTCATTTTGTTCTTGAGTTATATAATACAATATCTATTATTATATTATTTATAACTTCACCCTTTTCATGTGGCTTTTGTAAATGAATGTTAAGAATATGCACTGCTTTAAAACAGGAAAAAATTTAAATAAAAGGAACTGTACCTACTGTTCAGGGGGAAAATGCACGTTAAAAAAAAAAGAAACTTAAAAACAATTGTGTTATTTCACATTAATATAAAATATGAACAAGAAAAATAAGTCACCAACAAAAGTAAAAGAGGTAAATTCAATTTAGTAATTTAGAACTAATAAAAAAAAATACAGTCAAAATAACAGAATGGCATCTTTTATTTGTTAGAATTTTTAAAAAATGTAAGCAAAAATAGATTTGACATGGATTCAGATGCGATGTGACATGAATTCAAACACGATCGAGTGGACCCTGAAAGCATAAACTTGTCAAAATGGCAGTGACCATGAGTTGACAACTCCGTGCTAAGTACTACTAGTAACATAAATAAAATTCTACTACTTAACATCTGCACTTTGCTAATAGGGACCAGTTGTACTACTAAAGTACAGAAAGGTCAAGTGGTAGTGGAAGGCAGTAGTGGTGAAAAAAATAAAAAATAAAAATGTTGCCGGTAAGCCATAGTCATTCTACGAGTGCACCCTAGTAATGTTTTCTCACAACAAGTGCCAATTTTGGGTTGCTAGTATGAAACTAGACCTTGCTCACAAATTACTGTGTTGTATAATACTAGATCCAACTATTGTAGGTATTAGTCACATGACATACCAGTCAAAAAAAGATCCAACATCGCTAGTAGTGCACTAGTGGAATGACATTAGTTGGGTTTCCATCCACCTATTTTTATTCGAATTTTCAAAAAATGTTAAAATAAAACTGAATGGAAACGTTAAGAGATCCGAAAAAGGGCCCAAAATTCGCAAAAAAATGAAAACAGGTTTTGCGAATAAACGCTGGCAAGACCGGATACACGTCATACGTTTTGACCAGTTATTACGTCACACGCACGTTTGTAGTCACAGAGCAATAGACGATAAAAGTATGTTTGGGGGAGACGATGAAACAAAAATATTTTTTTGAATTAATTAAAGCGAATTTTAATGCTAGTTTAGATAGAAAACAGCAAAGAAACGATACGATTTGTCAAGAATTACAACTCATACGACGTCAT
This sequence comes from Vanacampus margaritifer, assembly GCF_051991255.1. Taxonomy (NCBI): domain Eukaryota; kingdom Metazoa; phylum Chordata; class Actinopteri; order Syngnathiformes; family Syngnathidae; genus Vanacampus; species Vanacampus margaritifer. The sequence goes on along the minus strand of NC_135441.1, from coordinate 27,513,241 downwards.
CGCACGGCGCAGTCAATTCCTCTTCTTCTTCTTTTGAATTACTGATGGATCACATCTCCATGGTGTATAGCGCCACCTACAGCGGCGGAGTCCCTTCTCAATATTCGCAAAAGAACAACAGATGGAAACCGGCATAAATCGTTTGCGCATTTTCACTAAATTCGCTTTAAAAATTCGAAACATTTGGATGGCAACCTGACTAGTTGTCTCACTAGTGGCACTTTTCCACTCTTTGCGCCACTTTTGGCCTACTAGTATGTAATTAAACTTTATTAGTACATTTCATTCTAGATAAAACTACTTGGCCCAAATAGTAGGCATGTGTCCCGCACTAGTAGCCTCATTATCAAGAATTTTGATGAAATCTATCTCAAGGTGTACTACTATGCTGTTTGTCGTCACTAGTAGGACAATTTTGGCATACTAGTATTAGAAGTGAGCCACTGAGAAGTCGGGTGAGCGGACTCGTCATTTTGCAGGATTGAAACTAGTAGACATGTGATACGCACTAGTAGAGTTTTCAATCTTGGGCAGTGACGTTGTGGTCGGTACGATTACAACAATAATCAAAAAGATTTGGGCCACCCTTAATTAAAATATCCGCTGCCCGCCAAGTCCAGCAGCGAGCCGGCCGCCTCCTGCGCTTCGGCGTCCAGCTGCAGGATCTCCACCGTCTCCAGATCGAGCTGGGTGTCGTCGGGCAGGACCAGGTACTGGTACTCGGGGGACTGGTAGTAGTGCAGCTCGATGTAGCCGCTGTCGTCCAGCGGGTCCTTGTCCAAGTCGCCGGCCAGGTCCTCGGCGTGGTATTCCGCCGACTCCATGAACACCAGCTCCTCGTGCTCCGGGGTCAAGGGGAAATCCGGGTGCTCGCAGAAGGCGGGATTATCCCGGCTGCGGGTGTCGGGCGACGGGGCCGACAGCATCAGGGTGTGAGGGAGGCAATCTGCAACCGGACAAAATACTCAACTGCAGCAAACTTGACATATTTATATTCATAGGTACGTAACTATGAACAAATTGCCTATAGATATAAGCAAACGGTAGCAAAGCACTAGTCTACTTTTGTCCAAATGAATTTGCTCAACCCACTTTAACATGTTTACTTCACACCAGACGCTGTAAGATAGCAGCAAAGCACTACTTTTGTCCAAATGAAACCTTTCAGATCATTTCAACATCGTTAAATGACACTATTTTTGCTTTAAGAATGCAGTAAAGCGCTAGCTTTGTCTAAATGAAACTTCTCAACTTGCTTCAACACAGTTCCTTGACAGCAAATTGTTTTAAGATGGCAGCAAAGCACTACATTTTTCAAAATGAAACATCTCAACTCACTTCAACATTGTTCCTTGACACCAAGATTCCATAACATAGCAGCAAAGCACTAGTTTTGTCTCAACTTACTTTGAGCATCAAAATAACACACGCTGCATTATTATTATTATTATTATTAGCAGATAGCTAAGGATTACAAAAAAAATCACAAGTGTGTACTTGAGAATGCCGAACTTCACCGTTGCTATTAAACAAATCAAAAATCAAAATGAAATATGTTGATTTCAAATCGAAATGGCGAGCGGCGACAATGTGAGCTTCACTGCAGTGCCTTGACACCAAAATGCCACAAGATGGCGCCAAAGCGCTACTTTCCTCTTCCACGGGGCTTTGAGAGCCGTTTTTCATCCAATAACTGGGCACTAAAAGAACACATTTCCGGCTCAATTGGTTATTTTGCACGACACCCGATGAACTCGATCACTAAACTCGTTGACGAGGCACATTTCACAGAGAAAAGTGTCAACAAACTCTTGCTGGCCAGTGGGCACATATGGAGACCCGCACGTCAACGCCGGGTCACATTAAGGAGGCTGTTGGCGTGTTACCAGGGAAAGAGAAGGTTGTCGCCATGACGACAGCAAGCAAACACAGGAACAATGTGTCACGCTGAGAACGCCGGCGAGAGTCTGAAAAGACGGCGGCAGTAAAAGTGACAGCGAGCGCTGTTACACGGCTGAGAAAAGATCCCATAGGGTGAAATTGTGAAAGGCTTGCAGGTTCAACTTGACTCATTAACAGTTTTGGGCGGGCAGGACCAGCAGGACCAGCAGGACCAGCAGGACCAGCAGGACCAGCAAGGCCTGAACGCTATCAGAAGCGCACAACTTCATTTACAAGCTACATTCTGATATTGTTCCATGAAATGTCTTCCTTCATTCCCAACAGTCGATTTTAATCACTTGCAAGCATTTCTATCGGCTGCGCTGCTTCCGCTACGCACATGTCGATGCTCATCCAATCAGATTGAAGCATCTATGTGTTGCCATGTCAACCTAATCATCTGCACAGGGACATCAACATCAATCTGACTGTTTTGCAATCAACAATCACATTTCACATTCATGCAGCATACCAAGAATAATTCATTAAAAAGTAATAGTTTATGGATCAGTTTGAATTTCGCTTGAACTTTTATTGATTTTCAAATGATTTTTGATCAGTTTTTAGAGCGTGTTTGCTGTTTTTATTTTTTTTGAAAAGGCTTAGTTTAAGAATTAGTTTTTATTTTAATTTTATTTTAAATTAATATATTTTTTAAACAACCCAAAAAGCTTATGAGGTACAATGACGAAGATGAAAACATCTGAAAATTTTCTCTAGAATAATTTTATTAACAGCCTCATTTTTTTTTTTTAATTCGTTTTTCAGTTAACCTTTTTTTTTTTTTTTTTTACAACTTTAGTTCATGTATACAGCGGACCCCCACTATTTGCAGGGAAGAGGGATCACACTTGACTCTCCTTATAATTGTCTTAAAATAATAATAATAATTTAGAAAAAATTAAAAACACGAATGCGCTTATGTGTTTTCATTTTCTTTTTAATGCAACTAAGTAGAAAAGAAAATAGGTGCGTTTATGAATGCCAGACGAATGCGAATATGCAAATATTATTCATTGGTTTTCACGTGATGGCATTTTTCAGTCTCCTGATTGGCCAATCAGAGCAAAACTCGTTACAGTCAACATTGACGATATCAAAAAACTGCTCAGCACAAATCGTCAATAGGCTTAATTAAAGAGTATCATTGATGTTTGAGCTGGAGGAATGAAATGAATGTTACCTGTTTTTCAAAATGTAACAAATAATGCTAACATAAAGTATTTCCAAATTTTTTTGCAAGGGGCCGTGTACTAACCTGACATTTCCATGGAGTCGCACACTACAGACACGCCATAGTCCACGCCTTCCAACCTGGAATTCCCCCCCCAAAAAAACATCAGCACCATCAGCCCAAACGCCCAACAGTGGAGATACAGTATTGTTAAAATAGTTTTTTTTTAACAAAAAAAAAGTTTAATCATTAAAAAAAAATATTATTAAAAAAAAAAGCCACTGAGAACAAAACTGGGCTAAGTCCGTTTTTCCTCCCCCTACTATAAAGTGGAGAAAACCTTCAGTGGACCTCAAAATCTTTAAATCAAGTACCTCCACAAAAAAAAGTATTTAAAGTATATTCAATATCATCGTAAGCCAATGTAATATATTGAATAGTTAGAGAACTTTATCACTGCAGCTTAATATATATAAAATGTATACTTGAAAATGTTTACCTAAATAAATGTCTAAAAATCAACCGCTAAAAAAAAATACATGTAATGTTTAAATTTAAAATAACTCAACAAATATATTTTACTGGATTAAAAAAAGAAAGAAAGTTTAAGACACTGACATGCATTTGGAACTTTCCCCCATGTGACCACTAGAGGGAGCCTGCAATTCACACTTTCTACAAATACTGATCGAAATAAAGGCTTGCATCTCCTCATCCCGCAAAAAATATCACAGGAAGTTACTAGTACTTTAGCTTTGGTGTTAGTCCATCTGCACGTTAGGGTAAGTTAATATTTAATTAATTTATAATATTTAATTAATGAATTAACTTCCACTTGGTGGCTGTTTGGGCAGTATTGCACTTAAACTATTTTCTTTTTGAAAAATGACAAATTGTTTCTTTCTTTCAGGCCACTTTGATGAAACTGGCCCAAATGGAGATAGCCCACTCTAGTTCTCACTGGTTGAATGTATCGCAGAGATGATAAGAAATGCTAAGTGCGATTGGTCTCACAGGGCCGGCTTGCTGACGAGGCTGCTGCTGTTGCTGTGGTAGGCGTGCGTCTTGCGAAGGATTTCCAGCAGCGACGCTCGATGCTCCGGATTCACGCGCCACAGAGATCCTTTCCCCGCCGACTGGAAACAAGCCAGGTCACATTGTAAGACTTTGGGATTTTTCATAAATTTGGGGTACCTAGAATTGACCCTTGTGGTACTCCATAAATGTCGTGACATAGGTCTGTATTATTTATCGGAACAAATTAGCTCCTATTTTCTAAATGGCTTTTAAACCATTGGCCTAAAACTGACCCCATATTGATCATTTTAACGCTTTTTCAAGTCATTCAAATAACTTGCACTCATTTGGATGGTGACGGCAAACACGCCCACCTGACTTTTATCCCTCTCCATGCGGCAGAAGCTTTTGCTCAAGGACAGATTGTGCCTGACCGAGTTCCTCCAACCCGCGCTGGCCGTCCTGTAGTACGGGAACTTGTCCACGATCCAGCCGTAGATGTCCTTCACCGGCAGCCTCTTGTCCGCCGACTCCTCTATGGCCATGAAAATCAGGCTGCTGAAGGAGTACGGCGGCTTGGCCGAGGCGGGTTCAAAGGCGGGTTCCCGTCCGCACTGGCCTCGGGGCTGAGGAGGCGGAGACGGCGGCGGCGGCGGAGCTTTGGGGAGCGGCTGGAGCGGGAGAAGGTTGCCCCGTTGGTGCAGCCAGCTGAGGCACGTCAGGTCTTCCTGGTCCCACCTGTCCGAGGGACCCTCCAGGTGTTGGGACCCCGTGCAGTTGGAAAGGGGAGAGCAAGAGGAAGAGGACGAGGAGGAGGAGGAAGATGGGAGAGACTCGGCCGTGGTCGGCGACGGAGGGAAGGAGATGGGCGACAGCGGGAGGGAGGTCATGTGACAAGAGGGTGAGAAGGGCCCCCCGAAAGCGGTGGGACACGGCGACAACGGGGCTAATGTGTGGCATAAGTGCTCCATCGTTCACGTCAAACTCTGCGGGGGAAGGGAAAAAAAATGGCAACATCAAGGAATGAGCCGCTGAGAACAAAAGTGGGCTAACTCCATTTTTAGCATGTTTGGTGAATCCTGGTCTAAAACGTGGTTTGGTGCACTATAGGGGGCAATCAGAATCAGACTGCCTTTATTGTCATTGTAAATAAATAAATAGATAAATAAATACAAGGAAATTAGAACGCCACTCCAGTCACGTTCTTCATCTGCATTCATGTCTTCAGTACTTTTGCCGATTCCGCAGCGCAACACTGAGCCAACATCCCGCAAAGTGAGTTACGAGATCATTAAAAGTCTCCGAAAGCAAGTAGTACATCTGCATTGTCATCTTTTATGAAATATTGATCGATTTGATGGCTGCTTGCAAGGACTTAGTCACCCCCCCCACCCCAAATCAAAATCATAATAGTCAGCAAAATGCCAAAATCGGAGGAAAACTACTTTGTGCAAAAACAAGAATCCAGATGAAGCGCGAACATTTACATCAGCCAAATATAATGTTCATTGGGCAGATTTTATTGCAGCTTTAAGAATTTGAAATCACAGTTTGAACTTCGACTACCATAAATGGCACAAATTTTTCTTTTTCTAGTCAATTTGTTTATTTCTATTCCGGCAACCGCAATACTGTGATCCATCCTGTCAAACTAGAGATGATGACAGAAGTTGTGCGTCAAACTCCCACCATGACATAACTGAGTTGGTCAAACTCATCTTGATCAAATACAGGAAAGCCAAAGGTTTAAATTGGACCTTAGTCGCCTATTATAGTCTTTCAATATAATTTCAGTGTTGAAAACACGGCCTTTCTAAAAGTTACATTTTCTTTTGGGATGAGGTCTGGAGATTTCGGCCCCTTCGTGGCTTTTATTTCTCTCCTGTAAAAAATGGTGTCTTTGTCTGAAGAACATGAGTCAGTTATCCATTTGCTCCAACCTCAAAAAGTCTGATGTGCATCCACTAGAACGAACAAAGTCCATCGTGCGCTCCTGGCTCTTTAGTGGAGGCAACACCAATAAATGCTGCGGGTGCGACCGTGCGGGGCCTCACTCAACATGACGTTATCGTGCACGAGTGTGTGTTCGCGCCTTCAAGCCACAAAGCGGTTCGAATGGCGCCGCAATCTAAAGTTTCAGTCTTCTTCTCTGTGTCGTTCACATTCTGAAGTCGCCCTTTTTGGTCATCCACTCGCTCCGAATTGTTAACTTTGATGTGCGTGAATTAAAAACAAAAAAAAAAACAAAATAAACTTGCGACTCACCCGTCAACTTTCGTCTTTGTCGGGGTTCAAGATGATTTGGGAAACCCGAAACTTGTAACCCGAACGCCTGTCTCGCTTCCCCGCCGGCGGTCCGTGTGCGTCGAACTTGTGGTTTCGGTTGCCATGGGGACCGAAAAAGGACGCTTTGCAGCCGGCGGCGCGTGCCCGACTGGCCAGCGTGCGCGTTCGCGATTGCAGCCGCTCAGCGTCACAAAAGACAGGAACTTGATCCAAACGGTCACCTTTTGCTCTCCAGCTTTAGGTTCAACCCGCGTGCACGCCCGCACACACAAGCTCTTTTGTGTTCACTAGTAGGACAAATACTTGGTACTCGTCGCGAGGCTCTACTGTGCGCTAGTAGTTGAAAGTTAGTCGATACAGTAATTAGAGCATACCACAAATGTCTTTGTTATAGCAGAAGATGTTATCTGTCGGAGTCATGTGCATACACAATCAACTACTAAAAAAAAATATATATATATATAAAAAAAGCGGTATTCCGCGAATTAGCGGAAAAATCACATCCCTGCAATTAGTTAAAAAGTGTCGAACCGCATCATTTCACATGGAACCTCCCAACAAACAATTGAATACACAAAGCTGAATATTATTTATTTTCTTCCCTACAAAAAATGCAAACAGTGTCATGCTTTGTTATATTTCAGATAAATAAAAATACAGGTTTGGAAATGGTGGTGATGTCATCATTAACGGAGGAGTTTGTGGAAAGTCCATTCGGCGTTCAGAACAAATCCAAAATAGTCTCGGGAAGGATGATAGTATCACTTTTGGACGACGAGTCTGGTAATTAAACCTTACTAGTTAACTAGTGTGCAGCTCTGTTAACACGGCAAGGCTCAACGAGTACGTACGTTTCGCACACCTTAAACTGGATCTCAAGGATGAAATGATGGCTTTTGACTTGAAATCAAGGAAAAGAATCAAATCCACGGAGGAAACCAAGCTCTAAATTTGACAGCCCTCGTTTTGAAAAGACGGCAGGAAAGGAGACTTTTTGTCAAAATGGCTGCACACTCGCGGATTTCATACAATTTGGTGAACTCACTTTCCTTTTCACAAGCGTTTCGCCACGCACGCACGCACATATGGAGACGGACGCCAAAAGCACTTGGATGAGCCCGCTCACGCGAGTCACCTGACCAGGTGAAAGGTTAACCAGTAAATGATGGCGGGCTGAAAGAGGGCGGTGGCCACGGTGATGTACATGCGCACTTGCGGTTTGGCGCTGGAGTTGGTGGACATGGAGTCCGACGCCAGCGACGTCAGGATCTTCATTTTCAGGGAACGCACCTGCGCACATGTCAGCGTTAGATGGCGAGCTGGCTCGGTTGGCTGCGCCGCGCGCATGCAACGTTGCCGACTGCGGCGGGACCGACATCGACTTCAAGGGAAAGAACAATTTGAGCAGATGACGCAGCCATTTTTGTGCCGTCAACTGAAATCGATGTCAAAAGTGCCCTGGCGGTCACATTACGAAGATCACGAGGCCAAACCCTGAAAACAGGTGGGCCGGGAATAAATGCATTGGCGGCAGTTGCTCTCCTTGCCCACGTGTGAGGGCATTACAGTACCTTTAGCTGCTCCATAAAAAAATGGAAAAATTAAGCTTCATAAAGAAAGCACTTGTGATATATTTTTTTAACTCCTATAGATGGCACTCTTGGTTTACAGATGTAGTGGAAATGCAATCTTTTTTTTTTTTTTACATCTGTAAACCAAGAGCACCATCTAGAGGCGTAAAAAAAATTAATATTATTTAAAGTTTACAAAAATAACTAAAATTAACTATAATTATAGCGCAAATAATTATTGTAATACATGAGCATTTGGGGGTGATTGATTTTGACTGTGATTTTAAGTATATTTGTTTCGATACCAAGTGTTGGTTTGCAGATGTAGTGGAAATTTAATCATTTGGAAAAAAAAATATCTTTAAACCAAGAGCACCATCTAGAGGCATAAAAAAAATCTATTATTTAACGTTTATAAAAATAACTAAAATTAACTGTAATTATAGCAAAAATATATATATTTTTTTATTAAATATTGCACACAACTAATGCATTAAAAAAAAAAATCCAGGAAAACTAATACTGAACCTAACTAAAACTAAACCAAAACTAAGCATTTAATAAAACTATCTAAATTTAGAAAAGTCAAAACAAAATCAAACCTAACTCAAATGAAGAATTCCTTGTAAACTCGTGAGTCGACAAGTCCCACCGCATTTGTAGTGTACTTGACAAGACTAAAATACTTACAATGAAGAACATAAGGGCACAAGAGGACCAGGCGAGCGCCACAAAGTAGCCGTCGCTGCCAAACAGCAAACCGCAAAGCACGCTGAAGATCATCCTGGAGAGAAAACAGACACGTGAGATCAGGGCCGCCATTTGAAAAATAACGCTATAGAACTTAAATGCGATGGCCGTCAATTGTATGCAGATTTTCGCTTTTTGTGGGCCAGCCTTAAAAAACTGTAATCATATTGTTAAAAAAAAAAAACACATGCGCACAAATGCAACTGGTACGCGGCAACACTTTGCCTGTCGGAGTTCCGAACGGGTTAAATCGACCTGTTTTGCAAATCTATTGTTCCCAGAATGCATTGTGTGGCGCAGTTCATGAAGTTATAAGGATGCTACTTATTACTAATTACCAGTAATTGAATTTGTTTCTCATTTAACGCCTTGATGTTGGTCGAGGATTTTGTTGTTTGTTGCTACACAAAGCGTAGCTTTAGGTTGTGTGCAAAATAAAGACATCCAGGACGATTCCGTGTAAAAAAAGTGAAAAAAACTTGTGAAATTACAAATTCAGATGTTTTGATTGTGGCCGGCTCACTAATTGGTGGACATTACAATTTTTTTTTTTTACTTTACAAAACCGTCTCATGGGCCGGATTAAACCCCTTTGCGGGCCTAATCTGGCCCGCGGCCCGTATATTGATCGCCATCGGTTTATGACACAGTGACATGCCAATCTTTGAGGTTCCAAAGGCACGCAATGGGACTACTTTGCTGGGCGGCGTAAGAATATGTCGCACATGTATATATTTTTTTATGATTTATTGGATTGTTTCATATTTACAGCCTAGTAATGTTCTCTAAACATCTATTTACTTTTGTCTTTACAAGTGGTTAGTGATTAACTGCCAAAAACGTTAAATAACGTTTAGTAAAATCCTACGGAGGAGTGCCAAAGACGTTAAAAGACGTTTGTTTCAAAACAGAGGTGAAACTAACCATTTTCTATTGTTGATTACTCAAAAATGGAATAAGGTAGAAACTAACTTTTTTTTCTGATGAAAGATGAGAGTCCAATCTTTCATTTGGTAGTGTGCGTGTTTCCATAGTCCAAACACATAATTTTCTATGGACCTTGAAAGATCAGTCAAAATGCTTAAAATCGGCTGGCACTGGGGACAAGCCGTTTCTGAAAACGTCTGGCAGTCAAAGAGTTAACGGGATTGCGCAACGCTAACGCTAATTGTATAAACTGTTTTTCAGTATACTGTACGCTAAACACGTTCATCAAGTTGCAATTGTAGAACTCGGGAACTCTGACGCAAACCGAGGAAGCCCCGAGGACACGCACGGATTGCAGCGGATCGCCATGTCGTCATATTCACCCGACATATTTGTATCCACTGTAGGCGATGAGGTCGAAAGTGGACAGGTCGCTGTGCACCGTCAGCAAGTACAAGCTGAGCAGCATGACCAGCACCTCGATGACCACCCACACCAGCGCCGTGCTGGCGCAGAGGCCCAGCACCTCCGGACTGAACCTTTGACACAAGTCGGTCAACGCGTCAACGGGCCGTAAGATGGCAAACAACAACAACAACAAGAAAAGAAAGAACGTGTTACCTCTTCTGAATGCCGAGAGCCATCCCAGCCAGTAAGATGTACGTAATGAAAGCCATTGCTAGGACCACAAAATGGACGCTTGTCATGAAAACATTCACGGTTGGCGGATCAGCGCAAAACATTTCACCGTGACGCCGCACGCGTTCTTTTGGGTGCTTAAAAGTAGGGCCAGGCCGATGACCGGTGCCCGATATTTGGCATTTTGACCTTTTTACAAATCTGAACGTTTGCATCTCTTTTCATCAGGATTTGTAAGATGTTCTCAGACCGTTTCTACTTGTCAGAAAGACCATTTCCAACATTTTTCTTTTTTACCGTCTGCACAAATCTTTTACAAACCCCGACGAAAACCCTCAACTGGCTTACATTCACATGTATTTGTCGCTCAGTGAGATACAGGGAACTTTTCATTTATGGATTTATTTACATTTCCACTTAATACAAAAAATAATTTAAAAAATGATGCTGACAACGGCCAATCAAAAATGTCATATCTATCAGGTGCACATTCCACAGCTAAAAAATGACATTTTCAGCTATAGGCATGTCCAGATTAAGGGTTCGCAGTTCATTGAAGCCGACTCACTTGGGATGTAAAGATCCGGCGCGTTGACGTCCTGTCTTGGTGTTAGCGGAATGTCTCGATGGTAGCGAACTTCCCAATCCTAGCAAGAGTCACCAACATGTCACTCACAACAACAGTTAAAACGTACAAATACAAAAAGGTCAAAACAGCATAAGGTCAAATAACGTAAGCGGTTTCTTGCCACTGTCGGTTGCAATTTAGCGTCAAACCGTCACGCGTATTTCGAGAATGGCCCGTTGGCTCGATGCTACCTCTGAATAGCATCTGCAGTTTGTTGCCACGCTACAACCTTTTAAGCAACAAAATCCAACACAAACAGCGCAGCAAAACCTTGACTCGTCATAATCATTCTTTCCGTCTCAGTTCAGTGAAATTGGATCATTTTCTCAATGCAGAGTATGTGGGAATCGCCGCTTGACACAAGTTCTAATTTTACTGAGCTTTCGTTTTTTTTTTTTAAATCACCGCTCTATTAGGAAGTTTCACAAAGCTCACTTGGCACAGATTCATGGTTGAAATTTCTCTTTGGCGCTCGATAAGACTAATAATAAAATGTGATGGAGGAACGGCTTCTCACACGTGCCAAACGTGTTGTCCGATTACCTGATGCGTGTACGGGAACATGAGGATCATGAGTTTCTTCATCACGTATCTGGTGTCCACGGCAAAGAAGTATTTCAACTTGTTCACCGACATGAATCTGCTGATCTGAAAGGCACACAAGAAGTGCAAAGCGTTTCCTGGTCGGACGACCCTGCACCAACCGTCGAGGTCAACAGACGTGGCCGAGTGCGTCACAGTCCACGCGGATGCTAACGGGTTCAAATGTGCTCATTTTTGTTTGAATCGACCCCTCGCGGTCCAAATGGAGACGTTTGGAAGGACGATCCCACCTCTTTGTTGACCATGTCCTTGCCTTGGTTGGCTAAGGACGAGCCGTACATGACGGCGGCGCTGGCCATGGGATCGGCGAACAGGTTGCCGACTCCCGCTTGCATGTCGTTGGAGGGCCCCGCCATGTTGTAGCCTGGAGTGTAATAACCCTGCGCGTTGGCCCCGGAGGCGCTGGTGTCGTCGAACAGCACGGACTCGCCGCCCGTCGGGGCGCCGCGGCCCCGCTGTTTGCCTGCGGGAGCAATTACAGAGATGCCTTCAACTTGTCACCAAGCCTGTAATCAACTTTTGAAATGATATTCTTCCATTGTAGGCTCCTAAAAATATCTACCATTTGTTGGATTTTTAATATACAAAAATAGCACCACGCCGTATTAAAAAAAAATAAACATAATATGAAATGAACTGATTTTTTTAAGTATAAACGATTATGTAATGTAGTACCTAATTGTCAAAAACAGTACAATACCGCATCTTTTGAAGTAGTTTTTCTTCCAGAGTAGCAGTTAGACAGCTATCAAACAATCATTGGCATATTTTTTATCTTCTACAAAGACTATTATGAACTGTCCAAACCGAGAGAGGAAAAAAAAAGAAGTTAAATGTGTGCTGCTTTTCACACATCTACATTGTATGACAACTTTCTGAAGCAATTTTTACATTTTAAACCAATTTCAGCAGCTGTGAGAAACATTTTATTTTTTATGTTAAAAGGCTGAATTGTTGTCTTTTTCTTTTATCAAGGAGGAATGTTATGCATATAATATGTAGTTATTATACTTCAGTGCGTAATATTATTTTTCATTAAAAAAATATTTGAAATTGCATGATTTGCCATTGATGATCCCACTGTTGATGTTTTACGATAGTATCGTTGGTAGAATTTCGGCATCATCAAAACACGAGGGAGATGTTTGCCTTTAAGGGGTGTGGCCTAGTGAGTGACAGCAGTAGCTTGAGTCGGGTTGAATGGTTAGTCTGTATTAGTTGTGGCCAAAATCCACAAGATGACGTCTATGCCATGTCATTGCCTCTGTGTGACTCTTTCAGTCTCTCGCTCGCAACCTATCTGATGACAGTTCTTCCCTCTGCCAACATCCTGCTCGAAGCCTTGTAATGGTGATGTGCAGTTGTTCAATTGGTGTTACGAAAATGTGAACAGCATGATCAAGACGACCGTTTAAGAAAAATGAAACCGGGATATTTATTACTCCACACATGGATCAAACACCTGTTGTGGATTTTGCAGTTCAGCTCCTCCTTGCTTACTTAAATTGCGATTCATAATGATAATAATAATAATAAATAATAATTTCTCAGAAGTGTATTTTGCTTAGTTTCGATAAAGGTTGGGGGACTCTGTTATAGTCTCGAAGTGTACATAATGTAGCTGATGTGACCAAGACTTGCTTGTGTCACCAGTCTCGCATTTAACTACCTCTTTCGAAGTAATAACTGAGAAGATGACAGTCATTTTCCAAAAACAATGACTGCTTTGCGCCAACTTTGGCGATTGACGTTCCACTTACTTGCTCGGTATCCGTGATGTGGCAAATCCATTGCAAATTCTCGCTGACGTTAGCTTCCAAAATAAAAACAGTGACACATTAGCCAATGCATGAGAAAAAAACACGTACATACACACCACAAAGCTAGCACGCTGCTAGTAAAGATACAATAAATGTCATATGATCAGTACAATAATTATTGCAGTGTTAAATGCTAACGTTTCAGCTCGACTTCAACTTTAATGCCTACTCCTCGTTAGCCGCTTGCTAACGAAGCACAGCTGCCAAGTTGAGAATGAGGTTACGACTCCCAACGACACGAAAAAAAAATAGCAACATTATAAATGACCGATACCAATTGCACATCAAATGCTCTGACAATCAACACACACACAAAAATCACACCAAGGAAGGAGCGGAACTTACCTAGCCTGCTATCGTTAGGTAGCTAGCTACGTGGCTAAATGGCTGCCCCCGCCCACTCGCTGCGATTGGTTGACGTCATTTTGCCTGCGTGGCAGTGTAATCCAGTGTACGTACGTAAGTGCGTGCGTGCGTGCCTGCCAGTCACCTCTCGCGGTTGAAACCAGAGGGCGGCCATCTTACGTTGCCTCTGCTGTTTCCCCCCCGCTAAAACAGTAACACTCATGACATTTCCACTTCTTTTCTTCTATTTTGCTCAGTGACCATGACCATCCCAGTATTACCAGTAGTACCAATTCATTTTCAATTGAAAGTTGTTAGCAGGCTACTAGCCGACCTACACATAATGCACCGCGCTGCAGAGATGCGCACTTCACTTTTTTTTTTTTATGGTCAAGAACAACAACAACAACAATAATAAAAGGTGGAAATGATAAAAATAAAGCCAATCTTGGAAAAATAAATGTATGAAAAAGAATCACTAAATTAAATGCTCAATGATTACGTTGTATGAATCGTATCTTCACCTCATGACATCATTGTCTAACTGCTCAATTTTAAACAATAACATCACATTTATTGGTGGGCCATTTAAAGACTCTTCACAATTTGCTGCTATATTTATTTGTTTTTGATGCTGTTCGTTCGACCAGCCGATAAGTCATTTTTCATACTTAGAAACATTGAGGATTGATTGCTTAGAATGACTGTTTGCAGATTGATTGGGATGGTCTGTGCTATTGTTTAAGATTAATTGGAAGCAACCTGCTGCGCAAACTTGGCCACCAGTTTGCAATACCAAACATTACAATATGTAGAAAAGTCCCTGGCACTTTGTTTGATGAACACAATGTACAGGACATTAATGGCTTATCAAGAATCTTCAATTGATAAAGCTTGCAAGGTGTTCAACGAGTTCTGTGCACAAACTAATCATGAATAATACGATGATTTGGGTTTTGTGGAGACGAAATGGCAGCATATTACACTCTACATTACAATCTGGTACATCACATCCCTGTTCCATATCATATCAAGAGCTAATGGGAACATGAAGATGAAGAGTTTCTTCAGCACATTATCTGGTCAAATGTATTTCAGCTTGTTCACAGTCATGAACCTGCTGACCTGAAAGGTACACGCCGAGGAAGTGCAAAGCTCTTAATTGTCTTCTGTACTCCACCATTTGCCAAAATCAACAAATGCGGCCGAGTCCGTCATTGTTGACGTGGGTGCTAACAGGCCTCAAATTTGGCCTCCGCATCTACCAAATGTTGCCCAACCGGTCTCACGGTTTGCTTCGGAGCCAGTCACCATCAACGTGCGGAGGATTCGTTCATAATTATTCAATTAAAAGGCTCCTTTTAAGTTAGGTCAAATTTGAGCTATTTACACAAAATAGAAATCAATCTTGACCTTGTGTGAGCAAGCCCATTACTCGCTGTCTGTCAAACAAGTGGAACTTTTGTATAAAAACAATAATAATGATAATTATCTATATATATATATATAAACTGGCACATGTATCACTTTTCTGATTGGGTGTTACTAATATATTGAAATAACCTTTTTATTCACTAGCCTAAGACAATTTGAACACATTCCTTTGTAGTTTTTTTGTTGTTGTATATATATATTTTTAAACTCCTCATTAGCTTCTTATGCTATCGAAGCACAGCTGCTACGAGAACGGTGATGTCGCACGGTGCACCTTATATCGATACTTTATTCTATTCTGCATTCTAATTGAATGGTGTGGGTGCACTTTGTGTTGTGTCGAGTACATATGCAATGTGTTGAACTTTTACTTTTGATTGTGACAAGGAAACGAATGATACACACATTATACTCATGAAGGATAGTGTGACTGATGTGTTCAAATCATTTCGTGTCAAGCACAACATAACAAATTATGTCATTTAGTCATTTATGTGGTTCTTGTAGTGATATGTCTCACAGAAACACACACACACCCACACAAACACCCACGCACACACACACACAAACACCCACACCCACACCCACTTTGTTTTAATTTTATGTTATCATGGATAACACACCCAACGTCTTGCTGGGACATTCAGAGCTGTCCTGGGGCAGTTTTCCAAACTTCTTTATAAGATATCCATGTTACACAACTAGGTTTGATGCTAGGTGGTTTCTTTGACTTCACGTGAACTCTGTGTGTGTGCGTGTGTGTGTGCGTGTGTGTGTGTGTGTGGGTGGCTGAGTGGGTGTGTTGTATGGGATGTGTGTGGGTGGGTGCTCGCGTGTGAGTAAGTGAATAAATATGGTGATTTCAGGGTGAGTACATTGCAATGGAATCCCGAACTTCCTTCACTTTTTGAAGGGAACGTGAGCCGAGGAGCCGACACTGAAATGCTCATTCAGAATCTGAAGATGCTCAACTTTAGAGATTTGTTAGACTAGCAAGTAAACAGTTACATGTTACTAGTGAAGCAAAACTGCGCACTACTAGTAGTGAAGTGCCACATTTGGACTAGTAAACTTTAATAGATGTCACTCGGGAGACTAGTAGGACGCAGATGTCAATTAGTCAGTGCATAGTTTATTTGCCTCACTAGTAACATATAGTTGTCATGCTAGCACGCCACAGTTTTATTAGGAAGGACAAACAATTGCACATGGACGTGAAGATAAATATCATGAATGTTGAATAAATCCTCAAACAGCTTTATTTCACATCCATGATACGGAAGTTACTAGTGTGTGACACGTGCCTACTAGTTGGACCTTCTAGTAGTGCAGCAAAGTCGTCTACCAATAAGGTTTGATTGTGTTACTAGTAGGGCAAAAATAGAATTTGTTGTGGGAAAAAATGTTTTTTTCGGGCCTTATCTGCTGGATATGCTCAGACTTCTTGCCATGAAGCTGTTAGCGCATAAAATAGCCTTGATAAAGATGCTACTAGTAGTGTGTAACACTTGCCGACCAGTTGGGCTTGGTAGTGTTACTATTGCTTTACAGTCATTTACTATTAGGGTTCAAAATTAGCATGAGTCGTGGAAAAATCAATTGTTCTACTAGTGTGCTGAATTGGAGACAAAAAGCGCACGATGGACCAGCGAGCGCACGAATAGTATACGGAATCAATGCTTTGCATAAACGCCAACACGTGACTGGCACATTTTCTCATGACTTCAGACAAGCATTGGTTGAACGTAATTAGGTGAAAGGCCGACATGTCCCGCCATGTAAACGTCGAGACGCAGCACATGTCATCATGACATTCCAGCAGCTTGAGTCATGTGACACTCACCTTTAGCACACACACACACACACACACTGCCATGATGGCATACCCTAGGAAAAGACACACTTCCGTCTGACAACGTCCCCTCATCATTATTACAGATTGGCATTCTGAGACGGGACACTTGACAGTCAAACGGATCAGTGAGCAAGCCGTCGAAGGTCCACGTGCTGTTGGCAGTTTCACTTTGTCACTGACTATTCCCAGGAGGAGTATCAGTTGTAATGTTATTTACGAGCGTTGGTAGGGACTTCCCCGACCTAATCCAACTCTTCACTATCACATCACAAATTAGATAATTAGACAATAAGTGCATTTCAAGCCTAAGTACTATTCTTTTTCCCTTCCATCTGCACGACCAGAACCGTTGATAGAGAGAGTTTGGCCAACTTGGGGTAACAAGATGGTGTCCATATGTCATGTGACCAGCAGTCGACTTGAGTTACAAAGTACTCTGTAATTGGGCAACTGCTGGTCACATGACATATGGATGCCATCTTGTTACCCCAAGTTGGCCAAACTCTATCAACGGCTCTGTGCATGACTGTATTATATTGCCTCCTTGTGGCCAAGACGGGGGACACCGAAAGGAGTAGCACATTAAAAGGAATTGCAACATTAAATAACGCACACATTATTTTATTATTAGAAAAATAATAATTTATTGCATATATTTTATATAAATATTTATCATTGCATGAGCGTGAATTGTGTGGTCCTTGTTTTTTTTTGTATTTTTTGCATCATGATTTATTTTAATTTTATTTTTACATTTTTTAATGTATTAATTTTTTTATTTTACTATTTTATTGACTTTTTTTATAGTTGTTTTTACTAGATTTTATGTGTATGATTGTGTGTAGAACTCAATGTGCAGCACTTTGGAAACGCGTGTTTATAAAATGTGCTATAGAAATAAAATGGATTGTATTGGATAGCCCTGTGAGGACACATTTAAATGCTGATTGGTTAAAGAAACAGTCTCACTGCTAGTATGGTTGTATGTGACTGTGAAGGCCCTGGGCAGATTAGATTGACATGGCAACACATACAGGCTGAAATCTGATTGGACAAAAAAAAAAAAACGGACATCCACAGCATGTTCTGGAAGCAGTGCGGCCAAGGGAAATGCTAGCAACTGAAGAGAATAGACTGTTGGGAATAAATTAGTACAATGGAACAAATACTAGTAAGTAAGGTTGTAAGCGGCCACCATCACTGATCAGCAGTAACACGAGATGCTGGTGCAACAGTCAGCAGCCAGGAGAAGTCAGCCCATGCCGGGAACTCTGCGTGTCCTCAGGGGAACCACAAACTCAGCAGCTGTTGTGACAGTAAGTAAGCTTACTGAATTCACACCGTATAGCTTTTACCTTTTTTTTCTTTTTTTTGCCGTAGGTGTTCATCAGCACAAAAAAAAAAAATGTCAGTGAATAAAGATGGCGATGTAATACGGCAGCTTTTGTGGCAACAAGCTGACTCATGTCCACAGGCATGTGTGCACATTGATGTGGTTTGGCAAGAGAGAGTGACTCTCCAAAAGTCTCCACACCCTCAATTGCAAGTTTCATCATTGGCCCATCATTGCAACCTTCACTTTGTCACCACTCAGTGTTGTAGCATAATATAAAAGGAAACCTTATCAATGATGCATCTGTAGATATTATAACCGCACAATTGCACCCACAGTCCTGTAGTGTGTTGAATATGTAATAACATCTTTAGGGCACCTGTGTTGCAATACTATGTGATCTTATGAAATATGTCTTTGCTGGAGGCCTTTAAGCTAAATGGAATCAGCACAAAAATGATCCCAGAAAATGCCTACTTACGCAATATAAAACATAATCACACCCTGATGTTTAATCCTACAGGTTATATATGTATATAAAGGTTGTCCCCCCCCCACACACATTTATATTACTTTTTTGTTATTCAATTTTCAAATTACATTTTTTACATACGTTTTTATTGTCACTTTTATTTATTATTTTTTTATTTTGTCATCTTTGGTCCTCCATATGTTACAGTTAGGTGTATATTGGACACAAACTTTCAGTGACTCACTCGAAAATAAAACTAACTCACAGACAGTGAGTAAGTTTGTTTTCATACTCTTAGTAGACTAATTTCAGACAGAAGTCTGAATAAGTCGATACCAAAATGTGTTTTTCCCAAATGAATTACCAGTGGCCGTTGTGGCCCATCCATCCATTTTCTTGGCCGCTTTTCCTCACTAGGGTCGCGGGGGTGCTGGAGCCTATCCCAGCTGGCTTCGGGCAGTAGGCGGGGTACACCCTGAACTGGTTGCCAGCCAATCGCAGGGCACACAGAGACAAACAACCACACTCACATTCACACCTAGGGACAATTTGGAGTGTTCAATTAACCTGCCATGCATGTTTTTGGAATGTGGGAGGAAACCGGAGTACCCGGTGAAAACCCACGCAAGCACGGGGAGAACATGCAAACTCCACCCAGGAAGGCCGAAGCCCGGACTCGATCTCACGTCCTCTGCACTGGGAGGCGGACGTGCTAACCAGTCAGCCACCGTGCTGCCCGCCGTTGTGGCCATGAACTTCAAATACCCCGGCTGTAGGAACCTCTCACCATATTAGGCAAATGACGTAGCGTCACGTGTGTGAATTCCGCGAGAGATTCCAGACAACATTTATTTCCCGTAAGCGGGAAGGGGCGTGGCGAAACTGTCGTCCCGCTTTAAGAGTTTACAACTCCACAATCATCGCCTCACTATGATTTCTAGGTGAGTGACTCATCATCATATGATACACTGAGCGTTGTTTCTAGAAGTTTAAGGACCACTGGAATAAAAACAAGACGTTTGTTCTTTCTTTTACACCCCTCAGATTCGTCACTGCTTGGACTCGACCGACTTGCCTCGATAGAGTGGGTTCACTTTGAATGTAAAAGTTTCTTTTTTTTCAGCACTCGTGCGGACTACATTATTTCAGCTTCAGACAGCCAGGGAGCAGTTATTTGATTTTTATTAATTTTTTAAAAATTATTTCAACAGAAAGGATGTACCGAGGTCACGGAAGAGGCAACCCGGCGTACGCAGGCGGCGCTTCAGGGTCAAACGCTGCTTCCCTGGAAAGCACCACCACTTCCACCACACAAGAGCAGGTAGGCCGAAATTCAAAATACTCTAGCTGTTAAATGACCATTATTGATTGTAAACATGTTTTTATATTGTGATATACACAATAGGCTCTTAGCATACCCTCCTCTTCTAACTAATACGTTTTGTCTAATACATATAAACGAATGAAATGAAATATCCATATTGAGAGTTGAATGAATGGAAAAGAAATACTGAGACGATCTTAAAACTACAACACAAACTGATTGTGCTGTTAGTGTTTTATGAAGTTGAACATTTATCTACCATTTTTGGAGGATCTCCGATACTCTCGCGATATGGGGCGAGACCAACCGCGAATAATTAATGAGTCCTTATAATTGCCATGAGAAACAACAGAGCAAAACAAAACAACAAAATTGACAAACCACAACCCAGGTCAAAAAACACAAATAAGCGACGACGAGAAAGTTCTGAACAAAATCGGGGAATTTGAAAATACAGGCAATTCTATCTAATATGCTAACTAAACTCACAATCACTGTGCCACTGGAAATGATTCAATTTGACTGAATTTGTCCCAAAATGATTTACGACTACAAATAACGTATCTTTGGCCACTGACAGATTGTGAAAGGCAGAACAATTAAATTGGCTTCCACTAGGTGGCACAAGGTGTTGAATAAACTACCGTAACTTGAAGTCAGTTGAGGAGCTTCATTCCGACAAAAGTAGTTCTTTGATGGCATCTTGTGTCATTAATTAATTAATTCATTGCTTTCCTGCTAAATGTCCAGAAATTTAAACTAGGAAATTTTGGAAATGTTTCCAAATTGGTAAATTCCAAGGGAAATTGATGGAATTAGCTGGGAATTGATGGTGATTTGATGGAAAGGTATCACATAGTTTTGTCATATTAAGACATCCTTAAAACCTAAACGCTGTAGCTCTCCTTTCCCACACGCGAGGGCATTCCAGGGCTGTACTCAATGACCAGAAGGTCTGCTGTTGGATCCCCGCTCTCCCCAAGTCGTGTGTCGTCGTGTCCTTGGGCAAGGCACTTCCCCCACATTGCCTCCAGTGATAATCACACTGGTGTATGGAAGGTGCGAATGTTTGGTGGTGGTGGGAGGGGCCGATTAGATAGAGAAGTGCTATATGAATCCAATGCGTCATTGTTATTATTATTAGTAGTTAATTGCTCCATTCTTGTTGACTTCAACTGGAGCGGCGACGTAACCGAACCTTGCTTGTACATCGAATTTTGGCTTGTTATTCAACCCCTGACCAGACTAAATGGAGCTCCTCCCCTCACTTCAACATGGCTCTTTGACACCAAGGTGCCACCAGATGGCGCCATCACAATTATATTATATTGGAATCGGCGAGTTTTACAGCACGTAACCGAGAAAAAGGCACCAATAACGGAGGATTGCCTCCCCCTCCAAAATATGCAAATTTTGAACCATGATTATGTGCTGGTTTACTGTACATGCTAGTGTACATCATCCCGGCTAATTGTTCATAAATGTGGTAGTGATCAGAATAAGGATGCCTGACTCTTGTGCTGTTTTGACAGAAGATGACCATGGCGGGCTCCAGCCAATTCGTACCCAGCCTCAACGCCATCACGAGCAGCCAGGACCTCCAGTGGCTGGTCCAGCCCTCCCTCATGCATCCGCCGGGTCCTTCCCGCTCCCCGGTGCCGCCTTACCCGTCGTCCCTGTCCCGGGCACGGCCGCAGGGCCCGCCGCCCCCGCCGCCGTCCCATTCGCACTTCTTCCGGCCGCTCGTCATCAGGGCCAGCGCCGACCCGGCCGCGGGTCCCACGCGGCGCAGGAACGATGAGCACGTAAGGCGAACATGTTTCTGATTTCTTTCTGACGCAACGTGCGGCAGTTGTGCGGAAAATGAGTCAATGCTGGATTAATGTACGTATGTCAGGAGTAGTGCGTAATATCCTGTGACGCTCACTCACACATCTG
Organism: Vanacampus margaritifer; assembly: GCF_051991255.1. NCBI lineage: Eukaryota > Metazoa > Chordata > Actinopteri > Syngnathiformes > Syngnathidae > Vanacampus > Vanacampus margaritifer. The sequence continues at coordinate 27,491,184 of NC_135441.1, read as the reverse complement.
CGCTGTCCCAATTGGACTTGCGCAACAAATTTGTGGAGACACAGCCTGATGAATTTGATTTTTGGGATGGCCAAGCGCACACTGTTTATTTAATTTCTCACTAGTTGACTTTGAGACAATATTGAACAAGTCAAATAATCCCTTGGGACAAACAAACATTGAGAGCAGTGCAGTGTTGCACATGAAAAAAAGAAAAAAAAGGGCAGCATTATCATGACCTGCTTCAACAGTTGAACCTTCTGAACCCTTGATAAAAGATAAAAATAACCCCTGTAAAATAGGAAGTGACAAGGTACAAATAGTTTTACTTAAGATTGATTTTTCTGATGCCTTTTTTTTTTACTTTGAAAACAGATTTTTTTTCGACTCTGTCAAAATACACTCTTTGCTTTTTCCCGCCTCAGCAGATGACGACCTTAACGTAAAATGAAAAACGGGCGCATGTCTGTGTTGATTCTCAGCCATCCGGGTCAAGTCCAAATGAATTTTAACTGCAAATTGAGCCACTGAGAAGTGGAGTGGGCTAAATCAATTTCTCTTCTTTTTAACAGAAGTGCAGGAAAGAATAAAGCAAAAGAATATCTTTCACATGAACTTTGGTCTGAATCAAGGCGTAGTCTCTATTTTGACATATAGGGGGCAGTACTTTATGGGCATTCAGCACTTTTTATTGCAGCCATAAAACTTTGGAATTTTAGTCCACTCTCACATTTTTGCTTCTGTATTTGATTACATTTCAGAGTCTGTAGTTTTTTTTTAATACTTTTACGTACTGTAAGTACCCGAGTTGAATTGGTACAGTAACTCCTCCTTTTTTACACACAAGTATTTGTATACTCCAAAGTGTGAGTACTTTTTCACAGTAGAAATTCATTTTTACTTCCATACAGTGCAGTACATTTCAGATTCAAATTTTCGAGTTGAACCAGTACTTTTTTTTTTTGCTACCCAAGTAACTGTACTTCTATTTAAATCCAGAGTATATTTCACAGTAATTAAAAAAATATATAGATTTTGGTACCTCAGTATATTAATTTTTTTCCATTTAACACTACCCCCATGAGATGAATCATTACGTCTAATTTTACTTTTTTTTTTTACTCAAGTAATTGTACTTTTACTTCAGTGTAAGTGCAAGTACCCCCCCCCCCACCCCATCCCCACGGTGCCACCTTTATTTTCTCAAAGTGCAAATGGCACAGGAAGTGGACTCGTAGGTGACTCACGGGGCTGGCAAGTCACGTAGCGTGACTCACACCTGAGTCACCGTTGGGCCCCGAGGGTGACTCATCACTCTTTTGAATGGGCGGGAAACTGCCGAGCGTCTTCATGATGCCGCCAGCCAGCGCCGGTGCTGGATGGAGGCCGAGTCCTTGTGCAGCACAGACACAAAAGCGGCCACATTGCTAAGCTTTTCTGGCCTGACTCATAAATTAGGCGGGCAATTTTCTTCTGTGTCATCATCATGATGGGACTATTTTATTTTTGATCATGCCTGCTTGTACCTTTCACATTTTAAATGATCTTTAGTCACAGCAAGAACATTTGAAAGGTGACTCACACCACGAGATAGATTCAATTTCAATGCGATATTGATTAATTATGGAACATCAAGTCTTCTTATATATCAAGGGCATGATTAAAAACTCCACAAATATTGCATTCCAAATTAAATTTTGCGGTTTGGATTTAGTGTTAAAATCACTTTAAGTGTTACACAAACGTTGGCGTCAGCAAGGATGAGATTGAATTGATTGATTGAATTGTAAATATAAATAAAAAATTGAATTGCCTTTAAGTACAATAAGTCAAGTCTTTCACAAATGTAAGAACGTAATTTTAAATTGATGCCAACAGTAATGTCAAGAAAACAGTAAAATACAACAAAAAACGTAGCCTTTAAAATCCTATTTTCTTATAAATTTATGGGAAAAAGAGATATAAAAACAATCGATTCATAGTTTTATCTCTATTCGATATCGATGATTCGATTTTTTAAACCCAGCCCAAGTGGACTGGCCACGAAATAGTGGATGCGAGGGTCCGTTGACAGCTGCTTGAAGCTTTAATTCGCATTACATTTGGAAATAGCTGCTGAGCCCTGTCACAAATCATGACAATGTATGAGTAAACAGACTTGTGATTACCTACAGATGCCAGAAGATGGCAGCAAAGCACTCATGATTTAACAAGAAAAAAAGAAAGAGAAGCACCTCCACACCTCACTACAACTTTGTTCCTTTAGTTGAAGATCGCAAATCTGCTTGTAGCTTCAAATGGAATCATCAATTCAGTACTATTTGTCCCTAATTGTCCCTTGTTGTTGTTTTCAGCTGTCTCACGAGGAGCTGGAGAGACGGCGAGTAAGGCGAGAGCGCAACAAACTGGCGGCGGCCAAATGTCGCAATCGCCGTCGGGAGCTGACCGACACGCTACAAAACGTGAGCAGGAGTCAAAGACGAGTGGAATTGCTGAATGGGACGTTCTCCGTCAGGCTTCACATTTCACATTTGCCGTTTTGTGCGCTTCAGGAGACAGACCACCTGGAGGATGAAAAGTCGCGTTTGCAGAAGGAGATAGCCGAGCTGCAGAGGCAGAAAGAGAAGCTGGAGCTGGTCCTGGAGGCTCACCGTCCCATCTGCAAAATCCAAGACTCGGACTCCGACTCGGAGGCCAGCGCCACGCTCTCGTCCTTGGCGGGCATCAAGATGGAGCCCGAAGACTACAGCGCGCCCGGACCGTCGCGAGACCGGCGCTCGCTCAAGGCGGAAAAGCCCAAACCCAAGATCACCATCCCCACCAAGACATCCTCCTCATCCTCATCTTCGTCATCGTTAACCCTGGCCGTCAGCCAAGAGTCCGAGTCCCTGCACACCCCCGTGCTGACCTCCACCCCCTCCCTCACCCCCTTCACGGCCAGCATGATTTTCACGTACCCCTCGGCGCCGGCGGACGCGCACCATCAGGCTCCGCAGCCTTGCAGCGTGGCCCACCGGCGCAGCAGCAGCAGCGGCGACCAATCGGATCACTCCCTGCACTCGCCCACCATCCTCACGCTCTGACTGGCGGCGTGATTATTTGGAACCGACCATTTCAAACCAATTATTATTATTATTATTTTGGGGGGCAAAGGCATTCTCTGCTCCAGTGGTTGTCAAACTTTTGGGGTCCAGGGTAAAGTTTTTCCAAGTTATCCCTCGTGGTTGTCGCACTAATTAAACAGATCCACCGTGTACCCGTAAATGCCTCAATTAGAAGCTGCATATGTAAAAACAAAAAAAATTAAAAATGAGAGAAAAATAGGGAACAAGGACAAGAATAAAGTTGAATTTTTCAGGGGGGAAAAGTCATATTTTAACAAGTGAGTTCCAAAAATCAAAGTTTATTCAAATAGTGCTGTAATATTAGAACTTTTATCCCAAAAAGACACATAAAATCCATAAAAAAAGGGATTGTATCTCACACAAAATACAACATTTTTGTACTTTTTGCACGAAAGAAAAAAGTTGTAAGGAAAATTGAGAATAACAAGTTTGTTGGAATAAAAATTTGCAATCTTATAAAACGAAATTTACATTTTTTCCAAGATAAAGTTGCAATATTATGATGATTAAAAGTTGAACGGTGGGAAAAAAGTCAGATTTTACCAAGTAAGTCCCCCCCAAAAAAACCTTTAACTCTTTGACTGCCAGACGTTTTCAGAAAAGGGATGCCGTGGGTGCCAGCCGATTTTAAGCATTTTGACTGATCTTTCAAGGTCCATAGAAAATTATGTGTTTGGACTATGGAAACACACATACTACCAAAAAAAGATTGGACTCTCATCTTTCATCAGAAAAAAAAGTTTGTTTCTACCTTATTCCGTTTTTCAGTAATCCACAATAGAAAATGGTTAGTTTCACCTCTGTTTTGGAACAAACGTCTTTTAACGTCTTTGGCACTCCTCCATAGGATTTTACTAAACGTTATTTAACGTTTTTGGCAGTCAAAGAGTTAATTAAATCGTTGTAATATTACAACTTGTACGAAAGATGCCCATACTCTTTAAAAACGGCTCCATTTTTAATTATTATTATTATTTTTTAAGGACTTAATCTAATTTTGTCAACTTGATTTGTCGTCGGTGTCAGATTGATGCAAAAGGTCACGGTCATCATTTGAATTGGCCCAAAATGAAGAGCGCGGGCATTATGATATGTTTGTTTTATTGGCGCATATGTCGGTATGCACTATTTTCAATGATACATAATATACTCATTTTTTGCAAAAGATTTTTGGGGGACCACCAAGCTGCTGCCCATTATGACTCCTCGGAGCCCCAGTTTGAGGACCACCGCTCTACCCGAGTGGCATTATCAGGGTACGCTCATTACGCTCGTACTTTATGGAGATTTTCCGATCCAGATATTTTATACCTTTGGTTTTCAAGTGGCACAATTGTGTTGATGAGCAATGCATGCAGAATATTTGATCAAAGTATATTTTGGTAATGTTATGTAAGATTGCATTTTATGACAATGTTACATCACGGCATGTAACGTTTAAATGGAAAGGAAAGTCATCCTTAGCTATTTTTTCTTTTCTTTTTGAATATACAGTACATTTTATTGACCACTAAGGCTGGCCCGTAGGAGTTAATAGTGAGCATATTTATTTGCGAGAGGGTATAATATATTTTTGATCATGTGTGGGCAGTGCCTTCCTTTTCAGCTTTGACCTCAGCATTGTTTCAGAGACAATAAAGAGTTTCACAACGCCTCAAATGCTTCTGTTGTCATACTTTTGTATTTCCAATAGCGTGCGTGACTTTTTCTAGATTGACTCAATTGGCTCATCGTGGCTTATTTATTTAATAGCGCTGCAATGCAGTTGACTTCCATGCATCAGTAACATTTTAGCACACTAGCAGTACAATGACACCTTTTTAGTAAGGCAAAACTGTGCACTATATATATGACAAATGTGTGATAGTTAACATTGAGCACTACACTAAGTAGTAACTGCGGGCCCGTGAAATTCCCAACTTTCTAAACCAATCACATTTCAAATTTGCGGGGAGACCAATGACGTCAGCATTCCTCCGCGCCCACCGATTGGTTGATCAGACTAGAGCTCAATTTTTAAATCTGAAGAGCAAAGTACGTCGTTAGCTTCTGGACACCTGAATTTAGTTAATACTCAACATTTCTGGTGAGTAGCGGCTATTTCATTTCCGTGTGTGTTACTGTTTTGAATCATAAGATAATGACTGATGTACTTGGCACAGTCATTAAATTGGGGGAAATCAGATGGCAAAAAAAAAAAAAGGCACAATTACTTGTAATGCGCCAAATAAAATACAGCATGTGAAATAACATGATGTGCCTTGGCTCGATAGGAAACGCTGCGTTCTATAATAATCGACACTATGATCCCGGATAAGTGCTAAGGTCCACTCGTTCGCCTCATCGTCTGCTTCTGGAAATGGAAGCGAGTCGCTTGCTAATGCTGTTCATGCGTGTCTCCGGGGGCAACCGGTTGCTACGCTCAAAGTGGGTTAGCGACGGACAGACAGGGACGAATGACAGATGGAGAGCTGGAGGGGGAAATCGGCGTGTGTGTGTGTGTGTGTGTGTGTGTTTGCGCACTGTACTGTTAAAGCCTGGCGGCCCTTCTCAATGACAACACGACGACACTGCAATGACACCGTCCTGGGAGTCCCCCCTTGTAGGGCCCCGTCGACACTACGACATGTCAGCATCCGGGAATTTGCCTTCAAGCATGGCGGGTATTTGTTGTTGTTGTTATTTGAAAAAAAATGTGCTATGCATTTACCCGATTCTGGATATTTTCCTTTACTTCAGTCATTCTTAAATTGTGGTACTTTTTAGGAATAAAATTTCCCTTTATGGTATGTCTATTACGTTTGGTTATAGCTATTATGATAGCATTTGGAGAATCAAATATTTTTTGAGGTGGTAATTGTAGAACTACTCTTTTATTGTGTAAACCACAATAAAATTCAAACCACTCACTTTTTATCTAATACTTAGAATGAGGAAAATGTCTTTTGTCAGATTAAGATTTAAAAATGCCGGTTTAGCTTCTACCAAAATTACTTTTGGTTAGGATACTTTACTATTTTTATTGATATATATTTTTTAATGCCATAATATTATAAGTTTGCTTTCGGTGTTGCTAATCAAGTGATTTGTTATCCGGGGTAACTTCCTACCCCCCGCGGGGCAAGAGGTCAACACAGCGCACGTGCACAAATCAATCACGTGTGTCGCGTACTCGTGCGTTTCGCACAAAGAAAGGACAGCGCAGCGGCAAAGTGTCATCGGACTGTATTTAAAGCTCTTCAACGCACTCATGAGCACACGGCCCGGCCATAAAACAGCTCAATCCTGCGCATCGCCCGACGGGATCGTTCAACTAAAAGGGTTTGCAATGCCACGTGACGTAATACAGACAAATCAAGAGAAAAAGACGACTCAAAGATATACAGTGCGTACTCACAAAACGTTTGGGACAGTCAACGTTTCTGTGATGTTTCCAGTCTCCCTGTTGCACCGCCAACGCAAAGAAAGCGAGAAGAATGTCCTCAGCGGGTTGCAACAGAGACTGGAAGAGACACAGAAAGGCATCGAAGGGGGAGTCTTGAGAAATACATTTGAAAAGAAAGAACGACTTGTGCATTGAAAAGTTGACAGAAGGCCCAATTACTTGAAATACATGAAAAGAAAAGAAAAAAACATTTTTAAGAATTCAGAATGTAGTTTAAAATTGACACAAAAAATATCAACTTGAATTTACTTCAACAATTTTTTTTAAACTATAATTTATTTTAACATTTTATAAAATGAGGGGTTCTTTCTTTTGTCGCTCTGAATTTATTTTCACATGAAGTCTTTTTTAATCAGAATTTATTTTAACCAATCATTTTTATTCTGTTTAAATAAACATTTCTTCAAACTATGATTTGAGCGTTAATAGAAATGTTTTTAAAGTATTAATTTGAACACTGACAAAATAAAAAAATACTCTGAATCTAACTTAACATCATAAAGTTCATTTTCTTTGGTTACATTTATTTAACAAAAATCTTTATTTAGATCAGAATTTATTTTAACATTGCCTCAACCAAAAATCACTCAAAATTTAGGTGAACATTTTTTTCCATTCTGAATACATTTTGACGATGAAAAACAAATCTGTGCTAAATTGATTTATTTTTGGTTTTGATTTTAACATATAAAAACCTTTCAAAACACAAGTTAGCTAGTAAAGGTGAACTTGTATTTTCCCCTCCTCCTGAAATTTCTCTTCCGGACCCCCAAACTTTTTGCGAGTAGTGTAAACGCTCCTTAATGTTACAGGGTTCGGTAAATACAAAGCATACAGAGAAGATGCAACTTAAAGTCTGTGCCGTATCTTAAGTGAACATCCGCAGCAACCGGAAGTCAAAATGCATTCGAGCGATGAATCCAAAGCGTTCCGACTTGTTGCTCTTCTTCTTCCTCCAGTTTGATACAAAGCCTTTTCCAGTTGGTTTGAAAAAGTGTTGGCGTGAGTGAGTCCGAAGACGTCGACGCTCGCTGGCGGGCTCGCGGGCTCGCTGGCGTGGGCCGCCGTAAAACCTGAAGGGCCGTCACGCCGCGCTGCGTGGCCGAGGCGTCGTCGCCACGCGCGTCGTATGGCACTCGCATCCTGGTCCTGAGGCGGAGAGTGCATAAAACGTGGTTGGGCGCCCATGGCAAATTTTCACAAGCTTCGACGCCACTTCAGTGCTATGAGGGATTCCTCCGACTAAATATGGCTCAAAACTGGATTGGAATTGATCTTTAGACCAACCATTGCGCCGTTCAGTGCAATAGAAAAAAAGGCTCTTTTGTTTTTTGTTTTTCTACCAGTGTAGTCTAGTCCAGTGTAGGCTTGCAAATTCCAGGTCACTTTCCACCGAGAAATTTATGGGAATTAAGCATAACGTTGAAGATTGGCTCTCACCTCATTCACTACCATAGACGTTTATATTCGTCATCCTGTTGTTAACGAACGAGTTTGTTTGCTTGTGACGACTCAAGCTTGTACGCACGTAGCTGTAATGACAAAAAGATGCCAGTAGTTGCCGGCTTTACGTGGTTTTGGATTTGAGATTTGGGTAGAAGATTAGATTAGGAGGTCTTCTGTGTGAATTAACTTAAAGCAACACTCAGGAACTTTCAGTTTATGTCGGTTATGGCGGCGCCATATGGACAAAAGCGGTATTGTTATGCCTGAAGGAAGACCACATTTCTCTAATGTAATGCCCTCACATGTGGGCAAGGAGAGCAATTTAGCATGGCAAAAAAAAAAAAAGGAGTTAACCTCAAATCAATTCCCATAAATTTCTATGGAAAATTCCCGGAATTTTTTTGTAAATTTCCCACCGCTTTGCAACTCTCGTCCAGTGCATGAGATACATCAATGCGACCCACTTTTTGGTCCCATTACTTCTTTTTTTTTTTTTTTTTCTAAACAACAAACCACTGAAAAAAGGATTTGGGCAGAAGAGTCATTAGAAAACCTGTAAAATGGATGTAAACCTACAGTATCGAGAAAGTTGTGTGAAAAGTCCTGAAAAGGTCAGCGATGTGGCACACAGCGAGTCTTGCAGCATTCAAAAGGCTCACGGAGTTGAATGGAACAAGTTGGCTGCGTTCGGAATCCACCCCTCGCCACCAAACTGCCACGTCAAAGTTCTGAAGTACAGTACAGTGGACCGCCGCCATTGACAGGAGAATATCAGAAGCTTTTTTTTCCCCCAAATGGCAAAAAATATATATTTATTTATTTTGTTAAACCCAAAAAATTCTTGAAAAAAACTGGGATGAACCACCAAAAAGTGTATTCCAATAATAATAATACTTTTTTAAAAAATCAGTTAGCCCACCTATGGCATTTCCCATTCTATGTTAGCATTAAGCTAGCGGACTTTGGTATTGACGTGGTTTGGTCATCAGTGCTTTCCGCCACTTCCACCAATGAGAGCAGACCACCACGCAAACGGCAAACTTTTTTTTTGCCAAGCTCTCTTCCTGGTTTTCAGTACCAAAACATTTGCGTGCCCATCTCCCCAAAAGAATTTCAGCTAAAGATTGTGCAAAAACGGTTTGGCGATTGTAAGTCTTACAGTAAATATTGGTAAAATGCTGTTGAAAAATGGCAACATCTGTCGCAACTTTTGTAAAATGGTGCCACCAAATAAGGCATGAAAATCTGCTGTTGTGATTTATGAGTTGGTAAATGATTCCTTCTATTCTTCCTAATGTCTATATTAGGGATTGTGACTCGAATATTTTGTGAAATACATCAAAAAAAAGAAATCCTTGTTTAATAATAGTGAATCAGAAATGGCAAATGATTCTTCATTCTTGACTCTACAATCACTAAAGATTTTCTTGACTTGAATCTTTCTTTTTTTCCTTTTTAGATTAGGGAGTCGAGATTGACGAATCAATCCCGAATCATTCACACTGAATCAATATGCTGTATTGGGATGTGGACCGACTCTTCATGAACAAGATAGCCCTCTAAAAAAACACTTATTTTGTGAAAAGGTTATCGGGAATGAATAATAACTGAGATTTGATTACTAATTTCCGACTCCTGAATCACTATATCTGGATTTTATTGACTCTTTTTTGGGCACTATGTATTTCACTATATGAAATTTGTGATTAGAGAATCACTAAAAAAACATTACATTTTTTTAGCAGACTTTTTCTAAGTCTTCCATAAAAAAATCCTGATTTTGTGATCAGGGAGCCAGGAATGCCGAATGATTGCGCTCGGAACCATTCACTGATTCTCCCCTCCCCAATCACTGAAAAGGAATTTCAAGCAGACCTCAAGGAAGCGTCGCGGCGCGCGACATGCAAATGTGGGTGATTAGCGGAGGATTCCAAGCGCAGCCCTTGTGCCTAGCCCTCAGCGTCCGTTTCCGAAGCCCTTTCGACGCGTCAGTCATCCGGCGAGCACACCAAGTGGAGCTGGTCCGGACTCCCCACGCTTCCCGTGCTGGAGCTGCCGTCGCCCAGGTCCCGGGCCACCATGCAGGGCAAGGCCAGCTCGGTGGAGCCGCCGGGGCTGGAGTCGCTCCGGCTGACGCACTCCTCCTCCAGGACCAGGCACAGCTCCTTCAGGTCCAGGTTCTCCTTGACCAGGCCGTCCTGGGTGCGCTCCAGCTCGGCCAGCTTCTTCAGGTAGCCGCCCAGGTCCTCGCGCATGACCTTGGCGGCGTGGTGGCCGAAGTGCTGCCACTCGCGCGCCAGCTTCTTGACTTTGAGCCGGTCGTCGTCCAGGAAGCAGCACAGGTCCCGCAGCTCCACGTTCTCCTCCTGCAGGCGCTGGTTGATGACTTTGAGCTCGCGGATCTCCAGCAGGTGGCCCTGCAGCTGCTTGTTGACCTCCTTGATGAGACGCCCCCGCTGGATGAGCGCCGACATCTTCTCCAACTCCTCCTTGCGCAGGCGACTCAGCAGCTCCTCTTTGGAGCACGCCAGCAGGTCCTCGTCCGACATCTTGGACAGCTCCCGCGTCAGGAGCTCCCCTTCGTTGCTCATCTTCGTCTCTAATTCAACCCTTTGACAACCAAGACAAAACTAAAGTCAAGACACTTTTATTTGTAAGTATTACGTTCGGATTGATTGGTTGATTTTAAGTATCATTAATGCAAATAGCATGTACACAATCATGAAGCCATGTTACATAATGTAAATGACTGACTTTAAAAAAGTGTTCAGGGAACTAATCATTTAAATTTTCATAGATGCTTCAGACCCTGGGAACTCTCTGCACCTTCTGTCGTTGTTTGAAATTAAAACTAAGATAAGTCAAATTGTAATATTTCAGATATTTTGAAATTATTTTTTATTTTTTTACTGTAGCAAACAAAAGGGAGCCTATTGTTTTGGCCAGAGCGCATAAACACTGTGAACGAGAGCCGATAGCTTCTTATTCACAGAAGAAAAAAAAAAAATGACTGTGGTTGTTCACTAGCTCCTTGGCACTAGGATGCCACAAGATGATGCCAGAGCACTTCATTTGTCTAAATTAAGACTCACCTCACTTCAGCATCGTTCAAGATGCTAATCTAGTCCCTGTTTTGTGAACACAGTAACAGCAAATAGATGACTTTTTGGGGGGAAACCCATCCACCACAATTTGCCTTATTTGCTTTTTTTTTTTTTTGCTCAGTACAAGGCAAACTTGTATTATAAAAATTGTGAGTCACCTAATCATTGTTTTTGTTAATGCTGTTTTTTGTGAGTTTTTAGTTTTAGGGGAAACCACCCTCTGTATTATGTGCTGAAAAACACAAATAACAAGAGGTGAAATTTTATGTAAATAATAGAATACTAAGCCCCCCATTACAAAAAAAAACCACATAGCTAAATACGCGGGTGTTCACTGTACTGTACCTGAGAAAATGTGAAAGTGCAGAGAGGATGCAATCGGTTCACAAGCTGACCACCCTCATCCAGTGTGTCTTCTGGGTGCAAACATCACAACAGCAGGGCTTCATTTGACAAGATTTTGTGCTCGACTATGATGTGCCTGTCGTCCAAAAATCATCCAAAGCAGTTGCAAAGCAGGCCTCGGCGAGCGAGGGAACGGCCACTGTGCTTTTTTTCACCTCCCCCCGAAGATGAGGAGGATGATTGTGTTTTCAAGGCAGCGGCTTGCAAAAATGGCTCGCTCCATCCACCGCCGCCTTTTATCTTCTTGTTGTTTTAATCCATCCGGCAACGATGCACAACACAGATGCTGGATGTTGTGTTTTTATCGCGGTGGTCGCCACTCGCCATCCGGATTGGACTCCGGGCTCAATGGACTCTCTCTCCCGTTGCTCCACTTTGGTGAGAAAGCAGCGGCTTCTTCTCACAAACGCTTCATTTTTAGGCGTAAAAAAGTAGAAGGCTTACAAAAGAGCCCGTTTTGGTCCGCGTAACGCCGCCTGTGGCCATTATTGGGCTGGACATTGAGCACAACAATGTCCGCCTCCACAAGACACTTTCACGGTTGGGATTCTCCGCTAGCGGCTACACGACATCAAGCTACACGCATTCACCGGAAGCAGATGGGTTGATTTGTCAAAATAAGTGCAGAAGGTAAACGGCTGTGTCTTTCAAGTAAGGCACTCCCATCACTAATGACACTTTTGGGCTACCAGATATCATCCATAAATAAGCATTTAATCAATGTCTTACGGTTTCATTTGGGTGTGATGACAATTACAAATTGAAACCACGCACCAAAAGGTCAACGTGCTGAAATCGATGGCAATGCATACCTATTCCATCGAGTTCAAAGCACGTCAAATTATGCATTGAAATGTATTTTATCAACATTACAATTCAATATAATTGATTTATTTTAAGAACTATGTGTTTTGTTTTTACAATGTACCCGACTTTATAAACACCCTGTAGTATGGAATACATTGTTTGCAACTTTAAAACAAATAAGAGTTATGATAAATGGGTATAGTTGAGTCACCGTCAATTTCCCCTTGTAATTGATCACTTGTGATTTATTTTCCTCGCATACAATTGTTTTATTTTGAAATTCTACCAGAAGTCCTCTGCAATAGTATTAAACCAATCAGTTCCTACGCTTCTGCCGGAGATGATCATAAATATTTGCATCTCTCCCCATCACTCCCAGGGGAGATCTTGTTTTGGAAATTATTTTTGAATAATCAGATACAGTATATCCATTGAAATCCAGACGTTATTTAAAAACTAAATATGTATGAAGATTTATTTCTTGGCCTTCCCTGAGGGGATCATCATAAATATTTGTGATCTCGCCCTACTAGTCGCCCCCAATGGATCTCTTATTTTGAAAACATCATGAATAATCAAGAGAAATTCTGAAATGTCGCTGTGCTCATCGAAAAATAAATCATGCTTTGACTTCTTTCTCTTGTTGACCGGTTTCGACTCGAAACCATGCAGTGGAAATCCCAACAAAAGTCTAGGAAATGCTGGGAAAGCAGCACTTCTTCCCCCTGGGATATTCCCTGCAGGATGACACCAACAGCAAGCGACATGCACGTTATGGTAAACGGCTGCCTGTCCTGTTTGTGTGTGACTGCATGTCTGCATTCCCCCACCTCGACCCCTCCCCGGTCTCTCCTCAATAGCTTTGTGCTGAGGCATTCACACAGACATCCTTCCGCCCTGCGTCCCACCTCTATTGTTGAATAGAGACCAGGACAATGCGGGGTGTTAACCCAAATGGTGACGGCATCAGAGTGTCATGCGAGTTTACAACTACCCAAAAAATAAATGTGCAGCGAGGGATTTGACAAGAGGATTCGCCCCTCGTCGCCTCCCATCCCCATGTAGTTACTCTGAAGGACACATGCAGAAACACAGAAAAAGGGAGGGTGCGACCGGGGATTTATGGGGATTTATTTAGATTAATCGCCAGCGGGGGGAGCAGATTGTGTATTTCATGCAGTAAGATCAAGCAAGAGCAGATGTGGTCTGGTGTAGCTATTTTAAGCAAGTAGGAAATAATGAATAGGCAAATCTGCTACATGTCAGTCATCCATTGCGGTTGCAAGCGGACGATTTAGTCAAGTGGTTTCAACATTTAAAAGTTCAGCTGCTCCCCTTCGTTGTTCATCTTCTCCTCAAATTCAACCCTTTAACAAACCTAGGAAAAAACGTTCATATTTGAAGTCAATTTTATTTACAGTTAAAGTTAGTCGATCGTTTGGTTGATTCAGTTGCTCGGTTGCACTGTAATAACACAAAGCAACATTTAATCAGCAAAGCATCAACAACGTGCATGAACCCATTAGTTACATAAGTGACTATTACTGTGGCAAGCGAATTAAAAGTTAAGTTTGACCATCAGAATTAACATTGTAGATATCAACAATGTATTTCTGACTACCAATCGGGCGACATGTTTCATTCAAGGTTATATAACTGTAACTCCAGTCTGCGATAGGTGCAAGTTAACAACTAGATGAAAAATGAATATATGTGTGATAACTGTGTGGAACATATTTGCTGCAGATGCGATATGATAAAAAAACGCGGGAGTAAACACGATTATGTAAAGTACTTTGTGTATTATGTAAGGAAATAGTGAGCGATTTGAACACAAATGCTATATTTGTAACGCAGTAGGCGCATTATGTCATGAACAAACCAGATAGTTTATGTTACGTACGTTGTCGACGTGCAGCGTCAAGCGTGCACTTCTTCCGGTGACGTAACACGGAAGTGGGCGTGTGTGACGGCTGTTGTTGATAATTCTTCACATAGCATAATTCTCATACAATCGCACCATGTGAAAGCTTTAGAAAGACTTTAGCTTATGACCTCACAGCACACTTCCGTTATATTGTCGTTCTTTTAGATATATATATATATATATATTATTATTTTTTTGTCAGAGTGAGTGCGTGTTTACTGTCTGTTTCACGACGCGACGTAGTTGCTACTAAGCTAGCACGACAGGCGAGCACATACTAGCAGGCAAGTGAAGCGAATTCATGAAAACATGTCACTGGATTTTGTTGCCTGATGGTGTTTGAGAAGTGACTAAAAAAAAGGTCAGGTGTTATTGGAGCTTAACATATACATCTAAGTTATTGAAGTAGTTATACGAGCTGTTTGCTTATACAATGCATCCATACCGGAGTTAGGTTTGCTTTACTAAATTGTTAATTTTTAACACAGAGGATGCACCTTTTTAAGTTATGTGTTGCCTACAAGGGCAATATTAAATAACCTTGCTCGCATAGCATTCAAAGTTTATTTTTCCATTCATCCAGTCAGTCTAATTCAGGTTGCTGCAATTTGTATGACTTAATCTTAATGCTTGTCAACATTTGGTCTTTAAGCTGATGGCTGTGGAGCTGGATGTGTTTGTGGGTAACACCACTATCATGGACGAGGAGGTTTATCAGCTGTGGTTGGATGGATATACAGGTAATGTATGCCATACTGTTCATTTTTAAGGAGACGTTATGTTTATTATTTATTTTTAATCACATAGTAAGACAAAACTCACATGCAGACGTTTACGCGGAACTGGGCATGTTCCAAACACACAACCATTTGTATCCAACCATTTAAAAAGTCAGTTATAAATGGGACTCTGTCGGGTAAAAACATGTGTGAATAAACCATATTTGTTCTCCGGAGCAGTAAACGATGCGGTGAAGGTCCGAATGGAGGGCGGAGCGCTGGACGAGTGCGAGGCGAGTGCGGACGTGCTGTTGAGTGACACCATGGACCAGTACCGAACTTTCCAGATGTGTGAGCGCTTGCTGCACAGTCCGTCCAAATTGGCCAATCAGCTGCTCTTCCAGATCCCGCCTCATCGACAAGCCATGCTCATTGAGAGGTGACGCCCTTTTCCTTACTGAACATGTTGCTTTTAGGACTAACGGGTACAGTGTGAGGTTTCTATAACGTTCAATATTAATTCAACAATTACAGTGGACTCTCAAAGGCAAACACAATCTGCTCAAGCGCGCATTTCACTGCAGAAGTGAACTTGTAAAGTCATAATTACAGTAAATATTTTTGAAATACGCTTAAATGTAAAACAATCAAATGCAAAATGGATAGCGAGCCCTGCCACAAACAACAGAAATCCGTGAGCAATGGACACCTTCCTGCAAAGGTTTATTGCCTATAGATGCCAAAAGATGGCAGCAAAGTAGTAAAGTACTACTTTTCATTAGTCAGAGTGATGGCTTGTCAATAAATTTAGATTACCCAGGGCTTTGCCCTGAACACAAAATTAGCAAATAAAGATTTTCAAGGAATATTGGAGGATAGAGTAAAAAACAAAAAAAACGATTTCATGCTGAACTGCGATTATTCTGGGATCTTTCTCTCATAAGACCTTTAGGTGAGGGTGCTCATTCTTTTGGACACAATAAGCAACATTACAAAATTTTGTGGCATTTTAGATGCCCACTTGGCATCATCGACGTTTCGAGGTAACAAGCGTAGTAGTGTAAGAATACTTGGTCACGTGACATGATAATGCACGCTCACTTACTGCTGTACTTTTTATATTTTCATTTGTTTGATTTATATTTATGGAATTTAAGATTTTACTACTGCGCTAGTGCTAGCATAGGTTAGTGATAGATTTGGCACGTTCTAACTTGTGTACAAGTTTTTCATTTGGCACCATAAGAATGGAACCGCGTCATAAATTGAGGACACCCAGTTTATTTATCTATTTACTTCCAAAAATTATCTTGCATTACAAACTTTTAGGGCGTTTAATTTCCCCTGTACGTTTGTATTGTGCCTCATTTATGAACATTTTGTTACAAAGAAGGCATGCATTGTCATGTTCATATCACTCCCTTTATTTTTGTTTCTATGATGTAGTTCAGTCTAACTTTAGTCTCTCTTTTTTGTTTCCTAATTTAAGATACTACGACTTTGATGACGCGTTTGTGCGCGAAGTCCTGGGCAAGAAACTCTCAAAAGGAACCAAGAAAGACTTGGATGACATCAGCACCAAGACGGGTGTGACACTGAAAAGCTGCCGACGGCAGGTAAAATGTTAATTTATCACTTTTGATCTACTGTCGCTCATTTGTTGACGATTAAAACAATTCCACGGCTTTTAAAGTATCCCTCATATTATGCAATTCTTTTCCACATTTCAAAACAACTCCCAGGGTCAAACTTTCTTATATTGAAATGAACAAAGAATAAAGAAGTTTAGCCCTTTTAAAAAGACACATTTTCATACATGCTGCGTTTGATTGCAGTTTGACAACTTCAAGCGTGTTTTTAAAGTGGTGGAAGAGCTAAAGGGCCCTCTAGTGGAGAACATACGCCAGCATTTCCTTCTCTCTGACAAACTTGGAAGGTAACAAGCCTCCTCGAAGGCCTTGACTTTATGAACTGAAGCATTGCTAATGTTCCTTTTTGTGTGTGCCTGGTTTCACATCACTGTGATGTTTTTAACTAACTCCTGCTATTCAGGATCGTGGCGCCAAGGAAAACGACGGTGCGCTAACTGCCTTCTTGGCCCGTTTCAGGGATTACGCGGCCATTGTGTTCTTTGCCAACAATCGCTTTGAGACGGGGAAGAGAAAGCTGCAGTATCTCACGTTCCAGGATTTTGCTTTCTGCGCCGGGCAGCTTATCGACAGCTGGACAGTTGGAGCTGTTGGTGAGAGACTGATTCTGTTTGCTTGAGATGAAAGGCATCCCTGGATTAACGTGAGACTGCATAATGCCATTTAGGCATTATCATTGACTGCCTTACATTAAACACACATCCAAGTCAAACAAAACATGTAAACGTAAGCCCAGACTAAAATGCTAAATATTTCCCATGTGAACACATTCTTATCCAGTGGTGCCCTGAGATACAAGTGACCCAATTTTTAAAGATTTTTTTTGTATATACAAGCTGAGTATTTGTTTTGACTGACTTCAAAGTGACCTCAGCATCTTTTCTTTTTTTTTCGTCCAAGTCGGCCTGTCCCCTAACAAACAAATGGCAAAGCAAACCTCTTTGCTGGCGTCAAAAGCCTTTTGGCACAGTACTTCCTGCCTCTACCTGTTGGCCACCAGAGGTCGCCAGGATCCCCCAAAAGGCAGAGAAATGTCCCGTCTGTCAAAATCAGTGGAGATGGTTTTGTTTTATATATCAATAAGAATATTTTAAAGATATAACCATCTACAAAAGTTGTAGCTGTTTGATTAATTGTAAATAATTAATATTATGATTTTATGTTCAGATAAAGGATGTATGGATGGATATTTCCTAAATAGCATGTTAATTACTTGTAATGATATAAATTATAAATGATAAAAACTCACTTATTAATTTTAGATAACATGGTGGAAGACATGGATGTGGATCTAGACAAAGAATTCCTCCAAGAGCTGAAGGAACTGAAGATTTTAATTTCCGACAAGGATCTGCTGGATCAACACAAAAGGTCTAACAAACAAACACACACGCGCACACGTGCACTCACTCACACACACACGTTTTCTGCTGAACAGTGAATCCAAAAATTCAAAGGCCTCAAGTTCTCTCTTTTGTGTCCAGTCTTGTCTGCACAGCCCTCAGGGGGAAAACGAGAGCTTTTCCCGAGATGGAGGCCAATTTCAAGGTGAAAAATTAATATCAAGAAAAGTTGTCATTATTATAATGTCAGTGTACATGTGAAAATAATTTGTTCAAGCATTATAGTGTTCAGCATTCACCCGCATCTTCACAGTTAGCAACTTGTAGACTTCCATGTTCACAGATTTAGTTTTAATGCAACACATCTGCCATTATGTGCCGGAAAATGTAAATATTGCTTTGGTGCCATCTTCTGGCATCTCTCTGCTTCAGGCCATCCCGTTAGCCTATGTTTGCATCAAGCTAACAAACGTCAACTGGGACTGACAAATCAACAGCCCGGAAGCACTCCAGCCCGTTTCACTACTGTAACAGTTGTTATCACTGATCAAGTTTTTGTCTGGTCTACGACTTGACTTTATTTCTCTCCAAGGTTTTGCTCCAGTTCCAAATATTTTTGACTTGTGGAACCCTGGCGTTTCCGCTGTGCAAATGAATAATTTTTCCTCTTGGCAGAATCTTTCCAGAGGCCTTGTGAACATCGCAGCCAAGTTAACCAACACCAAAGATGTCCGTGATTTCTTCATCGACCTTGTGGAGAAGGTGTGTCGTTTTTTTTTTTTTTTTTTTTCCCAAGGACGGACAAAAGCAGGACGGAATCCGCCTGATGTAACACCACCTCCCTTCTTCCCTCAGTTTATTGAGCCATGTCGCTCGGACCGTTGGACAGCAGCGGACACGAGGCTCTACCTGACTCACTACAGCAACTCGGCGCACATACTGGACACCTTCAAGTCAGTATAATGGGATAAGTTTCAGACCCAATGTCATATAGAGAGAATACAGTACATAAAAAAAAAACATGTTTTAAATAGTTTTACCCTTCCACACATTTTAAACATGTTTAAATTGATCAGAACACTATTTTAATGCTTTACTTAAGAGTATTTGTAATTACATGATACGAATAGTACCTTTTAAAGTACAGTGGACCCCCGCAAATATCGTGGGGTAGAGACTGTGAATAGCGAAAAGCCGTGAATAATTGACACCCATCATAATGGCAGTAATTCTTACACGGAGATGCACCTACAATAAACATTTGACGTGAAAAACAGGGGTTAGCGCCATCCTAAAAAAAAAAGAAGAAAAAGCAAATGAACATGCAAAGTGGACCTGCTTATTTCTGTTTAAATCTCACTTGACTCTGTAAAACCAGAGACAGGTTAACCGAAATGAGCATCAGTGTCGCAGTTATTCTTAACAGTCAGACAACTGCTACATTAACACAAACAGAGCAGCAAAACGTACAGCTAAACATTTTTTTTTAACCAAATCATCTTTACTCAGTGCTGCCCCAGTAGGGTGTGGCAAAACATGGTACTACACTGAAGGCACACAACTTTGATTTGGGAATTGTTGCCTGTAGGCGACACCATACAAACCCATTAAACAGTGTCGCTTAAAAGTTCTGCCATTACACCGTCCAACTGTGGCAACGGGCCCACCAGGCTTGTCTTGATCTCCTCCCAGGCGGACCCACCGTTAAAGCGGACTACTTTGGTCAACTAAACAAAGTCAGATAAACACTCGCGCTCTGCCATTTGGCGCTTAGCCATCAAGTTGTGCGTCACCCTGTCTCATCCCTCATTCCTTAAACCGGTTACAGTGGAAGCTGAAAAGTTGGCCATTCTGGAACGCTGGACCACCTACAAGTTGCTCACATTGTGCTCGAATGACAAGAAATGATGAAATAGCTTACCTGCCTCTCCTTGGTCTTCATGATGCTGCATGTCGTTCAGCAGAGTTCAGCGCTGCCCCGCATGTTGAGCCTCAATTTGGTACCACACTGAAGGTTTTACTTGCTTTTATGTAACATATTATTTTCATACCGATACAGAACGAGTAATGTTGCGTAGTTTTCTTAATGGCATTTAAGTTGAATTGGTCACGGAGCAAATCAATCTTGTCTCAAAGACTTTGGTTGAATTCCGAATCGTACGACCTCATTCAACTTTCCAGGCGACGCTGACCTTGTTTTTCATGTAAACATTCCGAAATGGAATTCGGCTCAGGCCTGCACCATACGCACTCGCACCTCTAACGCGTGCTCAACAAAGAGATATTTATTAAATATATTTTTTAAATATCTCGCTTGCCTGACTAGAATCAAACTTTTTCTTGAGAATTTGCGCTTAGGTTGATTACTGTGTGTGTGCGTGTGCGTGTCTCCTTGTCTGTCTCTGTCTCTTTTTGCATATCAGGCATCAAGTTGTGTGGGACAGATACATGGGCGTCATCAAAAGCTGCATCTTTCAAATGTATCACGACTGAGCTGCTTCTTCCTCTACCGCTTCATTTTTCTCCAGTCCAGCCCCAAACTATTATCTTAGCCCTCCGCCCCTGTACGGACGGAAAGCCTTTTGAGCATTCATTCAATATCCTTGATGTCCATACGAATCAATGCTCAAACGTGTTTCCATGTCCTCACTTTCTGCTTTCCTTTCACTCTTTTCTCTCGAGCCCCCCCCAAGCCCGTTATTGTAACTTCAAATGGCTCCTCTCGCTGTCTCCCGATCGGCTTTGTAAATAAAAGAGGATATTTACATCCAGATGTCATCGTGTTTTATCTTGTTGCTACGAGTAGCGCGCCGTTTTATCTCCTCGCTTTCCAAATACGCGATATCATCATGAAATCAGTCCACGCAGCAAAATTTAGGGACCGGAAAGTCATATCGAGCGCACATAAAAATGAAAAGTGACATTCTGCCACCCTCAAATTAGATTCGGAGAATTTGGGGGGTGTTTGTGTGCGTGTGTGTGGTCACGGAAACAAGGGAGCATGCAGGGGGGTCCGCACAGTTGGTGCACGTGGGGGGGGGGGTTGACGATTGTGATTTTTAACAAGGTCCTCCTGTAATGACAGCTGCCACCACCCACAAACACACACATTGGAAAGACGCCCTTTCAGCAAGCAGGTGTCGTTATTTTGCCAACACAAACAATCCTGTCACTAATATAACGTCTACTAAAACCCCAACGGCGCTATGCTGACCATTTGTGGCCACCTCGGGGATGAAAAGAAAGAAAGAAAGAAACAAATGTAATAAAGGAATGAATGAATAAATCGATAAAATAAAAAAATGCACAAGATGTTGTGACAACATGAGCAAACAAAAAGTGCACACTAGCATTTTATGCAAACGTTATGATGTCATTAAAATACCGTTTTTTATATGAAATGATAAATGTCGGCAAAGTAGATGACACAAGCTTTTATCAGCAACATCTTGAGAGAAGCAAAAACATCATTTCAGTTTCGCTGACTGTATGAGGTGCATT
Source organism: Vanacampus margaritifer (assembly GCF_051991255.1). Classification (NCBI taxonomy): domain Eukaryota; kingdom Metazoa; phylum Chordata; class Actinopteri; order Syngnathiformes; family Syngnathidae; genus Vanacampus; species Vanacampus margaritifer. The sequence goes on along the minus strand of NC_135441.1, from coordinate 27,469,734 downwards.
CAAGGATGACCAGCAAATTCGGACATCTCATTTACGGATGAAAAAAAAACACCACCAATGAATTAAATGTAAAGACAGCAAGATTGTGCCTGATTGGGGTGTAATACTTTTAGAGACAAGATTTTCAGCAAAAAGCAGCAAATATGCAAACTGCATATATGATGGTGTTCACTGCATATAAAATGTAACGTTTTTATGTTACAAATTGGCAATTATGGAAACAAACTGTAATTGAAGAGTTGAAAATAAAAAACAAATTTGTAGTCAATTTGGAGCATTGCTCCGTTTGCTGCAAAGTAAAAATAACAAAATAAATGAAAGTAGCAAAATGTGAGTAGTAAATGAAACCGAATCAAATGCAAGTCCGTTGGCGGATTGGTAGTACAAGAACATTGTTAGTAGTGCAGAAGTGTGGCAGATTGCCAAACAAGGTAGAATAAGTACCGGTATGTACATTGCACATTAAGAAAAGTATTGCTTGTGCCACGACTGATAAACAAAGCTTCCTCTAATGTTATGTGAAAGAATTGCAAAATGGTATACATAAAAATGAAGTACATTTAAAACATGAAATACAGTCAAACGTTAGAATGAGTGAACTAATGATAAGAAATAAATAACCAGTTACAGATCAATTGTATTTCAATTTGAAGGACAATTTATTTTCATTTCATCTTTAAGAACAGGTCCAATTTTTAAGAACGTGTTTTTTTCCTCTTTAGTTTTCTGTATGGTAATTGGGAAGCTAAATATTTTTTGTCTTAGGTGCTCCTTGGTGTAAAATGTTTCTTCGTGTTTTATACTCATTCAAAAACGATTGCTAGTTAACAAGTTGATGTAGAAGCAAAAAGAAATCTTAAGAATGAAAGCGCATGTCTGTACGTGGGCACAAACCATCTGAAAGGGTTACAACACCCAACAAGGCCCGAGGGTTAAAAAGCCCAGTTAGCCTTACGTCGGAAAAGATTTCATAACGTGCTGGAATGAAGCCTCCGGTGGCGTTCGTCTTGAGTCACACGTCAACTACTGTAAGGCGGGTTAAGCAACATCCCCAGCGCTTTGCAACACATCCACACGATGCCTGCTTCTTGCGGGAATCCGGCTTCGGCCGGACGGCCGGAAATGATTCCGAGCGGCGTAACCGATTAGTCATGTACAAACATTGAGCGGCACACTTGGAGAGTGATAATGATAGTAGTTTTGTTTGCAAGCTTTTGGAGGCAGAAAGGCTTCATTCTTGCCCCGCAAGCAAGCAGACACTTTTTCCACTTTCTCCCGCTCACTCTTCCACTCTCTAATTTTTGTCAACATTCCATTTATTTCTCTCTTGCTCCTTGGCTATAAATATCCCCCACGTCAGATTGCAAGAGCTTTTTTTTTTTTGTGGTTTCATGGAAAAAGAAGGCCTGGGGAGGTAAATATAGGTGTATGGGGGGTAAAATGGGAGAAGGGTGGGAGAGCTTGGGTTGGGGCTTTTGTGGGGGTTTTAGTTTAAACGAAACCAGGTGTGTTGTTGGAGCGGGATGGATGGCGGTTTAGGGGGGGTCGCATGTGTGTGAATCTGTGAACTTGTTGTTCGCTCGCCATTTGGACGGATTTTGGGGTATTTGGGCTGCGGACCAGGAATTCGCATCTCTAGACTAGGGGGGGGGGGGTATAGGCGGGGGGATTGGGGCTGCGCAGGGGGCCAGAGGGGGGGTAAGACGAGTGGGCGGTCCGCTCCCTCCTCGCGCTCGCTCTCTGTGTCTCCGGCTGGCTCGCCCTCCCTTCTTCCTTCTGCATGTGTTCAGCCGCTCCAGCTGTCTCCCACTCAGTCTCTCAGGGCGCACCGCTTGGAGCTTTAGGGACCATTTCCCCGCAGTCGGACACGCCGGGGTCAGGCCGACCGACCGACAAGACACGACACGACGCGACGCGCACATCTCTAACGAGACTTGCTGGTAAGTTTGCTTGACTTTATGTAATAGTTGACATCACCGCGTAATAACCATTAGGCCTTGTTCAATTGCACAAATCTCTCGGCTTCTTTGTGATTAGTTTTAGCCACATACAGACATGATATGTAATTTAAAAAAATATGTATATATAAAAAAAAAAAATGTTTTTCACTTTTTTTTTCGATTATTCCAACTCGAGGTTCGTACAATTTTTTACTCCATTAAGTTTTTAACTAACATATTTGTTCTTGGTCAAATTCCATTTTGTTTGCTGAATAGGCAATTGTAAAACATCCTCCAAAGTGATTTTTTTTTCCCTGATACCGTCCGTACATATTGAATATACTGCAGTCTTCAGAGTGAGCTTCCACTTCAACTCAAATCAAATTCTTCTTCATGGTCAGCTGAGGGTGTCTCCTCTTCTCTTGTCAATTCAGTGCAATTCAATGCCTTTAGGAAATCCATTTTCACCCATTTTACCAAATCGGATGATTCAACCAGTAACTACAACTTTGTTTTTCACGGGCTTATTGGTCAAAGGTAGCCACGATCGAGCCAAAAGGTAGAATTTCATGTAAAAAGTGCATAATTGATATATTTCAAGAGTTGAATTTGTAAATGACACTCAACTCTACTCATAACTTTATTTACACTTTCTCAACAGCCACAGCCGTATCAAAAAGCTGTACACAAAACATCAATGAATAATAAGAATATTATCATAACTAACCATACAAAATCTTCTCTACTCAAAATCCCACACCATAGCTCTCTTCACATTGGCACTCGGCATAGACGAGGTCCCGACATTTATTCTGCCTTATTGCACATGTTGCGTAAAGCTGAGATGGAAGAGGAGCAAAATCGAAGTCTCCATTATGTGACGGTGTTACGGTTCGACCAGATTCCAGCTGCTTAGACAATAATCCCTAGCCTTGGGAAATGTCAACCAAAACACGCTGAAAACCGTCCAACAAGCCAAACAGTTGCATATTGTTTTAATATGTATTATAAATAGTTCTCTATTAAAGATGGTAAGACAAGTAAAGTTTAGGACTTTGTCAGATTTTGGAGTTGCGGGCCACGAAAATAGATCAGGCCTTCTGTCGATCACATCCCTACATTCAGAACGGAAACGAGCAATCTCATGTGATATGTTCACAAGTCACACCTTGTGTATTGTTATTATTATTATTATTACCAGTAGTTAGCAGGGTCGCGTTAAACAGCATTCTTTTCTTTCCTTTATATGTTGTGGGCCGCAGAAAATGGGCGACAGGCCGCAAATGGAGCTCTCGAGCCAGACTTTGGACACGCGTTGCTGAAATGAATGGTGGTTTATGACCTCGCTGTAAAGTGGGAGCGAGATGAGAAGGACTTCTTCTCTCTGCTAAACATGTGACATGACTGCACCAGTGCTCGACTTTTGCGGCGTCAGCAGAGTATTGCGGCCCCATAATCACTGCAGCCAGTCGACTCCTTGGCGGGGCGCGTTTGACGGGCTGTAATATGAGGGTAGACGTGCGTGCTGTGCGATTGTACAGCGACGTCACCGCCGTCTCCGCTTCGCAAAGGAAAGCGGCGACTGCGGGGTGAGCCGGGCCAAGTGCATAAGTGCAAGTCACAAGGTGAAAACACGCAGGTGTCAAACTGCAGGAAGCCGAATACGCATCGCCGCTAAAGTAAAGAACGTTTGCCTACTTCATATTTGGGCTTGTTCTTGAAAATCGGAACAAAAATGGCCATTTTTCTTCTTTTTGAACAGATACTACAAACAAATCCCCTTTTTAGCACAATAGTTTTGTACCTCAATATTGATCTAATTTCAAATTTAATGTATTCAATGTAAACAATAAAAACTGAGAATTAGAGGGGTTGGCTTGGAGGTCAAAGTTCAGTGTCATTTGATGTAATGAAATGGACAGATGGGCCTGGTCAGTTATAGATAAGGTAAACAATTTAAAAAAGTTTAAATATGTGTTTTAAATATGTAAAACATTTGATTTAAAAAAAGTCATTCTCATTTTTATTTTTTGTAATTGATTTATGTACAGCTAAATTAACCACCTATTAAATTAAATAAGTAGTAACTATACTTTATTTGTAAAATGGTTATTTTTTTTCCTTTTATTGACCATAAATCAAACAATTATTTAATGAGAAAACTCTATAGCTACTAATGAATAGCTACATGAATGCGTGAAATATTGCAGGTGAGGTAGTAGATCGCACATCTGCCTCACAGTTCTGAGATTAAGGGTTCGAATCTAGGCTCTGTTCTGCCTTTGTGGATAGAGCTTGCACGTTTTCCACTGTACCAAAGACATTATTCTATAAGGCACAATTTGGCCATATAGAATATGTGAGTAGACACATTTTTTTGTATGTCCATTGAGGCTGTGATATAATTCCGTCTACGCGGTGCACCCGCGTTTAGCGCAGGGAATACAATACGTTCCAGATCTCTCAAATGGGAACGTCAGCAGCAAAACAAACAAACTGAGAATAAACAAAATAAAATATCAAAATTCTCACAGGCATTTATTCTCTGCTCAGTGGGAACGACAACTAATACTGAGATTACTTGGGGACCTTTTCTGCCTCTTCCTTTTGCTTTTAATTACACTGCATTTCTCCAGTCGAGCTCCGTGCTGCTACCAGGCATGTCGTGGCACAACGTGGTACTACACTGAAAGTGTACACATTTGTGGCACGTCTATTATAAAAGTATTGATTTGGCGCCATTTTGTGGCATCTTTGTTGAACTGCAGGGAGGATTTAGTTTCATTTGAATTCATGTCAGGTCTCTGTTGCCATCCTTCGCCAATAGCCGTCGTTCACTTTCCGGCCTCAGGTGAGAAAAGCAACAGGAAGGCACCAAACGGTGGTCTTGCTCCTTATTGCCAGCACATGATGATGACGAATCGGGCCCTTGACCCACTTGGCAGGGTGAGCCAGCGGATCATGGCAGCTCAAAAGAGAATTTCTCACGAGGCCCGCCGCTATCCATCACTGTTGGATTTTGCCACTGGAGCGCTCCCAGCGGTACCAGGGTGTGCTCGGGCTTCTCCGTGCCCAGCCGAGCAGAACAACACCAGGTCCGCTCATGTGTCCGTCCGCGTGTGGTCCCGTGTGTGTTTTCCCAAGTCCGCAGGTGGTCACTTGTGTAAGCGAGCTGACATTTTGCCTGTTAAATTGGGCTGACTGGCGATTTAAAAATGGAGCCGCGGAGGTCGGGGCCCAATCCTTATTGGATCACTTCCAACTAAGTCCTGTTGGGGTGCTATGAAATTAAATGTATGTTTGTCTTTGACAAAAGTCATCTCACTCTCTACTTGAGTAGAAGTACAAAAACTCGAGTGAAAAAAACTTTGGAAAATGTAGAAGTACACATTCAACTCCTTAAGAAGTACAATTAAAAAAAACGAAACTGTGACGTCTAAAAGTGAAAAAAATATTTTACCATGCTTATTTTTAGTAAGCAAATTTGGGACAAGGCAACAAATATTGACTAATGAGTGTTAATGCTGAAAACGGAGCGGGGCCATGCTTTTCCCACCCTTCCCTTATTGGGTCCATGGGGGGGGAGTTCCCGGAAAAGTGATACTCTGGGAACCGCGGCCGTGCCAGGGCATCCCGGCTGAGAATCGGCGGCCACATCCTCACCGCGGGCATTCCAGACGTGAGCCGCAGTCACCTCACCCCAGACGGACCGGTCACTTTGTTTTTGAATTTGACTAGTTTTGCTTCAGGTTTTGGTCCGTCCAGTAGAGGTGGCCAAAGTACTCACACTCTGAAACGTACTTAAGACAAACATTTTTGCCATGAGTTTTTTTTAATAAGGAAAATAATATACTTGGTAAAACATGTAGCAATGACGTAATTTAGTAGAATGTGAAGAATTGAACATTTTGTACGTTCTGATTTTCTTGATTGTGCTGCTTGTGGTGTTCATGCTTCCGCCACCTGGGGGCAGCATCATACAGGCATATGGATGGCCTTGGAGACGGTCAACTAAGCTCAGTAAGGTGCAGCAAAACTCGTTATTTTTCTGCCAGGATAAAGAATATATTATTATATTATCCGTCTGCATGTTAGTGTTCAAATATTCATTGCGTCAAAAAACCACAACTATCCATGCTAACAGGTAGCATGTAGCATGTTTGTTAGCTTTAAGCTAAGCAGACCTTTTCTCAGGCTATGGGGTTGTTTGAAATACACGATGCATAATTGTCTTTATTTTGTGTTTGCTTAGATAGTTCATAGATAGTTGAAATACTCAAGTAAAGTACAGTTAGCCTAAAAGTCAACTGAAGGACAGGAACCACGTGTTTGCACTTGCTGACTTCCCGCCAGCGCGGTTCAGTCAGGTCACGTAACTGCGGCCATCTTGGTATGTCGAGCGTCTCGAGACACAAATAGCCCGTGATGTCACGCTCTTGTCTTGAGGGGGGTTCGGGAAGGTGGGAGGGCAACCATGTCAAACCATGTGGTCTGCACTTTGTCTTGTGAGCCAGCCGCCGTTGATTATAACTTTGCTGTCATGCGTTCAAACGCCAGCTGCTTGGCTTGCACCCGCGTGGCCCTTTGGTCATGGCGAGGAGCCAAAGTTAGTAACTCGTGTGCACGGCCAATACGTCTTAACTATAAGGTTGCGCAATCGGGTGATTTCTCACAGCCAATCAGATAAACAATGGAAAACATTTCTATATACTGCTTTCACTGTTCAGGGTTCGCCGATCTCGACTTCAGTCAAAAAGGCAGACAATGCCCTGGACTGGCCACTCGACACTTACAAGGCCCAAAACAATAATAATAATAATGATAATAATTGATAATACTATGCAACATTTTCTATGACGTGGTAAAAAAAACCCCGATTTTTTTCCCCTCTGTATTATCGTGGCAAAATAATGACATTATGACCCCTCCATTACTATTATTATTATTCCTTTGCGACCTATTAGTTATGTTGCATGTGGGCCCCGAACCCCCGCGAATATCTGGGGTCCGCAGCACTACAACATTGACGCACCGTAGAGACTTTCTATGTGACTGACTGTAAACGAGCCAAAGTATTCTTGCAAGCCGGCCGTTGCCGTCTGCCAGGCTGAAGACACAGAAAGCTTTCTGTGCAGCGTCCATAGAAAAAAAAAGAAAAAAGCTGTTTGTGTAATGTTAACGCGCAGCTGTGCGACGTCACAATGTTTATGTGTTTCTACCTGCTGAAAGTCGCTCTCGTCAATTAGCAGTCAAGGCCGCACTGTTTGGCTGACAAACAGGCCAGCCAGCCCAAGTTGACTTTTTTTTTTTGGGGGCCTCAGCGATCGTTGGTTTTATTCATCATTTGGTCTGGTTGTAAACTTTTGGGGTTCAGGGAGAAATTTTTCCAAAGACCCTCTCAGAATCCTAACATTAATTACAGCTTACTAGCATGTGTACTTGTAAATGCTGTAGAATTTGTGAGGAGCCAAAAATTACAATGTCATGTCACCAAAAGTATGCTTGCTTAATGCTAACACGTAATGTGAAACGCCATAGAAAGGCTAATGGAAATTAGCATTGATGTTTTTATGAACAAATACAAACAGATCATACAACAATATTGACACATTCCTATCACTGGAGCTTTAAGCATTACTAGGGGGCCTTCTCTGCCTTTTCTGGCTGTTAATGACTGTGCGTGTCTTCCAGTAAGTTGAATGACACCATTTTCTTGTTGGATTCATGACATGTGTCATGTTGTCATTTCTTGTTTCCCCTCAGATGCCGAGTGACTGCGCCGGCCGTCCAAAGTCAACCGCCTCATTGCTGTGTGCGTGTGCGTGCGCGCGCGCGTGTGTGTTTATGTGTGTTCTGGTCTCACATGGTTAGTATGCAGGGGGCGTGCGTGTCAGTCGTGTGCGTGTGTGTGTGCGCGCTCCTCCACAGCGTTCTTTCGCAGCCGCCCAAAGAAATTGACACCCAAACGGTACGGATGCGTCACTTATCTCTATTTTGTTGTTCAGCTTTCAACAACTGTTGCGTCTTTTTCTTTTGTGTCCTGTTCGATGCTTTTGCGCACACGCACGCACACACTTTCACAAAGATCCCTTTCTGCTGGCAGCTTAGGGGGATGTTTTGCTCCTATTTCTTTTGGCTGAGTTTTACTTTCCAACAAAGTCAACAGCTACATTTTGCCCAAAATAATAATAACAGCCATATAATAATTATAATTATACATCTGACAAGTAAATATGGACGTGACATTTGGGTAGTTAAAATGTCACGCGTCACATACAGTAAGCATACTGTCTGTTGGAATTTGTACACAATTATCTACGATGCATTTGAAATCTTGTCTGTTGAAAAATACGATTGACAAAAACAATCATCCGTTCATTGAAAGTTTCTATTTTGATGTGCATATTTGATATTATTGTCTCACAGTGTTGTGCTCTTTCTAGGAATGCACCGATGGCTACCATTGGGACCCTCAGACCGAGCACTGCAAAGGTAAAGCAGGCGGGAGATTATGATTATGATTATGATTATTATATGAGCCCTCGGGCTCTGTTGAATTTTGCTACACATTCAGTGTCTTGATGGCCATTTTTGGCCTGCTTTTAATCTCTTAGCACGGCTTGTTTTCAAACATTTATTCAGCTGCAATTTTGATTTGTGTTCTGATTTAGGGGTGTGAAAATGAGTGCGTGAATTTAAAATTCCTTCAACGTCACTCATTTTTCTTTACGGGCGATTAATGGCCGCCCCTTACTTGGAAAGTCTGTACTGGGGGAATTCCAGTTGCGACACAGCAGACATGTCTGTGTCAAAATCTAGCAGTAATAAATTTTATAATAAAAATAATGCATATATTTGTGGAGACTGGGGTCAAGTTGTATTTTTTTTACAATTTTAAAAATGTGCAGAATTCCACAAGTTGCTTCATGTTAAAGATTCGATAGCTCTGAATATGAAAAGAAAAATGCACTGAGCTGTCACCAATGTCTTACAAATGCAATTATGCCATCTAGTGGCAGAAAAATGATCTCAACACTCGTTTTTTTTACCATACAGTACATCTTTTTAAATTTTAACTAAATGTTATTAATTATTATGAAATGACTGTATCAATGACTAAAAGATGCAGCTATATTTCTATTAATTTAGCATTTTTTCCACTTTTATTTTAACAAGAGTATGAAAACTTTAAAAAAAATTGTATTGTGCATTTAGAACAGATTAATTACAATTTGTGATTAATCTTGAGTTAATTATTGAAGTCATGCGATTAATTACAATGAAAAATTGACAGCCCTAGTTCTAATAATCATTAAAAACAAAATACATATATTTTTTTGTTGGTAGTAAAGAACAGAAGAATATAATCTAAATATAGAATGTTTGTAGTATGACTGTATAATGAAAAATAGCACAAGTATGATAACCCCGCCCCCACAAAGATGTGCGATTCAGGGCTTCTTTTGACGAGCATCTCTTGTCCGCGTTTGTGCCTTCAGACATAAACGAGTGCGAGACCATCCCGGACGCGTGCAAGGGGGAGATGAAATGCTTCAACCACTACGGGGGCTACCTGTGCCTCCCCCGCTCGGCCTCGGTCATCCCGGCCCCCGAGCCCCCCATCGTGCCCACCGAGGCCTTCAACCCCTGCCCCCTGGGCTACGAGCCTCAGGGAGACAGCTGCGTGGGTGAGTGTGGCCGTGGAGGGACAGGTGGTCCCAATTGCTCATGTGGCGGTGCCAATGGGATGTTATGCTTGGGGAAGGTGTGTGGGGGGGGGGGGGCAAGTAGCGGGAGCAGGTGTTGGTGGGTGTCAATGAGTGTGATTGTCCCTGTGGGGGTGGTGTGCGTGTGGGCCGGACAGAGTGTGTAGGAATTTGGTCGATTTCACACGATGACAGCTGCTGTCTTGCAGGCATGAAAAACACTTCCTGATTTTTTTTCACATTTTTTGTCCGTTATCTCATATGGAACGCCGGTTGAGCATTTATTCCATGTCCTTGATTTCCAGCTAAAGGTCGATCTATGAACGAGTCCTCTCGCTCCCCACCGGTTAGACAATTCTACACACTAGCAGAATGTAGGGCTGGGCATGGATTTGAATTTCCTCAATCCATTTGATTTCGATTCACAAAAGGTTCCGTTGGATTCGATCTCAATTTTTCCGGATTTGATTTGATCCGCTTCAATTCAATCGACATTGATTTGTTATGGAACATCAATTCTTCTTAAAGATCAAGGGCATGATTAAAAACTCTGCAAACAAATTCCACATAGAATTTGTGGAGGCAGTAACTGGTTAAATAATTCAATAATTGTAAACAAAGATGGTGCAAAAAGTCAGTTTTTTCATTAACTCATTCACTGCCATTGACGGCTATAGACGTCAAAAATTCATTTCAACTATTTCTATTAATTTAACATTTTTTTCCACTTTTGCTAACAAGAGTATGAAAACCTAGAAAAAAATGTATTGTAAATTTAGAACAGATATAAAATTTGTGATTAATCGCTAGTTTACTAGTGAAGTCATATGATTAATTACAATTAAAAAACTTAATCGCCTGACGGGCCTAATTAAAAAAAATATTTTTTTAAATAAGGGACGTTTAATCGTAATTAATTGCATGCTAATTCTTTATCTGTTATAAATGTACAATAAAAAAATTCTAGGTTTTCATAAAAAATGAAATTAAATGAAAAAAATGTTAAACTAATAGAATAGTTCACATGAATTTTTGACGTCTATAGTCGTCAATGGCAGTGAATGAGTTAATGTAAGAAAATCCTTTGAAATTCACGTAAACAGCAAATGTCAAGAAAACGGTCAAATACGAACACAAGTAGAATAATTGCGTCTTCCTGGTAATGTTTGTTTCCACCACTACTTGCAAAAGATACAATATAAAAAAAGTTGTTTGCTTGTTGGCGGGCAATAACGCGGGCTTGGCCGATAAATGACGAGCGCGCGGATTCCTTTGCAAGCGCAGACGTGGACGAGTGCGAGCGCGACGAGCACGACTGCCAGCCCAGCCAGCAGTGCGTCAACACCTTGGGGGCCTTCACCTGCCACTGCCCGGACGGGTACCGCAAAGTGGCCACCGAGTGCATCGGTGAGCCCGCAGCTCTTTTTTTTTGGGGTCCGCAGCGCTCCGATTAACGATTGTCTTCGCTCTGCTCCGCCGCCAGACATTGACGAGTGCCGGTATCGCTACTGCCAGCATCGCTGCGTCAACGTTCCGGGCTCGTTCACGTGCCAGTGCGAGCCCGGCTTCCAGCTAGCGGGAAACAACCGCTCCTGCATCGGTGAGTGGGATTTTTGGGGGGGAACCGACTAATGTCTTTCGTCTTTCGGTTACTTTCAATGAGTTTTTAGAGCAGATTGCTTAGGTTTTATTTGGTCAAAAATACCTCAATATAGTTGAGTTTTATTATTATTTTCAATTTCCTTTGTGTACATATAGTATTTGTCAAGTGTGAGATCTTTTTTTTTTAAACAAAACAAAGGTAATAAAGTAAGTTACAATTCTCAAAAGACTTTTTGACCCTCTTCTTTGTGGACATATAATGCAGCAATAATGAAATAAATAAGTATGATGCATACAATGTCCAATCTGAAAAAGGACTTTTCAACCATAGTTATAGTTAGCTTTAGTTAGTTTTACAAATGTAAAGTCTAGTTTTCAGTGTTTTTATTTGATTTAGTTAATGATTTTTTGTTTTCAATTTTAGTTCTATTAATTTTAGTTAACTATAATGTTCTTGTTTTTTTATATATTCTTTATTATTTATGTATCTACTATATTATTAAATTTTTAAAATATATTTTTTATTAATTTATTTCAGAAAAAATCATTAGACTTTTTAATGTATTATTTTATTTTATTTTCAACATATTTCAATATATGTAATCATGTAATTTTGTTTTAAAATATTTCCATCTATTCATTTTGTAGTTTTTTTATTTACTTTTTTTTATGTATTATCTTGTTTTTATTATTTTTTATATATATTATTGCAATTTCAGATTTTTTGTGACCCTCTTAAAATAATTGCCCAACTAAATTTTTGGGGCAAATTTTTTTTTTTGCTTAATTTGGTGATGCCAATGGTTCCATTTTTTTGTGTTTCCTGGAAAAATCTGGGGGAAAAAATGACTTAAGTGATTATTTTAAGACTATTTCTTTTTCGATTATATTTTACATTCCATCTCATTACGGTGTCAGTTGCTCTCCGACGAGTGGCAGGTGAGCTGCAGCGTATGACTCAACATCAGCCAATCGCATCGGTTTAGAAATCCCAGCGACCAATCGCGAAAGTGTCCAAACGAGAGTCTGACAGCAGGCGTGCTTTCCTTCCAGATGTAAACGAGTGCGACATGGGGGCGCCGTGTTCTCAGCGCTGCTACAACACGTACGGCACCTTCCTGTGCCGCTGCGAGCACGGCTACGAGCTGGCGCCCGACGGCTTCGCTTGCAACGGTGAGTGGCCGAACGGCGTCGACGAGGCGCCGCGCGGCGTCTCACCCGACTCCGCTGTGAGTGACGGCGCATGCCTTGTGGCAGACGTGGACGAGTGCAGCTACTCCAGCTACCTGTGCCAGCACCGCTGCGTCAACCAGCCCGGAAAGTTCTCCTGCGTCTGCCCTGAGGGATACCAGCTGCAAGGCACGCGACTCTGCCAGGGTGAGTCGAGATGCGGGCGTGCGCCCAAGCAACGCACGGCAAAATGTTGAGAAAGTAAAATACAACAAAAAAGGAAATTCAACATCTTTTTTAGGGGGAAACATTTCAACAAAAGAAATTTCAGAACAAAGCTGAATAATTCATAGTTCATAGTTTTAAAAAGTTTAATATCTTTTTAAGGAAAAATGTCGTTTTTCATTTATTTTTTAGCAAAGAAATATAATTTTTGGGGGGGGGAGAAAAAAAAAAGAGTTCATTTTTTTAAATACATTTTTAGAAAAATAATAATTTTCAAATAATATAATAATATTTTACATGACACTTCATCATTTTCATTTTTTTCTAGGATTCTATATTTAAAAAAAATAGGACTTTCTGCAAAAATATTTAGAACACAATTTAATTTGTTTAGAAAAAATTAAGATCTTAACTTTTTTCAGAAAATGTTAAACAAAAAAATCTTGAATTATATTTTATCAAGGAAAATATGGAATCTAATACTTAAAAAAAAAATATATATATATATATATATATATATATATATATATATATATATAAAAAGGAGAAAATATATATATATGTATATATATATACTGTATATACATATATATATATATATATATATATATATATTTCTTGCAAAAAGTTTATTATTACCACAGAAAAAAAGTTTTAGATTTGAATAAAAAGTCAAGGAAAAATGTTTAATATTTCAGGAATATAGCTATATTTTTTTAAGATTGAGTCTGTCACTGAGTCTGTTTCAGTTTTTTTTATTATTTGCAAAAAAATTGTCACAAGTCGAATTTTCTATATTGATTTTAAAAAGAAAAGATTGTTTTTCAAGGAAAAGATTTCTGAGAACAAATATTAGAGAGAAAAAAAAAAGACTTGTATGGTGTCTGCGGAGCCCAAAAGTATTTCCTGGACAAAAAGCCATCTTCATGTTGGCCGCCTGCACAGACATCAACGAATGCGAAACGGGCGAGCATCAATGCACGGACACGCAGACGTGCGTCAACATCCACGGCCGCTACCAGTGCGTGGACGCCAACCGGTGCCAGGACCCGTACGTGCAGGTCTCCGACAAGTGAGTGCACGCACACACTCTTAACATGGTGGCCTTCGTTTCCCACCAATAATCATCTCCAGCGCCAAAACGTCCACGTTGACTTTTGCCCACACCCAAATGCAACTTTGCTCCGCCGGATTGCTAACAGATGGAAGACGCCGTCAACAGACGCACGCATTCAAACCATGAGCACATTTTCATGTGTTTTATGGCGAGCTTGTGACGTCAAAAAATGTCAGAGACTGTAAGATGTTGAATGAGAAAGACTGGACCAAGTTATGTTGGAGATACTCATAAAAATAGTCAGCATTTTCTTTCCATCTTTTTTGACATTTTTGAGGAAAAAATACGAATCATCGAGCAAATAAAACACGCAACGGGCCAGGATATCAGTCGCCAAAAATCTGGCCTGTATAACATTTGAAAATTGAAATGTTGTTTTATTGTAAAATGACGCAAGATATTTAATTAAGCAGGTGTGCATTTTGTTGACATTTTGTATTTATGTTTGCTGTAATGTAGCAAAATGGAATTGTTTCTAACCACATTTGTGATTTGAGCTCAACAGTTTGGGAAAGAAAACTGAGCTCTGCTGACCTCTGCTGGTTGATTTTGTACCGACACTTTTCAAGAACAATTCAAGAGAGCTTCTACTTGTTAGGAAAAAAAATAGTATATCTTACAGAAAGTCAAATTTTTTTGGGGGGGGTTGTTAATTTGGAGGAAAAAAATCTCGAGAGTAACATTTGTAAAGTATTTATAAAGTTTTAGAAACACATTTATAGTTTCAAAGGAAAGAAATCAGATATCAGTGAAAGAAAAAGGTTCTATTTTTAGGTTTAGAAAAAACATGTTTACTGCATTTTGAGAAGAGCTGTTAAAAAAAAGTGGTAATATCTTTTTTTTTTTTTTTTCAGAGTTGCATGTTTTTGTGTTCATTTAAAAAAAAAAAACTTTTATGAGGAAAAGGATTGATTTTTGCGCAGCCGCTGCGTGTGTCCCGTGACGAAGGCGGCGTGCCGCGATCTGCCCTTCTCCATCGTGCACCGCTACATGAGCATCACGTCGGAGCGCTCGGTGCCGTCCGACATCTTCCAGATTCAGGCCACCAGCGTCTCACCGGGGGCCTACAACACTTTCCGCATTCGCGCCGGCGACCCGCACGGAGACTTCTACATCCGGGTGAGGACACGCCCACACAAACCTGCAGCGATCGACCACCAAAATCAAGTTGGACAAAATTGGATGGATGATTTATTTTTTTGATTTTGTGGGGTGAAAAAATATTCATATTTTCCAGAAGGAAGTTGTTTATTATGGAATTATAATTGTGCCATCAGTTTTCATTTGGATTTCTACCACTGAATTGATTTACCATCAAAAAATTCTGTGTAATTTTTAAAAACGGAATTTCTAACACAAATTTTCCTTAGCATCAAATAAAAAAAAAAAAACTGTTTTGTTTTTTAAAAAAATTTACAATTCAGGAACAAACTAATTCAATATTATTTTTAAACAAATCATTCTTACCATTAAACACTGTTTTTCTAAGAACAAAAATTCTGTCAAAAATGTATTGTTCAAAAATTTGAAATCAGTCTAAAAAAATTCTGCCTCATTTTAAAAAAAATTGAATTTCTGACAGATCTGACAATTTTCATAGATTGTTCTTAACATTGCTCAAAATTCAAATCCGTTGTCTAACATTCAGCATCATTTTCTATAATTTTTGATATGTAATTTTTGGACGGTGACATAATAAAAAAAAAAAATGGAAATTCTGTTGAAACTTTTAAAACAGGTTTTATATTTTGGGATAATGAAAGAATTGGAGTCCGCTGACGCAATTGTTCCACATGACGACGCTGAAAGCGATCCTGCGAACTCGCCTGTGGAACAAAACGCGCGGCGCTGGTGGTCGATGACGAATTTGTTCTTGTGTTTGCGTTCAGCAAATCAACAACATCAGCGCCATGCTGGTGCTGGCCCGCGCCGTGTCGGGCCCGCGCGAGTACACGCTGGACCTGGAGATGGTGTCGGTCAACCCGCTGCTCAGCTACCAGGGCAACTACCAAAGCAGCTCCGCCCTCAGACTCTCCATCTACATCGGCCCCTACACCTTCTGACACCCGCTGAGCGGCAAACACCCGCAGCCAGCGGGCAGGACGGACGACGAGGCACCGTCAGAAACTCTCATGTCGTCTTCAAATGTGCAAACTTTTCCCTTTTGGATCTTTCGAGTCCTTTCCACACGTCACACACATGGAAATCCCTTTCAGCATTTCGTTCATATGATACTAGTGCGAATGAAGAGAAAGCCACTTGAGCATTTATTCCATATCCTTCACATCATGATGACTGCGCACTAGTACACTCTTTGTCCTCACTAGTAAAGCCATTTAGTGCATGTATTGGATACCTGGGGTGCACTAGTACTCACGCGTCATGCACTAGTAGCCTTCTTAATATACTGTAGTTTGCTCTTTGTGCTCACTAGTAGCACAACTACAGTACATGATACTGTACATACTTTACTAGTGAAGCACTCGATGTCAGCAGTCATACTAGTAACACAAACTACTGCACACTTTTGCCTCATCAGTAACTCGTACCTACTAGTATGCCAAAGCTGTCCTACTAGTGTGCAGAAATGTGGCACAGTAGTGGAAGTTGGTCCTAGTTGTACGAGTGCGCTGAATTGTTCTGCTAGTGAGGACAAAGCGGCTACTAGTACAAGGACCTTAAGCGGATGTCAAGGATATGGAGGAGATGCTCAACACGGCTTCCTGTTGGTACACATTGTGGGGACTTCGAGAAGCTAATGACAATTCAGACGAGTGTGTGTGTTCATGTGTGTGTTGCTTTTAATTTTCTAACGATCTGCACAACTTCCAACATCTTCTTCTTCTTCATGCCGCTTAGATTTGCGACATCGGAACATCCCGTTTGTATTTTTATTTTTTTCTTACGTCCTGAAGGCCAATAAAAACACCTTACATTTACCACTGTTCCCAAAACTTTTATTCTTAGATATATTTGTTGTCCAAAATATTTTTTTCTAGTGAATATGCAGTCTTTTTCTAAAATATTTTTTTCTTGAAAATAAAAATACAACATTTCTCCCAATAAACATTTACATCCAAAATGTACATTTTTTTTCTCAAATATGCAACTTTCAGACCCACACTCCCAAGAAAGCAATAAAGGATTAAAAAAAAGAACTTTTAAGAAACAAATATGAAACTTGTTTTCTACTTTTCTTGAAAAAAAATGTACCCCCCCCAAAAAAAAACTAAAACAAAACATTTTCCCCCTATAACCTAAACCACCAAAATATTCAAGACAATGACAGTTTGTTCACTCCTCGCCCCCCTCATTCATGCGCACACCTTTTAATCCATCACTTCAAAAAAAAAAAACATATGCTCAGAAATTCATTAGCCGGCAATAAAATGATGATGACGTCATGCAGGAATTTCATCTCGTCCCCAACGGAAGGTAAGGAAGTGTGTGTGTGTGTGTGTACATGCGCGTTCCCATCTGTTTTCATGAAGGGGTGATTTTGAATGACAAAAAAGGTGTGTATTTTTCACAAAAACGAAACCTTTCCAATGATGAGGCTTTTTCTTTTTTTTCTTTTTTAAAAGCAAGCGTCATCTAGGTTTCAGCACGAAACCTTACTTTGAAACCCTAATCCTAGTTTAAAACAATCATTTGAAACCCCAACCCTAGTTAAAAACCTTAATTTGAAACCCTAGCATTGTCTTAAATCCCTACTTTAAAACCCAAATCCTAGTTTAAACCCCAAATTTGAAACCCCAACCCTAGTTTTAAACCCTAATTTGAACCCGCAACTAGTTTAAAACCCTAATTTGAAACCCTAGCTTTGTTTTAAAACCCTACTTCGAAACCCTAATCCTAGTTTTAAACCCTAATTTGCAACCCCAACCCTAGTTTAAAACCCTAATTTGAAACCCTAGCACTGTTTAAAAAACATACTTTGAAACCCTAATCCTAGTTTAAAACACTAATTTGAACCCACAACCCTAGTTTAAAACCCCAATTTGAAACCCTACCTTTGTTTTAAAACCCTACTTTCAAACCCTAATCCTAGTTTAAAACCCTAATTTGAACCCCCAACTCTAGTTTAAAACCCTAATTTGAAACCCTAGCTTTGTTTTAAAACCCTACTTCGAAACCCTAATCCTAGTTTTAAACCCTAATTTGCAACCCCAACCCTAGTTTAAAACCCTAATTTGCAACCCCAACCCTAGTTTAAAACCCTAATTTGAAACCCTAACACTGTTTAAAAACCCTACTTTGAAACCCTAACCCTAGTTTTAACCCTAATTTGCAACCCCAACCCTAATTTAAAACCCTAGCACTGTCTTAAAACCCTACTTTGAAACCCCAATCCTAGATTAAAACATAAATTTGAACCCTAATTTAAAACCCCATCCCTAAAACGTATTTTTGGGAGAGAAAGCAAGACATTTTCGATTTTCCATGAAGGTGACACACTCACACTACACAGGCTTATACACACTCCCATTTGTTGTCGCTGAGGGTGGTGATGAATCACACGCACACACGCACGCACGCACACGCACACACAGACTGGCGGAAGAAGAAGAATTGACAATGACGCTTTTTTCATATACACAACATTTAGCTTGCAGCTACAATTTAGTATACTACCATGTTGGTGTATTGAAAGATAGGACAAAAATTAAGCCTCGACGGGTCAGGTGTGTGCGTGCGTGTGCGTGCGTGCGTGCGTGTGCGTGTCATAGGAGAGACATTCGACCACAGGCACACACAATCGGTGAATAGCTGAGAGATCATATAAACAAGTTTCTTTTTTAAGAAAAGTTATCAGAAGGTTTTTATTTTGTTGCCATGGCGATGAACGTGTCATGAACGTCACTATTTTACAGAGCTGCGCAATTTTCAATAAATGTCTCAATAGCGCCCTCTGGAAATTTTTCACCAAGCATTTCCTGGTTGTTCATTTCACTAGAAAATTGGGAGGCGTGACCCAAACGTCAAGACCGCCAAAACGCTCCATTTGAATGATCAAAATCTATCCAATTGTCTTGGAACTTTGACGTTGAAAATTAAAAGTTTTATTTATTTATTTGTCGCGTGCTGTTGCCGTTGTTGGCGATCGATGCACGTTTGCAAAGGATGGCGCTGTGCTGTTTTTAAGAGTCTACTTGGCGCGCACGCACGCACACACACACGCACGCACACGCACACGATGTGACAATCTGTTACGTGCGGCTGACGTTTTTTCGTTTTGTCTTTTAAATAAAGGATTGATGTGAATGCTGCGACCTCCACTTTGGCTTCTTTTTCACATTACATAAACGCGTTTCGCAAGAGGCAACAAAGTGTTGCCATGGTTGCGTGGGCGCGCGCACACACACACACACACACACACACACACACACACACACACGCACACACACACGCACCAACTCGAACGCGACGCAGTGTCGACTGCTTAAGACGTTCGTTTACCCACAAGCACAAGAAACATAAAAAGAAAAAAGAAAAAAAAAGCAAAAAGAAAAACCCTAACCCTGAGCCACTTGAAAAAATAAACCGCGGGAGCCACAAATCGTTTGGGCATCAAAAGTGAGCTTGGACTTTGCTCTCCTTTTTTCTTCGCACACACCCTTCAAACAAGTGGCCCGTTTGAAGCGATATGTCAGCGCATCCGCCATGTTGGATGTGGCAATCGTATTCGCCATTAAAACGGCAAATAATGAGTAAGATTGAGTTAGAATGGGATCATATCATCAAAGGTAATGGTTCCTTGTTAATCCAATATGTTGTGGCTTGATGATACATCTCCAAGGAGAAAGTGAAACTGAACGAGGCATCTTTACAAATAGCTTTTACTTTGCCTCATCCAATATGGATGCGGCGTATGTACTGTAAATGCTGGCCATGAAAATACGGTCTGCGGGCGCCATTCAATGGACGGATGCACAGAAGTACTACGCCAATGTATCCAAATATAGGGGGCGAGTTAATGCTGTGTGTAGGTTGTTCATAATAATGAAATAATGCCCCCCTTAAGCCTGAACTCTGGCGATGGCTCTGTCTGAATCGTAAGCTGCATATAAGCGTCTTTTTGCGTTCAAGTTCATTTTTGACGCAACGTGACTGCTTTGAGCATCACACAAAAGTTGTTATTGTTATGTTTTGCAAGAGTTGATTTCTTTTTTTGTCATCAAACTCGAGACGTGTTTTGTTCTGCACTGCTTGACTCACAACAAGTGTGCTTACCATTCCAAAATGGAACGAATGACCAAGCGCCAACCGACACCGACAACGACACGCACGCCAAGCAAGCTGGAGTCAAAGTACGTGTGAATGGCAAACACGCACGCACGCACGCGCACTACATGTCCTCACGGTGTCAACAACAACAACAACGGGTGCGAGTGCAACATACGGACACATGTAGAAGAACGGCGCTCACTCATTCAGGCACCGGCAATGAGTGACTGTGTGAGTAAGTGAGTGAATTTTTTTCTTCTAATTTCTAATTCTAATTATAATGAGTGTGAGTTACTGGTCATTTAGACACTCACTCACTCACTCACTCACTCAGTAGAAATGAGAGTTACTAGAGCGTTGGTGAGTTACTAGTGAGTGAGTGACTAAGTGAGTCACTCATTCACTTTGTATAAATGAGAGAGTTACTACTTGTATTAGTTGATTTTTTTAATCAATTTTATTTAAACGGTTGAAGTATATTTACATTTTGCGTGTATGTAACTACTAAATATTGTAAATAGCAAAAATGAAAATGTGAGGAAAATGGACAATTTGACACATATTTTTCTACTGGGAAGAGAGCGAGCGCGCGCGCACACGCAGGAAAACATTGGGCGAGCAAGTGGCCGCCTGCTCCTTGTCGGCTGCCCAGCGGCTAAAAATAAACCGCTTATTGAAAAGGCACAAAGAAGAAGGTGCAAGGCGACATGTACGGCCGCAGCACAAGAAGAGGAGGAGGAGGAGGAGGAGGAGGAGGAGGAAGATGAAGGCGTTTTTTCCGTGCTCCTTATTCAGCGCTTGCACATCACAAACTTGCCTTTTGTGGGAGGCTCACACTGAGCACTGCGTTGAAAAAAAAAAATTGCGTTTGGATGTGATGAATGCAATCAACATGTGACGAAACAGTCATTCATCGATAACGCATGTTGATAAGTGATCAATATGAACTAATCAATAACAAAAAAAAAAAATCGAATTCACATTTGAGCTCATTTTCCACGCTTGGGTAAGATCAAGTATTCATTCGGTCTTAATTCGCTGTTGTGAAAATTCACTGGCTCTCATTGATCAAAATGGATCAATCAATCAACCAATCAATCAATTCTTACTTTGACTGACTTTTCTTGTTGTTTTCAAACACGGCCGCTTGAATCAGCCAAACGCCGACTCCATTTTGTCCTTCTCACACCCCATTCATCAACAACACGCACTCCGTGTTCCTGACTCACACGCCGGACACGTCGACGGCGATCTCGTGTTCGGCGACATCGGCGGCGGCATCGGCGGCATCGGCGGCGTGCAGATGTCCTGCCAACAGGTGCGACTTTCGCACCAAACCGAGCTCGGGACACACACACACACAAAAAAAGTGCCAAAATTCGGCATGTTCCCGCTCACCTTTAGTCATCATCGCGACACAAACAACACTGACAGAACGCACGCACGCACGCACGCACGCACTTCATCTTCATCTTCGTCATCATCATCGTGCAAATTGGGGCTGCCTGCTGACAAATCAAATGTGTTCAAGTCACACAAACACAAAAAGCGACAAGCACTTTACAATCAATCTTCATCTTCTTACATGAAAAAAATGTACATTCAATAAATAAGTCTTATTCACCAGGGATGCTGGTTGAATATTTCTTTAAATGGATTATTCTAACAATTATCCATCAATAAATCAGATAAACACAACTGATCCATTTTTTTTTTATGGACTGGCAGTGAATAAGTCAATCAACAATCTGTGACTTTGAGTGTGCGTGGCTTTCAAAGGCGCGGGGCTTGGCCTGGTGAGTGACGTGGGAGTCGACCAATGAGAATTTAGAGTTGGGAGTGCTGCTGTCACGCTTTGTGGCAGACATTTTGCTTGGCTTTTGTGAGGTATAAATAAGTGGGGGAGCTTTTTTATTTTGGGGACAAAGTTGCATAAAAGAGACATGAGGGAAACACACGCACACACACGCACACACTCAAGTCCCAGCGAGGTGATATTTTTCTCGGTGCTTATTTTTACATCCACAGATTTCAAGGTCTGCACTTTGTTTCTTGAAAAAAAAAAGAGAAAGGAATGAGCTAATCTGTTGCCTAGCAACACCTCCTACTGCCACATACACGCAGCAGACAAACAGCATCAGTTGGAAAAGATACAAAAGATACAAAAAAGTTTCTCTTTGCCAATGGCCCAATACAGTTGGGAAATAGTTTAGATCAAAACGGCCATCTTGTAAAAATAAAAGGTTGCTCAGTACAATCAATCGATAAACTGGGCAGACACGGCAGATTGATTTGGTCGGGAGACAGACATGACAGGTCAAAGGTGCCCCAGTTGGTTCCCGGAGAACCCCTATCCCAGCCTGCTCTCTCCATGTCCCCCTCCTCCAACACAACTGAATGCGATGATCGGCTCATCAGCAAGCCTGATAACAATCGTGATCATGAATCAGGTGTGTCGGCGGAGAGAAACATGCAAAAACAGGCCGGACAGGTAAGATGTGATGGGTCTGCCATAGGTCGATACAGTTTGCCGTGTAGAGAGAGATACAGTCGCTATGCAGATACCGTCGCTAGATCGATAACGAAGACAGATTTGTCGTATACGCTTGGCGGATCAAAGTGGATGCCTGATGCTGTACAATCAAGATGACGGTCAATAGATACAGTTCATCGATAATGACAAACATTCGAGCGGACAGACGGACGGACGGACGGACGGGCCTCTCAATGGAAGACGTTTTCATGACAAGCGCAACAATGGCCGCGCGCGACGTCAGCACGCTGCGGAGTAGCAACCGCCGTCGTCATGAAAGCCGCAATACTGGCCACTTCATTAGGGACGGCAGACGCAGGTTCGAAATGTTACCTAGCAACATTTCAAACGCTTCACGTCAGCTCAAACACGTTAGATCACATTTTAATTGTGCCTCTTGAGTGCAGTACCACGTTGTGCCACAATAAGCTGGGGGCAGCGCTGAGCTCGACCGGAAGACACGCGGCATGATTTAAAGCAAGAATGATTCAAATTTCGTGTTCCTAAAGAGCAGAGAAAATATTTTCCTGCGAGCATTGTTGTGTAATAAAAGCGTGCTCAAGTACAAGTTGTTTGCAGGTTTAGACTTACTCGTGCTAATTTCCATTAGCCTGTTAGCTTAGCTAAAGGCTGATGTTATTTGTGTTTGCGAGCGTGACTCGCCTCGTCTTGGATCCCTTCAAGATGAGCTCAACCTTTGACGACCGCTTCGTTAATGGACTCATTTTATGAACCCGTGCGAGTGACGTCATCGCTATTATCATCATACAGGTAAGTAGCACTGGTTGCCAATTAAACTGCACCTTTAAGAGCTCAAAGTGGAAGACTAAGAAGACGACCACAATGACTTGTTAGCTTGTTAGCATCATTGCGCAAGCTTTCTTTTTTTAAACCCCAAAAATTGCAAATGAACTTTTTGCTGAAAGGTTTTTCTTGCTTTCACAAGATTGTGATTTTCTAGGAATGTCATAGATGTGATCATTTAAACAATAGAAATCAATTGTTGCCCCCCCCCCCCCGCTTCGAGGCAGAATTTTTTTGTCAACTAATTTTCCACATTTGCGACTTAGTTGAGTTCCAACATATAATAATAGCAATAACTAGGAATGGACGAGTACCGATACCAGGTATCGGTGTCAAGCTGATACCTAGCTAGCCTTTTTTCAAGGTATCGCTACTCGCGTGCCTTCTTGCGGTCATTATTTGATCGGAAACTACCAATTATAAACATAGAAAATTGCCATTAATTTCATGTGCTTTTGAGGAAAAATGCAATATTGGGTCAAATTATTTGTGATTGTTTTTTTTTTTGGGGGGGGGGGGATTATGTATCAAAAGAGTTGAGCACCCATACTGGTATCGAACTGAAAAAAAAAAAAGAAGTGGTATTGAACGTCCCTAATAATAAGAACATCATTAAAATGTGACGTGTTCAAGCAAAAGATTACGACATCATTTGAATATGAAGAAATTAATAAAATAAATAAATCATTGAATCCATGCAGAAGATCACATTTGAGCTTTTGTCTTTGGAAAGTGTGCTTGTTATGTTTCCTTTTGTCCATTCAAGTGCTCCTCCTGCTCTATAAATAGCTGCAGGGGGGCTGCAGGGGGCGCCATGCAGCAGCCCACGCATGTGCGCGCGTCTCACCGGTAAGATGCAACCGTTCAATCTATTTTTAGAACCCCCCCCCCCCCCCCGCGCCAATGTCTGCGGGATGCTGCATGAGCCTCATCCATTCATCGCTTCATCCGTTCATCCCACATGCGACTTGGCTCCTCCTCCTTCATTCATGCATTTTCAACATCACAACCGAAACACATTCATTAGAAACCAACGGCAGAGATTGAACGATATACAGACATTGAAAGATTGGGAGCGAGATCAATAGAGGGATGGACGGACGGACGGACAGACAGACAGACAGACAGACAGACGGACGGACGGACAGACGTTGGTTAGCTTAGCTTGAAAAACAGATAAATGCTAGTTAAGTAATTAGCTTAGCTCGGAAATGTATCATGTTTATATTGTGGATATTTTGATAGCTGGATACAATTAAAGAAAATTGGATGGAGGGAAAAACAGAATGAAAGAGAAATGCAACACAAGATAAAATGATAGAAAGATGATAAAATGACAGAAAGACAATATAGTGAATGATGCAACAACAGATAGAATGACGGAAAAGTAAAACCGAATGTCAGAGAGAGATTGAAGGTTAATAGACGGAAAGACGGTGAAATAAAAAAAAAAGACAGGATGCTTGAAAGATGGAGAGGCTGATAGAAAAAAAAGATGGATGGAAAGAATTGTGAAATGTGTAAAGATGCTAACTAGCAAGCTGTGATGAAAGGATGGAGCAGCCAAAGCAAACGTTGGCATCCACATACAAACGCGCTTCCTCTCCTCGGATGCAGGCAGCACACCTCCCCCTTCCTCCCCCTTCCTCCCCCTTCCTCCCCCCCTCCCTCATCACTGGGTGACTCCGTTGTACGTTTTTACGCTGGCTCCGCCCCTTACTCGTTTTTGTCCAAATCAGGCTTTCTGCGTGGCCGGAGCTCCCCGTTTCATCCCGACGTCATCGGCGGGGAGAGGCGAGCGCTGACGTCCGCGCGCAGTCACCGCCGGGGAGGGCGGGAGGGAGGTTGGGAGGTTCGGAGGGAGGGAGCGAGAGGAGCTCGGCGCTCGCAGCATCCACTCGGATGAGCCATCCTCCCCACCCCCTCCTCCTCGTTACGTCGGCGGGCGCGTCAGGGAGCCCCCCTCGCTCCCAGCCTATATAAGACGCTTGCGAGCAGAGTCCCTCGCAAACTGTCAGCCCACCGAGCTCAGCGCGCGGCGGCCATGAAGAAAGTCCAATAACCGGCGAGCCTGCCCTGCAGCGGGACCTCCTTCCTTCCTCCTTCCTTCCTCTTTTCTTTCTGGCCTCGGCCATCGCAGCCAGCATGTACCGATCCACCAAAGGAGCCTCCAAGGCCAGACGGGACCAGATCAACGCCGAGATCCGCAACCTGAAGGACTTGTTGCCCGTCTGCGAGGCCGACAAAGCCAAACTGTCGTACCTGCACATCATGTCGCTGGCCTGCATGTACACCAGGAAGTCCGTCTTCTTCTCGCCGCCCGGTAAGACAATTCCCAGCTTCGTCGTCGTCGTCATCATCATCATCATCGTCATCATCATCCAGCTGCAATTTAGCACATTTAACAACAATTCATTTTCTCATTGAAATGACAGCAATGCGTTACAAAAAAATATCATCCAACATTCAAGTGAGGATGTTTGATAGCACTTTTTAGCCACTAATACTGAACAAGTATTGATACTATAGTACTTTTGATACATAGAATTCTGCCCCCCCAAAATCATTGATAATTCTAAAGAAAGACCAATATATGACAATATAGCATATTTCTTTCAAAATTGCATGAAATTAAAGGCAATTTTCTACTTCCGTAAAATGGTACAGGTATCGGTCGCCGTTTACGATATGTAGGAATAAGGCTCGATACTGATAGCTGATATTGGTGCACTTGTTACACTTAGTAAACGTAACTTTTAGCATGCAGAATGTAAAATAAACGACGATTTATTTTTTAATCTTAACATGGCTTGCCTGAAGCAGAACCCAGATGACAAACGTCACAAATGAAAATCTGCGATACAGTGAATCCACAATGACTGAAACCGTGACGTAGCGACGGAACTCTAAGTGTCGATGTGTGTCTTTAAGGGGCGGGTCAAATTCTCAAACGCTTGGTTGATGAGTGCTTTTTGAGAGACGCTTTTGTTTATGTGCGTTTGATGTGTTTATTGGCGCGGCAGTGGCTGGGCGCTATCCGAGGTCCTGAAAAGGGGAGCGCGCCATCGCGAGGCGCTATCCGTGGTGCTGAACGCACCCACTGGTTACAAAATCAAATCAAATAAACAAACACTACACTATTTGGAGATTTCTTTTCTATTTTTATTGACAGAAAATATAGAAACAGTTTCATCCATCGAGCATTCAATATTAGCTTTCATGATCTTTTTCTATCATGACGATCGTGTGTTGACGACGTCACTGTCCGTGGTGCTGAACGCCGACACGCCCCCTAAAGCGTTTTTCTTGTTGTTGGCACGAAAGTAGAGACAGGAAGTGCACCGGCGGACTCGAGCGGCCGCTTCCTGTCCCTGCCCGAGTTGTCCGAGCTCATGCAGGCTCTGCCGGGCTTCCTCATGCTGCTCACCGCCGAGGGGAAGCTGCTCTACCTGTCCGACGCCGTCTGCGACCACCTGGGACACTCTATGGTGAGTCCCGCCGTCCGGCCGTCCGTCCGTCCGTCCGTCCGTCCTTTCATCTACCGAAAGCTGATCACACGTCCGTGTGCGTCAGGTGGACCTGGTGGCGCAGGGGGACAGCGTGTATGACATCATCGACGCTTCCGATCAGCTGACCGTCAGGAATAATCTGTCCGGCGCAGCCTCCCCCGAGACGGGTAAGATAAGAGCAGTGGCGTTGATCTTCTGTGATTGCCATGGGTGCCGCTAAAGGTTGGCCTTGGCTTCCCCGTCACAGATCGTCTCTTCCGCTGCCACTTCAACACCTCCAAGTCGGTGCGCAGGCAGAGCGCCGGGAACAAGCTGGTTCTGATCCGTGCCCGCCGCCTGCCGGTGCCAGATGTCGGCGGCGCCGCCGGCGGATCCTACTGGACCTCCAATCCCGTCTGGGTGTGTTTCTGCTCGCCTTTGGAGAGCAGTCCCGCCTGCGCCGGACCAGAGAGCGCGGCGAGCGCGGCGAGCGGGCCTTCCGCCGCCGACGCAAACCTCTTCCTGGAAGGTTTTCACTCCCAGCACGGCCGAGACTTGAGGCTGCACGCCGCACACGAAAGGTACGCGAGACTCGACGGGATGAGTCAGTTTGGGGAAAAGGCACTTTTTTTGAAAAAAATAAAATATTTTTGGGGGATTATATTTTGTGAAAAAAAAGATCGGTTTATAAAGTTGGCTATTTTGTGGAAACGGGCAAGAACGGGGAAGAGGACACAAAGGAAGGGAAATTGGCATTTAAAAAATATATATTTGTTAATTTTTTTATTTTTTTAGAAATAAAATCTGCAATTTTTAAGATTTCCAAAAATATTTTACATACAATATTTTATTTCGGAAAGAAAAAAATAGTATAAAGAATCTGAGGATATGTCGCATATTTGAAAAGATAACAAATGACAAATTATGTTGAATTGACAATTAAGATCAAATTCAAACTTTTCATTTCAAACTACACGAAAAGGGAACATTTTCTAGAAATTTGGATATTTTTGAGTAAAAAAAAGTTTGAAACATTTGAAAAGTAAAGAAAGAAGAAACACGTCATGAATATTTATGAGGCAACGATTTCTCCCTTCAAATTGAGAAATGTTGCAAAATGGACGCAAGTCTTGAATTTTGCGTTATGCGACAGTCGAGATGCAAACGGAAAAGTTGACAAACAAACTTTTCATCGTCAAAGAGCGCAAGTCAACACTTGCTCAATCGTTTGGCAAACACAGCAGCCAATCAAATGAGTTTGTGGGAAATCGGAAATTGACCAAATTTGGAGATGGGATGTTTTGATGTCAGCATGCGTTTACTAATGGAACGTTTCCTTCCCCTCCCCCGCAGCATGCGCGCTTACCTGGGCTACGACGTGGCGACGTTGCACTCGCGCTCCTGGTACGAGCTGATCCACCCGCACGATCTGGCGCACGCCTGCGCTCAGCATCGCAGCTTGCGTAAGTGTCGGCTCACAAAGCACCCACGGGAACCGCCACCGCCGCCACCGCCGCCGCCGCCGCCGCACTCAAAAGGCAAAAAACAAACAAACCCAAAACTAAGTTGCGCTGTGACTCACCAGTTCGCGAGGGAGGAGAAGGCCGAGGCGAGATGGTGGTACGTGTGCAGGCTCGGGACCAGACCTGGGTTTGGCTCTACATGGTCCTGCAGCTGCAACCCGGAGACGTCCCCGTCGCCAGCAGCAATTACGTCATCAGGTACGGAACGCCGTCGCCGCCTCGAACCCGTCGCAAATACGTCCTCAACAGTTAGTGAGTTAGTGAGCCAAGGCACAATGTTTTGGGAACATGCTTTTAAGGTGGCACCAAATGACTATATTTGTCTAAATGGAGATTAATATGCTGTCAAAGCACTACTTTTGTCTAAACGAAGCTCCTCAAAAGACTTGTCAACTTGGCACCAAACATTTGCCCCTTTTTTCTCCTTCCAGCGAGTCGGAGGCGTGGTCAGTGCGTCAGCAGCTGACTTCGGAGCAGACTCAGCTCAGCCTGGTCCTGAGCTCGGGGCCCCCCCAGCAAGAGAGCCTCCAGTCCCCCGACACCCTCTCCAGCCCCGACCAGGTTTTCACGCCCGGCAGCAGCGGCCTGTCGGGCCAGTCCTTCGACTTCAGCACGGCGGGCTGCAGCGTGGCGTCCTCGGACGAGCGCGCCGGCTCGGCGGCCGAGGTCATGCGGACGGAGGCGGAGCCCCGCTCCAGCATCTCGTCCCTGGAGGAGGAGGCCTTCTTCCAGCCGCCCCCCGCGCGCAGCCCCTCGGCGGCGCCCTCGCCCACCCCGGTCACGGTGGAGACGGTGTCCGACTTGGACTTCCTGACCCAGAACATCCTCATGCCGCCCTCCTTCGAGCTGGACCCGCCTCTGCCGGCTCTGCCGCTGCCGCTCCCGCCCGTGCCCGCCTCGCAAGCTCAGCAGACCAAAGAGTTTGTGTGCACGCCCCCGTACACCCCCCTCATGGGAGGGGCCAGCTTCCCGTTCGGGGAGCCGCACTTCAGCTTCGACCCCACCGGCACCACCACGCCGCCGCCGTCCGCCACCACCGCCACCACCTCCCTGGCCACCTCTGCCGCGGCCCCGCCCACCACCACCGCCTCCAGCCCCGCGCCCCCCACCACCCTGTCCGCCAAGCTCCCCCTCAGCCTTCCCGTGCCCTCCACAGAACTTCTGTTTGCAACGGACCCGTGCTGCGGGACCCTGTACGAGAAACTGCCCCCCACGCCGGACAGCCCGGGAGACGGCGACTGCACGGTGATGACCCTTCCCGAGGTTCGGGGGCCGCTCTACGTGGACGTGCCCCTGGGGCCTGTCCAGTGCCCCCCCGAGGGGCTGCTCACCCCCGAGGCCTCCCCCGGAAAGCAGCCCTGCCTCTCCTTCTTCTCCCTGGAGCGAGAGCGGGACAAGGAGAGGGCGGAGATCTCGCTGCTGGCTCAGCACATCAGCTCCCTGGCGGAGGGCTTCTACCTGGACCCCCTCCTGTCCAAGCTGTCCCCTCCGTCCATGTCCCCCTTGTCCAACCCTGCGTCCCCCTTCCTGGCTCCCGCCGAGACGGCCGATTCGCCGCAAGCGCTTCGGGAGTTTTATCCCGTCAAAGCGTGGCGAGGTCTGGACTTTGCCGTCTTCCTGGAGGACGACACTTCTCTGTTTGAAGAGAGCATCCTGGACAGCCTCCTCCGAGACGTACCCGAGTCCCCCTCGCCCATCCCGGACGCCTCCGGCCCGGCCTCTCCTCCGACACCAGTGCACTGGCACCGAGCCTCCCAGTTTGAGGGGGCGGGCCAATTCTGTAGCGTCCAATCGGCGCAAGCTAACTCTGCGGACGGACGCGGGGAGAGCGACGAGGTCGCCATGGAGGAGGAGCCGGTGGAGGACGTGGAGATGGAGGTGGCGTCATCTCCCGTGTCCTCCTGCTCCTCCATACCGGCTTCTCCTCCGCTCATCCTCACCGCCTCGCCGGGGCCCGCCAATGCCGGCGTCAGCTGCAGCTCGCCGGCGCTCTCCCCCGCCGCCGCCGCCGCCTCCTGCGCTCAGTCCCTCCTGGAGGAACTGGCCGTGTTGGAGCCCATGTTTGGGGCAGGTGCCTCGATCGCCCCTGGTTTAGGGCAACAACCTGAGTTGTATCAACTCCAGTGTCATCCATCGCCGCAGTGCTTCCACAAAGGTGAGACTCGCTCGCATTGATTCAATTCTGCACGTTCGGACACAAATTCTCGTCTTACTACCTGAAAATTAGAGGGAGAGAAAGTCAGAGGTGCAAATTCGGGATGAGCCGATGACGTGAACGTGAAGATTTATAACGTGATGAACGTTTCCAAGGAAGTCCAATTCTTTGCCTTTCTGTGACTCTTCCAGTCTCTCTGCTGCGACCTGATGATGACAAGCTGACATCAGTTTTTAAAGCGTGGCTATGTCACGATAGCCAAACGTCACAATATGATATTATCACCAAATGAACGTCATGATACGATAGTCCCAAAAAAAAAAAAACATGATATTTTGAAAAAAAAAATCTGTAGTATTAATATTGTGTTTTTGTATCACAGCAGTAACAAAGAAATAGACTTGGCCGGTCATTTTATTTTAAATGTCTCATCTATATAATGGGTGGGTCTTAAATGTAGGCGACCAAAACATGCCTAATTCAAATGAAATTGCGCTAATTAACTAGCCAGCAGAGGGTGCTGGAAGCGCACAAATGGAAGTCATCCGCACCTTTTTAAAAGATGTGCTGCTTTTAATATCGTGACATGACAATTTTTAACATTGCAACAATCGTTCGGACGTTCTTGGTATTTTTCATGACTTCCTTTGACGATGTTACGACGCATCTTCAGGCTTGGCATGTCGAAATTTCACACTTTCAGCATCTTTGTGCGGGAAACACATTTTCATGTTTTGTTTCAACTCAAAAAAATATATAAAAAAATAAGGAGTCAGTTTCCATGTAAATGGGAAGAAGACACCAAACGATTGCGCAACAGCGCACGACCTTAAACAGCGCCGAGAGACCGGAAGAGTCACAGACAAAATTCTCGTGCATTTTAGCTTCATCCAGAACTCGAACTCGGTTTTCTCGGTGCAAGATTGCCCAAATTCGGAAGCGCTTGCATAGCAGCCGATGAGGAGGTCGCATGTGGGAGGCCAGTGTCGTGTTGCTAAGTGCAGTGTGAAAAGGCCTGAAGTTGTTTGGATTCCTTCCTACCATGTGCACACGTCTGACTTTTTTCCTTTCTTTTGTTTTCTTGTCTTACAGATGGGAGTGGAAGCATCCCTCCGTTCTAAAATAAGTCTGTGACTTACTTCATCAAGTATGGCATATTGTCATATTTTGTGGAGACATACTTTTACTGCAAAGTAAAACATACTCAAGTGTATAAATATACATAATGTATAAAGGACTGACGCCGACATGTCTCCTGCCGAGAACAAAAAAAATGTTTTTGTTCCATCGTGAAGCTGGTGCAACATTTACAACCAGAACCGCAACAACAACAACAACAACAACATGGACGCCCGACTGGCTGAGTCCCGAGTCCATGTGGTGTCTCCCGCTTCAGATGGGCCACCTGAACTCGTTAAGCGTTGTTTAACTTAAAGACATGCATTCGTATTCACTCGTAGTGAAAAATATCTGTTGTGAACATGGACAGAAAACAAGGAGCTCTTTTAATAGGGTTGATTTCCAGTATGACTTTGAGCACTTTTTTTGCCTGACGTGCGGCGGACTCAAAATGGAAAGTGGACACGTCCGTCCGTCCGTCCGTCCGTCCGTCCGTCCGGTGTGACATTTTGGAATTGAAAGCACACTCGCGACTGGTGAGTTTTGAGCTCGCGGCTTGAAAACCTTTAACATTCCATACGTGTGCGTGTCCATCGCAACTTGTGTTGACTTTTGTGATGTGCAACAAACGAGAAAAAAAAAAGGAAAAAAAAAAAAAAAAGAAGCATGTAAAGAGAAGCTGGCTTATGCTGCCAAAGCGCTCTTTCGTTGTACTGTACATTTAGACTCTGAATGTGGACCCTTCAGGTCAAGGGTCACCTTGGAGGGAGGGGGGGGGGGGGGGGTTATATTCAATGGGGTTGCAAAAGAGCTGGGACATTTCCAGTGGATTTCCATGGGAAGTTAAGATGTGGAATTTTTCAAAGGTTCTAAATTGGAAATTTTTCATGGGAGCTCAATTTGGAATTTGAGGGAATTTCCCCCTTTTTTATTTTTTTAAAACACCTAATTTTCATATATTGCAGCTTTTTCGCTGAGGTCCAAATGCTTGCAGATTTTCACTATTGCAGATGATGCAAAAATATTTTCCGCCTAATTAGTTCCCTATAAAGACCCAAGTGTAAATGTTTTAAATTTGTGACATTTTGATTTCGCTTCCCATGAAAAATTTCCATTTTTAAAAATTCCGCAAAATTTTGCAAAGCTAATATTTGGCAGCTTTTTGCAACTCTCGTGTTTGTCACGTTTGTCGGACAAACGTGACACGTGGTAGTGAGGCACAATCAACTTCTTAGTGAAGCGGGGGGGGGGGGGCAGGGGGGGGTGAATTTCTATCTTCCTTTCTTTTGTTGTGTGACTTTACCAAGCGACGCGGCTTGAGGACGCTCCGATTCCCGCGGTGCGGACACGCTCACGTAGAGTCGTCTACGATCAAGTAAAGGATTTTTGATTCCTACGAGTTGAACTCTTCGACGGCGAACTTCAGATTATCACACGTGTTCGTATTACTGGATGTGTGACATGTGAAATATATTCCTTTTTTTTTTTTTTTCCCAGAAGGTTGTAAACATTTGTATGAAGGTTTGTACATAGCAAATATATGAAGAGAGAGATTTGTATGGCATCCAATATGACAAATGCTACTTAACTGCAGAAAGGACATTGTGGAGCAAAGTTCTATTGTCTTGCTTATAAGTGTATTTGAATGTGACAAATGCATTTATATTAAAGTGCACTTATAATGCGGCTGAGGTGTCGTCAGTCCCGGCAACAAATTGTTGACAATTCCTCGATGTACGAGTTCACCTCTTTGTCCTCACTGGAAAAACAATTCGCTGCACTGGCGTCAAACCACTCCTGTTGTTTTCCCACCACTGTCTTTGGCGTACTAATCGGACGACGACGTCACTAGTGAGGTGAAACTGAGCAGTGGTTGATCACTGCTTGTGGCGTTATGCAATTCTACTAGTAGCAGCTAGCATTTCCCTAGCATCGCATGCCGATGTCAACTAGTGCAGTTTTGCCTCACAGTTTTAGTCACGTGGAGTTAATTAGAATTAAGCGCATTTATCGAGTCTTTACAAGTCATATCAAAAATAGAAGTGCACTTAATTGCCTTCATAGTGAGGACAAACTAGCGCACTAGTAATTTATGTATTCAAAAAAGCAAGCAGCTTTGTGAAAAGCCATTTGCTTATTTATTTGAGCATTTGACTAGTATTTAAAGGCTTGAAGAGAAACCATTTGAGCATTTGTTTGATATCCTTGATAAGGATGCTACTAGACCAAAAATGACAGTCGTGAAAAAAATCCTGACTAGTGAGACCGAGTTGTTGTACTAACGCGCCGTGATGTGTGAACGTTGCGTATGTCGCTTTTGTCCGAGGTTGCGCATGTGAAACGTACGAGGGGAGATTTCTAGGGCCGACGTGTCGTCAGTGGCTGCTCAGCATCAGCGCCCTCGTCCTCGTCCTCGTCATCATCATCATCCTCGTCATCGTCAGCATCCTCGTCATCCTCCTCCTTTTCTTCCCCCCCGAGCGAGCTTCGCTCGGCAACAGCGCTGACGCACGCGCGTGACGAGACGCCATCTGACTCAGAGTGACGCACGAGCTCGGCTTTGTGGGTTCGCCTCCCGCCTACGACCGTGCCGACGACGATGATGATGATGATGATGATGATGATGATGATGACACACCCCTCCTTTTACAAATCCCCTCATTGCATCGGCGTACCTGCGACGAGCAGGGCTCCATATATGGTCATTCCGGCGCCACGCTCTATTCTCAGCATCCATTCAGCGGCTCGGCTCGGCTGACGAAAGAAGGAGAGCAGAGGAGAGGAAGGGAGGGGGATGGGGGGGGGCACAAAAGGGTGAGTAAGGGGATGCTAAATTTAGAGGTACAGTAAAAAGAGGCAAGTGGGACAAAGTGAGGCGGCGGAGGCAATCCGACCGTTTAGCAAACCGTCGGAGCGTTTGCACCCTTTTCTATGCCGCACAAATGTTACATAACACGTTTACGTTACGCACGTGCACGGACGCGACGCTGGCGGGAAGTCATCGGGTACAAATGCAATGACCCATGAATGTTTGTGGTTCAGCATTCTCACATTTTTACCTTATGCAGATTTAAAAATTAGATATATATATTTTTTTACTTATTCTCTATTATTAGGTATTTCTTTGTCACCATCTAGTGGCAACTCCGTTACAAAGAATTTCCTCAAAGTGAGTAGAGGAGCTTAAATAAAGCTCTAAAAAAAATTAACAATCACAAATAAATTAAATAAATAAATAATTTATATATATATATATATATATAAATAAAGGTATAATACTACTACTAATAATAAATAACATACATAAAATAATGTAAAAATTAATCTCAAATAAATAATATATATATAAAGATATAATACTACTACTAATATATAAAATAATAACAAAAAAAATTAAAAATAAATCAATCAAAGCTCAAACCGGTGGTGGCTCGAATAGAGAAAACAAATGAAAAATGAACGTTGAATCTGAATTTTCGGATTGGAATGGGAATGTGTCGTCACAGAGGAATGTTTGGATGGCAAAAGATTACTGTTAAAAAATAACAACGCTAGCTGGTGCGCAGTCGTATCGTTTCTACCTTCCGCATCAAATTGGAACGTGTTGGCAAAAGTGCAATTAGAAATCCATTCAAGTTGATTCGGAACTCGCGAGCTGAAACGTTCCCGAGGACCCACCGGAACGAATCGCAAAGACAGATTGGGCTGAAAGTCCTCGCTCTCATTTACACGCGTTGACATTTCAGTGAATGTCAACGAATAGGATTTTTCATCTAAAAAAAAAGATTTCACATTCAGCTACAAACGGACCTTTGTGGAACAGTCGACTGCTGCCCTCACCTGATAGAAACAGAAACTGCACCAAATATCTCGGCACAAAAAAAAATTAAAATCCATCAGCATGAACAACGCAATATTTGAGGTCTGCCAGTAAAAAAAAAAAAGGAAAAAGAAAAAAGAAAGCTTGCCTGTACAGTTTTGAGCTTTATAACGGCAACATGAGGAAAACCTTTCTTACACTTTCTTATCAAGAAGCCACCAAGACCTGGTTGAGAAATTTCAAGTCAAATGTACAAATGGAGTGACGGGAAGCTCATGTCAAAACATATGAAATATGAAGTCAAACACATTTGGGGCTCGCCAACAATATAATTTCAAACTTTTTTTTTTCGTACTGCACAAGAAGCTCGACTTGCATGAGAAATGTCAAGTCAAATAACCACATATGGATTGAGCGACTTACGTGCGTCATAAGATGTCAACTTTGAAGAGTGATGATAGCGCCCCCTTGCGGGAAAACGTCGATGGTGCAACTGACTTCTTTTTTTTTTTTTTTTTTTTTTTTGGGGAATTGAGTGTGAGAAATTTAAAGTCAAACGAGACACGCCAAAGAGTTAAAATTGATTTATTTAGTGCTGGTGCATGTATACAATGAGTAGAAATAGGAATCGGTGTGTATGGAAGTCTTAAATCCTGCATAGCCAATTTAAGGTCCGTGCACTAGTATGTCCTTAGGCCTCACTAGTAAGACAATTCAGCGCACTGGTAGAACAAGAACAAGTAATTACATTTTTTTTTTTGCTATACATGACTAGTGCTACCTTTGTCTTACCAACTGAGCTGCATTAGCACGGTGCCAACTATTGTCGACATTTTCCACACACTAGTAGCGACCTTATCAAGAATTTCAGGTGTGCTGGAGTCTATCCCAGCTGGCTCCGGGGCAGTAGACGGGGTACTAGTTAGGCAAAACTGTGCACTAACTGACTACTAGTGAGTTAGTGACATTATAAAATTCTACATGTTAACATCCAGCACTTCACTAGTAGTACTAATGGTAAGGTGAGCTTGTCCTACTAGTATGCAGAATAAAAATAATAATAATAATACAAAGGTTGTTGTACGAGCGCGCAGAATTGTCTTGATCAATGAGGCCAAAGTGTTTACTAATGCATGTAACTTGCACTGGATATGCAAGGATAGGGAGCAACTATTCCACTGGCTTTCTATGGAGGACAGTGTTGCACCTCACGTGGCCAGTAGGTGTCAGTAATGAGTCGTGGCAACGGATGAGGTTTTATTTGGACTTGCTTTGCGCCGCTTCAGCCGCTGCCTGGGCCGCCGCTGCAGCCGCGTCCGCCTTCAATTTCTCTTCTCGCTGTTCCATGAACACTTTGTACTCGTCGGCGGACAAGCTAAACACAAAAGCAAAAAGAAGGATGAGGCCAGGGGTTTGTTTTTTTTGTTTTTTTTTTCTCCTTGGCAAGAGAAACGACTGCAGATAACGTTTGTTGCTTCATCGATCTTCACACTAAATGTTGAAGTGAATCTGGTTAATTTATGACTTTTGTGTCAAACATATGACTTTTCAAATCTTGAAAATTTATTGATGATGCTGTGACAATTATTTTAAAAATAAGTTGGACAATTATACTATTATAACAAACATTTAATTAATGACATTAAAATAAAGAACAACATGAGAGTCTATTCTGAAGACTAGAAAACCTTATTTTGTGTGATAATGCAATTAATTTATTCCTAAAAACACAACTTTATTTGTATATTATTGAGGGGTTCATCGAAAATATCAAACTTTATTCTTGTGATATTAAGACTTGAATTTTGAAAATGGAGAACATTTTAGTCCAAAATATACAGACTTATTTTCACACTATAAATATATCACTTTATTATATTCTCATTACGTTGTGACTAATCTAAAAAATGTAAATAAAAAAATAAAATAAAATAAAAATAAAAAATAAAAAGATTTTCTCAAAAATGTGACCGTCATTCACCAATCATTTTCAAATCGATAAGAGATTATTCTTGGAAACATATGAATTTATTCTCACCCAAAATTATGACATTGACTTGGAAAATTTGACTTTTAATCTAAAAATATACTTTTTTACTATAAATAAACTTCAACATGTTTTGGACAATTGGGTGCAATTTCAGCTCACTCAGTGATTTTCTTCATATTTGATATTAATATTAATAAAAAACAAGAAGCCAAACATTGGATAAATTCCTTCCGAGTTTTTAAAAAAAAAAAGAAATATCTTTTCATCTGTTGGTTGTGTGATATTCGTTGTGCCTAAACGCATCAGGAAATGATCAAAGGTTTGACTGGACCCAACTCAAAGCGTTGGCGGCGATTTGGCGGCTGGCGGCGCCACTTACTGGTTGACCACTTTGATGCCCAGCGAGCGCGCCGAGCCCACAATGCTCTTGACCACGTTCTCCAGCGACGTGTTCCGCATCTTGAAGCAATCGTCCTCCGCTTTCACACGGGCGATCTCGTAGACGGCTCGCACCGACACCAAGCCCGCCGTCTCGTGACCTTCAAACGGAATGAAGATTGCAACATACTATTATTATTATTATTATTATAATTATGATCTGCTTCGTTCCAGTTAAAATGTTGTTTAAGGCACGGGATTTATCAGGAAAGCACTTGGTGTGAAAATAATAACAATAATAATGATGCATTGGATTTATAGAGCGCTTTTCTAGACACTCAAAGACGCTTTACAATGGAATGGATACATTATTCATGCGCTCACACATTCACACTGCGGTGGCGCTAAGCTACTTAAGTAGCCACAGCCGCCCTGGGACAGGCTGATGGAAGCTACTGAACAATCGTCTCAACACCGAGCCACGGCCACGCCACAAATAAGTTTGCCAAATACATTTTGTGTGGCCACAGGGACAGGAAAAAGCGCATTGTTTGACTGCAGTATCCTGTTTCCACCAGTAGAGGGAGCTAACAGCCTATAAAAGAATTCCGAGTGGCTTGCAAACAGTCCAATGGAGTTTTCTGTAGACTGGAAATGTCTGTATGGCTGCCACAAAATGGTGCTGGCAAGTTCTTACCAAGCCCAAATAGAGATGACATAAAAACTTGAACTCCACACGCTTAAGGACAGTCGATTCCTGCACAAATGCAGATATTTTTTCAAAAATGTTCTTTCTTTTCTTTTCAACACAAATAGTCCAACAACATGTAGACAGACAACATAACTCGCAGTCATATCATCTTTCTTTATCCTCTGCGTAGAATGATTAATATTATCGCCGTACTGATCGGAGACATTTTTATGAATCTCACGCTCGCTGTAATATGACTTGGCTTCTGCAAAGAGGCAAAAGATTGCCTGAAAGTAAAAGTAGCACTAAGGAACTCTTCAACCTTAATACATCATTTTCATAACTCTTCTGATGAAACATGGACTTAAAACGAGTTGAATGGTACCGTTGCCACGTCCTGAGGGGGCCGGATTGATTTTACTGGCACTAAGCAACATTGAGGAGAATGGTCGCAACATTGCCACACAAAAAAACTACAAATGTGCTGACTGCTTGATGGCATACGTCACTTCTGCCTTTACCTATTTGTTACAAAGACGGAAGTCCATAACTGCTTTCCTGACAAAAGCTGCAGAGCAGCTGAAAAGTTTTGTCTGAGGAGATAAAAACGAAAAAGGGAAACTACCCGGACAGTGGCGTCCCACTCGCTGACGTGAGCTCCAAAACCACGCAATGCGCCTGTCCTCATGGGAAACGTGGTCTTCCTTCAGGCATAACATTACCGCTTTTGTCCATATGGTGCCGCCATAATCAACATAAACTGAAAAGTCCTTCGTGTTGCTTTAAGTGTGGTTCATGTTTTTAAGAACGGGCTCAAGACATACCTTTTTAAATGTAGCTTTTACCTAAGACTTATTTTATGTACTTATTTTATTTATCTTAGCTTTTATTTTATGTCAAACCAAATCTTACGTATCCCGTTTTTTATATTTTTGAACATTTAGCATTTTATATTATTATTCCTCTCTTCTTTTTTTTTTAATTCTTTTAGTATTTTCTTTTTATAGTTTTAGCTCAGTATTGTGTTCTTAAAAATGATTATAGTCTGTTACTTTTCTAGTGTTTTGTTTTTAAACTATGTAAAGCACTTTGAGATGCATTTTTTGTATGAAAAGTGCTATACAAATAAAGATTGATTGATTGATTGATAACATAACTCTCGATGCATTTTTTCCGCCAATCCCTGGTGGGTCTCGAACACACCCCGCCACAAAAAAAACGGCATTTCCCTGTTGCCGAACCTCCCCAGCGGGGTATTGAGCTGACTGTTAGAAGTCAACATCTGAACGGAGGCTGGAGAAAGAGCCGAGGAGGGATTAGTCATTCTCTTTACTGGAAAGCTGAGAGTCCGTCGGAGCTGCCACAAATGTGTGTGTGTGTGTGTGTGTGTGTGTGTGGGGGGGCTGAGCTTAAAAGTCAGGACGCGCTCGCAGGGCGCCAGGGAAGCAGGCAGACGTCTCACCTGTCTTTCCAGCTCCTTTGGCGATGCCCGCCGCTTGCTTGAGGAAGTAGGAGACGGTGGGCTGGCCGATGTGAAGGTCGTACGTCCTGTCGGGCTGCCGACACAAAAGTTTGCATCACTCGGCGTTCTTCTTACACAGATTGCGCAATAACAAATCAAAGCCTTTCGCGAGCCTGAGAGAAAAACAGAAAAGTGTCTTTAAAGACACGCAAACTTCAAAAAGGTACAGTTTGGAGCCTAAAGCAAGAATGACGAAGAACTCGAGACGAACAACCGTCCCCCCCTCACTTATATATATATATATATATATATATATATATATATGTGTGTGGAGTCACCCTTCTTACATGCTTTAAATGTTTAACATTTAAGTTTTTTTTTTTTTAACGTGAACTTGAATTTGTTGAAATGTGTTTAAAGACAACAACAAACATTTTCGATGAATTTATGGAATGCTAAATGATCTTTCACTTGTATTGCGTTTTTTTTCCCTACTTTTTAAGGCACTCAACGCGCTTCACACTGACGTCAGATTCACCCACTGATGGCGAAGCATCAGGTGCGAGTGGGAATTGAGCATCTTGCTCAAGGACACATCGGCATGGTCTCAAGGACCAGCGATCGGACCCACAACCTCTGGGTTGGGAGACAACCACTCTACCACTGAGCCATACCGCCCCCCCAAATGTTAACTCTTTGACTGCCAGACGTTTTCAGAAACGGGTTGTCCCCAGTGCCAGGCGATTTTAAGCATTTTGACTGATCTTTCAAGGTCCATAGAAAATTATGTGTTTGGACTATGGAAACACACATACTACCAAATGAAAGATTGGACTATCATCTTTCATCAGAAAAAAAAGTTAGTTTCTACCTTATTCCATTTTTGAGTAATCAACAATAGAAAATGGTTAGTTTCACCTCTGTTTTGAAACAAACGTCTTTTAACGTCTTTGGCACTCCTCCGTAGGATTTTACTAAACGTTATTTAACGTTTTTGGCAGTCAAAGAGTTAAGTAATGTTCACATATAAATCTACTGATCAAGTTCAACAAATTTGTTTTTTGACGTTTACTCAAATATTTGTATTTATTTCTTAACCCACCACAAAAAACCCTCAAAACAAAAAGTCAACGTGACTTCATATTTGTTAAAAAAAAAAAAAGGTTTTCACCGTGTGTATTGCAATTAGAATTATTATTATTATTATTATTATTAATTTAGCTACATTTCTTTTGGGAATATAATAACCGATAACGATCCAAATTTTGCTCCTGATGATATTCACATTTCATTTCGTTTTCTGGATTTGCACCTTCATCCAGTTGCTTGCCAAAATGTAAACGGTTCCTGCTTGTCTGTCACATGACATTTTCAAACCTCCCTACAAGTAAAACGTCCTACAATTTACCTTTTGAATCCGTCTCGGCGACTGCTGTGAATAGAGTCATTAAAAACAACAAACCGCAGAACGCAGTCTCAACAAGAATCCGCGCTGACACTCCGACTCCGCGTTTGTATTTTCTCCCAAAGGAATGACGCCCACGCGCGTTTTTTGATGATGAAAAAGACGCAGCGAGCGCCGGGTGGGGCGCCAGGTGGGGTCGCCGATTCCCCAGACTTGCGCTCTTGGTGCTAGGCTAAGCTAATCAACTGCAGGTGTCACCTCCTGGCGTCAACATGAAAGCGGCAGCCGTCGTTTGCGGGGAACAGTCGACTCGGGCGGGCGCCGCGTCTTGCTTTTAACGAGTCTCGTCGCAGACGCTGAAGATGGAACATCGTCACAAGACGTCCGCTAATGCGAGGAATTCAAATGTCAGGCTTTAGCGCATTCACCGCCGTGGACGTTTCGATTCGTCAAATGGAATCCAAGCGTTTACCGCCGCTGACGTTTACATTCGGTGTGGAAGAGGGTCTCTGGTCTGTAAAATTCTCTTTTGCAAACCTCTAACAGGTCCCTGTAGATGGCGGTGTTGCGTCGCTTTGGATTTGACATCAGAAGATTGACAGGCAGTAGAAGATCAAATCAGTAGTAGGTAAGTCGAGATACTCATGGTACATTTCTTAGTTATACGTGTAAATAAATGACTTTTTTTTGCTAGCAAAAGCCCCTTTCTCATTAATTTACAGTTTGAGATCACGCTTAAAGGGATACTGCAGCGAAGTCTGCTTTGAAAGGGGCTAGACCAGTCAATAAGTTGAACTCAAGTGAGCAAGCGCATTTGCATGTCAATTGAGACAAGATCAGCATCATTTCACATTTTGTGACATATTTGCTTGATGTTCCATAAGATTTTTTTCTGACACAAAATATGCACTTTGGCTCAATCAAGTGTGCAGGGATGTGATTTGACCAAAGTGAAATTATCTGAAAATTTAGCCGGGGGTCTGGGGGCCGCTGGCACCCAGCTAGGCTAGCTAGCGAAGCCCCCCGGAGCTCATGGGTTTTCCGTGTTTTGAAGTACTTTCAATGCACTCACATGACAAAGAAATAGACAAAACAACAGCATAAATTTTCAATGTATATTGAACTATCCCATATAAAATGGCAGTTTTAGTCAACTCAAAATCAGTCACATTCAAAAACATTGGACTGCCTTTGCTTTTAAAAACTATCACTGAGAATATCATCATATCTAACTCATGTGATTACTAAGTTAACACATAAATAATGTTGAAGAGTTCAAATTTCATGAACAAATAATTGTATCATGACCAAATGAAAAGTAACTCATATTAGAGCATACCACAAATGTCTTTGTTATAGCAGAAGATGTTATCTGTCGGAGTCATGTGCATAAAAAAAAGTGGAATTCCGCGAATTAGCGGAAAAATCACATCCCTGAGTGTGAGAATCGCTGCACTCGTACACCGGACGTCACTTGCAAGTGGCAGTGGTGGGCTTTATGTAGCATTTACGCATGTGGCTGAATGCTGACATTTGAGGTGGGAGGGTGTCAAGTCAAATAATGAGTGGTGATGTGAGAGAGCGAATTGGGGGTGGGGGGCAAAGAACAAGCTCTTTTCACTCATGGCCGTGTCTTGCTGGCACTTAATGCCGCTTGACTGCACCTTCCCGCGGGTATTGCTTCATTAATGAATGCAAATGAAAAAAGGCTTGCTCCTGCGCCAGAGTATGAATAATGGAAGCGCTCGCTAAATGTTCTTCAGCCGGCGGAATTAAGCGACGCCGCGGGGTGGGGGCGGGCCGGGGTCGGGGGCGGGACGGCGAGTTTGGAGGACGCGCGTACCT
The DNA here is from genome assembly GCF_051991255.1 of Vanacampus margaritifer. Classification (NCBI taxonomy): domain Eukaryota; kingdom Metazoa; phylum Chordata; class Actinopteri; order Syngnathiformes; family Syngnathidae; genus Vanacampus; species Vanacampus margaritifer. Next base: position 27,426,533 of record NC_135441.1, on the reverse strand, counting down.
TCACGTTGATCTTGATCGGAAGAGGGATGCCTTCCTTCAGCTCTTTGGTTTTCTCGTTGAAATCCTTGCAGAACTGCGCGATGGGGATTCCTCTCTAGGGGGGGGGGGGGGGGGGATTAGGGGGGGATACAAAGAAGAAATTTGACAGCAATATACATAGACTAAATGTCATTTCACCATGAAATTTGATGAATTTTCCCATTATTTATCAATTAATTGACAAGTGGTGTTAAACATGAAAAATCGCTTCCCGCTAAAACATTAATTAAGAATTCATCATTTGTTTATTAATGTTAGACAGGCTATTAATACATATGGAAAAGAGTCAACAAATTTGCTATTATATATTAATTATGAAGTCATTTTTGGTCTGACCTGAAAAATTCGACATTCATGAAAATTGAACAAAATGGATGAGGTGGCCTGCATGAGGCTCGTCCGCCCGAGGCGGCCGTCGTCCATCAATCACAAACCCACCGACACGCGCACGCACGCACGCACGCACGCGCACAAACACCGCTGAGAGAATGTGCATATGTATTTGCATATATGTCACCAGCCAAGTGTGTGTGTGTCATTGCAGTGGCTGACACGTTTATGATGGATTTAAGGCCCCTTGTTCGATTGATAGTGGAATGCCCGGCGCACGCGTGTGTGTGCGTCTGCCAGCGGGTTGCACAGCCACACAAGGCGGGTGACGAATGAGGCTCTCGCTGTGCAGCCCGAGCACAGCCAACGCAAAATGGATGGCTGGCATTAAGTCAACATGTGACCCGCACACGCGCCGCTGGCGCACACGCCTCCTCCCCGCCACACGCGCAAATTCAACAGGAGACGTCCAATAACCAATCAAACGATTACAGCTGCAATTGAAATTGGCCTTCACCCCCCGCGTCGACCCATCCGGCAGCTCGCCATCCATCCCAACGCACTCATTGAAACGTTCATTTTCGAGATGAGGGAAGGGGGGGGGGGTAAGAAAAGTTTAATGGAGTCACCTTCCGCCTCTAATCACGCATCTGATGAAAAGTCAGTCATCCTGAGACGATGCACGATGATGGGGCAAAGGAGGCGTTCTTTTTTAGGTTAATGGGCTAAAAAGTTCTCTCAAGTGCACTAAACGCTTGAAAAGCACCTTATGAATGATAATAATGGATTCATAACATCACCATTATTGGCCATTACTGATACTGTACGGGCAGTCGTGGCATAAAGGAAGAACATTTTGTATTGCAACGTTGCGCAAGACCAAAAAGATTTTTGATTTATCCCCCGGGAACATTTTTTTTCCCTCCATACGAGAATAAAGTGTAATTACACAGCTACTCCACTAGGTGGCAGTGTCAGAGAGTGTGGAATGAGTATTGGCTCATATATATATAATATATATATATATATATATAAAATATATATATATATATTATATATATATATATATATATATAACTTGAATGTTCACTCACTGGATAGACTTTTGGAAGATTTTTCTTTGGCAATGTGCCATGAGTCTTTTCTGTTGTGCTTTGACTCAATAAAGGTTGCGGAACAATGAGGTCACCCGTCTATTGTTTGGCAGTCAACATGATTCCTTCCATCCCGATATTTTGCAACAATAAAATGAAATAATAATGACATCCCCCAGAGGCCTGATTTGTTTGTTTCTACCTACAATGCATTCCCTGCTGTGCTTATTAACCAAATTCCCTTGTCAAGCTGACTACCTTGCGCATGTGCCCTCCCCTCCCCTCCCCTCTGCATCCCATAAAGCAACATCACCCGAGTAAACAACAAGCGGAGCGTCTAATTAAAAACGATTCATATCAAGATGGCGATGCAGCGTATGAATGGAACTCAGTCACAAGCGACCTCCTCTCCCCCGTCAGCCCGTGCGCCGGGCGTCATCTGACGATCTTGACACTTTCTTTTCATGCCGCACAAAGCCCTGAAAAGCCCCCCCCGGTCGAGCAGCCCCAGCCGGAGATAATAGCCGCGTGCGCGTGAATGTGCTTAAGTGCAGACAAAAGAGCGCCACAGCTAAACTTAGACGGAGAAAATGACTTGAAATGTGCTATTAAATATAAATGGCAACATTAAAAAGACGTGAAAGGCCACATCAGCGGTAAGCAGAGCTGCATTGAGTTTCGTTGGATGCGAGGATTAGCGCTAGCTTTGGACAACCACGGGTGAGGGTTCGAGTCACTTTTCCTGCTTTGAAGATTGAACAATGGAATTCTGTGGAAGCTCTCGACACACTGTGACTTAGGCTCAAAGATGCTTACTTTGAAAAGCCTACTAGAACAGCTGAACTTTATTTGCGGTTGGAGTTCAACTGGCATGGGGTGTGCAGACTTTTCATATCCACTGTAATTGAAGAACTTGGGACTTGCTTGGATACAATTATAAATTAACTCTTTGACTGCCAAAAACGTTAAATAACGTTTAGTAAAATCCTATGGAGGAGTGCCAAAGACGTTAAAATACGTTTTTTTTTCAAAACCGGTGAAACAAACTATTTTCTATTGTTGATTACTGAAAAACGGAATAAGGTAGAAACAAACTTTTTTTTCTGATGAAAGATGAGAGTCCAATCTTTCATTTGGTAGTATGTGTGTTTCCATAGTCCAAACACATCATTTTCTGTGGACCTTGAAAGATCAGTCAAAAATGCTTAAATCGGCTGGCACCCATGGCATCCCTTTTCTGAAAACGTCTGGCAGTCAAAGAGTTAAACTATTTATAGTCACAGTGGCGAGCTGGGGAGGGGGAGGGGCCCGAAATATTTAATTTCTCCATCAAAAAAACATTCAAGACGACACTACTGTGCATTCATTTGTTTCATGTGCTTGGAGCACTGCAAGAACTCAAATAGTGAGCAATATTAACAATTAGACTGCAAATCTATTCTTTTATCTTCTTGCATTACTATTCATCTTTTTGTTGTAAATAGTTTATATTGTTGACTTTTTCATACAGAAGGATCGGCTTTCAATCTCATTGCACGTGTAGACACAAAACATAAAAACAGCTTTCTATCCTTTTCTATACTATTTGTCGCCACACGATTGTTTTACAACACGTTACACATCTCAGCTGTCTCTGATGGGAATTTGTGACCACATCACAAATTGGGAACGCGCAAATTGCCGTGAGATCCCCACAAAGATATTCGCCAGGGACGGCTGCTAATAGTTTAACGGCGTCATTGAGGTTTGCGCGACATTCGTTCTGGCAAAATCGGCAAACTGCAGTCATGACAAAAAAAACCAGATACGTGGCAGATGGCGAGCGTGGCAAGAAAGTGCGCTTCAAGGTGGACTCTTGCGCTTCTTATCGCGTTTATTCAAGTGGCAAAAGCCGCCGCGGCCAGCCGGGCCAAACGGCTGAAAAACTCGCCTCGCCGCCTTCGAGCATCTAATTATCCCGCGGCTGCAGCTGCTGGATAAATCCTCTCCGCGTGAGTGAGCGGAGCGGCGCGATCTGCGGGAGAAAAATGGCTGCGACCCATCACGGGAAGCGAGGCCTCGCACAATGGCGGCTTGACAAGGACAACAAGGTTGCGGCCTCGCGTCTTAAAAAGGACCTTGGGGATCGCGCGCGCGCACGCACGCTCAGGATTTCACATCAATCTTGTAAAGACGTTCCTCGCCATTACATTTGCCGGCAACAACGTTGAGTAATGGCTTTGTGACGGGTTGGCCATCCTGGCGGTCCGGCCTTTTGTTCCTGGCAATTACAGGGGCAATTAGACATTTGCGATGACATTCCAAGATGGGCCTGTTGGATCGGACCTTTCCGGCAAATTCTCTGCCATCCTTTTTTTTTTTACATTTCCCTGGTGCCTTTTTGTGTGAAAATGGAATATAAACAAATCCGGCGGGCTGCACCATCTGTGGCTGATTTACAGCCAGCAAACAAGACTGTTTGTGCAGTGAATCCCCTTCATATCACACATTTTTGTTTCTAATCTATTTTCACACAATACAGGCAAGTGGACTTTAAAGAGTTGTGCCCCAACATGCCGGGCAACATTGAGCTCTATTGGAAGACTTGCAACACACCTGATTTGACTGGCACAACATTTTGACTGCTCTTTCCGACCTGTTCCGTGACATTATAAGCACCAAAACCTACCAAAGACCACTCAAACCTCATCAAGAACCAGAAAAATGTTTTGTTTCTCACGTTTGCATTTTTTGGTAAAGATTATTTCTGACCGAAAAAAAGCAGAGAAAACTCGGCCTGTGTAAAAACAAACATGTCAAACAGAAGATACTTTGACACGAAATGGTTTGCTTTTGTGACATCTTACGTAAGAAAAAAAATCAGCCTTTCGAAATCGTTTCTATAAACGAGGCTGGCAGTCTGAACGCAACCATCGATCCTCTTGAGTGTGGCGTGCCCAAATTGGACCCATTTCCAACAATGTTGGCATTTCTCTCCCTCATAATCTACGTGATGAGCCGAGATTTACATCCGAATCATGATTGAACTGAAAAGAACGTCAGTGGCAATAAACAGTTGGAATCCCGTTGATGAATTAAACGGTCGATGACAGTCAAAAAGTTCCCATACGGCAGAGAGAATAATATACCTGCAAGAATGGTTGTATGTGTCGTTACTCGTGCGTGTTGAAATTGCAGACAGCAGTTGTTTGAAAACATCTACACTAATTGCTATTAGCCTGCCTATATTGTTTCACATGATAGGTTAGCATCAAGTGAGCAGACTTTGCTTGTTATGTGCCTTGGTTGACCTTTTATATATAAGAGCGCATTCAACAAAACAAAAACACTTAAAAACAAACATGGTGAAGCATCCTTTAGCTGTTATGCTGCACATAAATGGAATAAACTTCAGCCCCGATTGTAAATGCTTAAAAGTTTTTGTTTTGTTTTGATCAATTGCACAGGATGGTCTTTTGGTAATGTAAGAAACCTACTTTTATTTCATGACTTTGAAACGTTTGAAAAATCTTCTGTTACTCTGTTTAATGTTGTTAATGGTTTTTTTTTGTGCTTCTGAATGTCATTAGCTGTTGTGTTTATCAATGCTCTTTGGTGTTGTGTCCTCGTTTGTGTGAAGCACATCGAGTTGCCTCGTGTATGAAACAGAAATAAAGCCGCCTTGCCTTTCCTTAAAAATCGGCACGAGAGTTGACGACTTGATTGGATCGTCCGGCAAATTCTCTCGAGTCTTTTCTTGACACTTCCTCGGGTGTTAATGTGATTGGCCTTTCAGCTTCAGGAAGCCTTTTTAACAAGACGATGCACTCAAGTGGCGCGGCGTTTGGACAAGTGGGGGGGGGGCTCGGGGAGGCTTCTCGGATGGCGACGTGAGAGGAACCGGCGAGGTGCAGCCGAGTAGCCGGCCAGTGTAAACATTTGAACAATTAACGGCCGTTTGTTTGAGCGAGGGAGGAGGAGGCGGCGGTGTGGCGGGGGTGCCCGTCGGCGTGCTGGGGTGTGTTTATGCATGAACGCCGCCGCCTCATTTCAAGCTGACAGGACTATCTGTTGAGGAGTGGATGCGAGCGCATATTAAGCTGCCGGGGGAGAGCTGACGAAGGGGAAACGCTGGGCCGGCGCGGTCGCAGGTGTGTCCGCGTGGCAGCCAAGTGAGCGGCAACAAAAATTGCCTGAGAGATGGCAAGGAGACGCGAGGGAATAGGTCAGGGGACGCATTGCGCTTATGGAAGCGTGGCAAACTTGGAGATAAAGTGCACGAGGCGTGGAGAAGGGCCTCCAGGCGGGATTAATTGCCCCTGGCAGACGAGGACGGGGGAATAATTGCCCCGTGCAGGCGATAGGGAGGCCGCCGCGTTAAAGGACTCGGGAGCTTGGTGGGTGGCCAGCGTCATTAAACCCTTCTGAGGGAAACACTCATTCATTACCTTGTACATTTAATCGGCCTTTTATCCTGTGGTGAGGAGTCGCGGACAGCAAGGGACATTTCTGCCGCTCTAAACAATATCAGAAGAACTGAACTGTCCAAATATGCCCAATGTATAATTTTTTCCAAAAATCGATGCAATTGGTCCGTACTCACATCAACATTAGCTTCAGAGCAAATATATTAACTAATAAGTGTCATTAACGTCAGCCTCATTTTTCACTCTGAAAGAGCTGTGCTGCATTATGTCGCCACAAGATCGAAAGTTTGGATGTTTCTCAATATAGTTAGGTCAGCGACATTTCAAAAAGTCTGCTTTGTTAAAAATGGATCGCTATAATGCTTTGGTGCAGAAGGAACCGAAGGTAAATAAATGCGTGCAGATTTATTTATGCCCATTAAACTAAATAGTCAGCTCAGCATTTGATTTATTGCGTCACTCGTGGCTCTAAGATCTTTGAAAAAGTTTGGGGAGATGATGTAATACAGTTGTAGAAAAGTAGTCATTTTGGAGATGCGCAGAGGATTTTACCTGGCAGAGACGATTTACAACTCGAACTACAATATTTGTGCCATCAAATTGTATTGCTTTAAAAGTACGGCCAACCAAGCATTCACAATATAAAGTATCCTTTAATATGTGCTGTATTAATTATGCGTTCATGTATCTTAATAATGATTAAGTATTGTAAAACATTTTTTTAGTCAAATAAAAAAAAGGATTTATTTATTAAAATGATAGGTTAAGATAATATCTTAATGATAGTATTTAAAATATGAATTAACTAGCAGTTTTTTACTAAAATAAACAATTTCAGACGTGCCAAATGTTGCCAATGACCACAAAGGTTTGACCACCCCTGGGCAGATCTGATCAGTGGGTAGGATTTCCGTCAGCTGCACTGCCTGCCGGACATTTGGATGCTGCAGTAATTTTGTTTGTTTGTCCAATCAGAATTCAGCCTCTTTGTGTTGCCATGTGAATCGAATCTTATGTCATTTATGTTTTAGCTATAGAACTGTTTCTGTAGCAATCACATTTCAACTTTGCCCTCAATGGGCCCGAATTTTTTTCGTTTTTTGTTTAAGTTCATGTCATGTCACCTGAAAAATATTGCGAACCGCTCCAGATGCCACATGTGACACACTTGTGTGCTATTATATTGCAATTTTGTATAGCCTGAAGGCCCAATGGCAAATGTTTTTTCTCTCAATCAGCCTTTGCCAGAGCATGATCCCGCTGATTAGCTGCCATGCTATGAGGGTGGCGCCAAATGGCAAGCGCCAACAGATGGTGCCGCGCGCAGCACAAAACTAAAATCCAGTTCACTCTGGACATGCCTTTTACCTGATTTTCCGCCCTGAAATTGGCAGCTCTGGCTAAAAAAAATAATAATAATTGTCGCTCTGCAGTCAACTGCGATGAAGCTGGTGAACAGGTAAGCAGATGGGAGCGCAAACCCCGCAGCTAATTTTTAAAACCAACCGTTTCATTTAGCTGTGTGGGAGCAGAAAGGAATTACACATCTCCACCATCTCTTCTCAGATAATATGTTTATATCATATACATCCTTGCTCCAAAAATACAATATAAAAAACGGAAATTTTTTACATTATCTACAAGTTAAAAATATGATAAAGAAAGAAATTCCAACACTTCGGGGTACGCTCCAACCGCCTGTTTTAGCTAAAGATATTAACAAGCTTTCTCCGACAACAACAAAAAAACTTTCAAAAATATATAAGTTACTTTCATATACGGATAAAATGTCTTTACCCATCTCGAAATGGGAGACAGACTTGTCTATAGCACCGGAACCTGACTTTTGGATTCAAGTTTGTGAAAACGCATTTAAAATGACAAAACACACAAATTTACAACTTATCCAATATAAAATTATTCACAGAACATACATTACTCAATATATGATGAAGAAAATGGGACTCTCCGACTCCGACATTTGTCTCCAATGCTTACAAAACACTACAGACACTTATGTTCATGCTTTATGGTTATGTACTCCGGTTATGTATTTCTGGACTAAAGTCTTAGAAAAACTTTCCGCTATCTTGGACTGTAGGATACCTTTATCTCCAAACTTGTGTTTGCTAGGTGACCTAACAACAACTGACTTACCACATAAACAATTTCAATCTACACTTGTAGCCCTTACTATCGCTAAAAAAACAATTCTTGTTAACTGGAAAAATAAACCAACTCTGAATATCGACCAATGGTCTAACCTCCTCATAAATCACATTTTAATGGAAAAAATATCGGCCTCAAATAAAAACCAAATATCAAAATTTATAGAAACATGGTCTACGTATATAGAATTTTTTAACCTAATTCCGGTTACTTAATTCTGTCTGTTAGCGAGAGCCACCACATCGTGATAACTTACATTGATGTTTCTGCATCTGGCAATTTATTATTATATTATATTATTAGTATGGGATTTTTTTTAATGGGCTTTAGGTGAACTGATGAATACACACACGCTCGCACGCACGCACGCACACACACACGCTCATACACATACTCACCCACATACAAAAAAAATAAAATAATATATATATATATGTGTGTGTATATGTATATATATATGTATATATATTAAAAAAAAATATATATTAAATTTTTTTTAATTGATTTGTTTTTTGTTTTTTTTTAAAAAGGAGAGCAATGATGATGTCAAATCGAATGAACAATACTGAGCTCTCCTGAAAAAAAAAAAAAAAAAAAATTTTTAAAACCGGCAAAACAAAGATGGTTATTTACGCTTGAAACAAAGTGACATCAAAGTTAACACAAGCTCGAAGCGTGTCGGCCAAGAAGAATGTCCTGTTTGGATGGAGGGAAGAAAATGGATGGCATGGCACACCTAAATATTCCATTTTCAACTCCATTAGGTCTCCCACACAGTGTTGTGCTTCTGGCCACCTCAACATGATTAATCACGTGTTCGGGCTGCAGCGCCCGCCGAGCCAAGCAACCTGAACGGCAGGCAGCTGAAGCTCAACGCTGGCCCAGAAGGGAGAAAAAACAACAACAACAACAACAACAACAAACAACGCAGCATGTGAGCTTTCGGCACAAATATGATGTTATACTTCCGGGGGATCAGCACAGACGTCTTTTGCTAGTCAAAGTTGGCTGTAACAAGTTTTGCTCTCACCAATCAACAAGTGCCAGGAACTTTGAAAATGAATCTGAAATCCGATTGGTTAAAAAGAGAGTGGGGGGAAAAGTAGCATTGCTACTGTAGTTTTCACACTGATGTGTTTATATTACTGGATAGCCGATCGCCCGTACACGCCTGTGCAAGCCGTTGAAGCCACAGGGCGGCCATCTTACTCCACCCATCTTGCAAGCAGACTACTGTATAAACTGTACGTATATGTGTAGATTAGAGACATACGGCTAGTAGGCTCTTAGGGCCGGGAGGTGTTTGGCGTGGTGGTCACTATTTTTTAACAAGTGGACATTTTGTGCTGCTTTGAAGACCCCTTTTTCTTTTAGCGCTCACTTCCTTAGACCCCTACAAGTTTCCTCGCTGCTGTAAACATCATTGAGCATATCATTTATACATGCATTCAAAGCAGGTTGCAAAATGTCTGAAGTCCGCTTGTTTCTGTTTAACGAATGTAAAACATGATAAATCATGCAGTTTCTACTAAGTAGCCTCAAATGATCTCCAATTTCGATACTGTACTGATACTCAACCACGCCCAAGAAGGTGGAAAATGGAGGCACAAACAACAGACCTTCACAATCACAAGTGTGCGGAACGAAAGCGCCGCGTCACGTGGGCAGGCCAACGGCGAGCATTGTTGCTGGATGTGACAAGGAGGATGAGTCACCGTCCCCTTTTCACACCGCTCTGATTAAAAGGTCAGTCTAAACGCAAGCCCAGCGCACTCAAAGTGCAAAGTGAAGTGGCTGCGGGACCCTGCGGACGCAGCACACCGATGAAATCCAAGAGGGAGGCACATCAACAAGGGGGGCAGAGACCGTAAGAGGGTGGGCGAAGGGACCAAAAGGGTCCAGGGTGCACATTGTGACTGCTTGGTGGCCAGACGTTAATATGCTTCCTGAGCGCCGACTGGCCGCCCAAACTGCCTCAGGGAAAAACAAAACATTCTGAGCTGGAGTGCGACGCTGGCAGCGCAAGCGCACACACGCAGTGTGTAAACCCAGTGCGGTCATATTCGTTGCTCCCATCGTCGTTGTTCTATTCTCAATCTGTATGTGGTGCTGTTCCGTGTGGCATAGGGCCAGTCCAATCAATACCCACAATACAAACTACGGTCCTCATCAACTCATCTGCTCCCAAAAACGTATAAATGCGTTCTATTTTAAATATTACCATGTTCCCAAAGACGTATTTATACACTTATTTTTTATGCTCGAGCATACAGAAGGCTTTGATGCAGTCTCTGAACTGAAGAGAAGCAATGGTAGTACTCGTTATTACAAAAACGGCCAGCGGGTGGCAGCAGAGTGTAAGAGGTTCAACCAGGAGTCTCTGAACTGAAGAGCATGGTTGGAAAAAAGCTTTAAACAGATTTGTGAATAATGATGAAACTTAAGATAGATTCTAAAGCCAATTTCAGCAAAACGGAAACCACTCAAACTAAAGTTCATTAATCTTACATAAACGTAAAAGTCCACACTGCAAGACCGCAGCTGAGATTCAAGCCCAGAAGCTGAGAACTGCACGGTAGACGTGCTAACCACTACTCCAGCGTGCTGCCCCGCCCTTTTAACTCTTTCACTGCCACTGACGTTTAAAGACGTCAAGTAAAAACCTACGTAGGGCTGCCAATGACGTCAAAAGACGTCATCCAATTTTTTATTTTTATTTTTGAAACGGGTGGGGGGAAGCCTTCCGCATCTGTGGTGAAAGTTTCAATTAGGTCTGTTGTGCCTAAGGACTATTTTGGGCCCTTAGAGGGCAGCGATGACTGTCTTTTGACAAGATCGGGTGGGCGTCAGTAGAGGCGGAGGAAGAGCGTCGAGCAGGAGATCAGAATGGAAACCAAAGGAAAAATGGCGACCGGCTGCGAGGAGCTCACGCCCGAGCCGTTTTTTTTCAAAGACCAAAAGCATCGACCAACGCTAAAGAGCACATTGATGACGACGATGATCATCATCGATGATGATGATGGTGAATCCGAGCTTGACGGCGAAATTGGAACCGCTGACGCAGCGGCTATGACGGTGTCGTAACGCGGAGCACATCCGAGCACGCACAGGCGCACGTTCGATCGGACGACGGAGAGTGCCCCGAGTCCAATGCATATTCATCGGAGGAAGTGTGTACAGTCTGCTACTTGCTATTTATTCCCCGGAAAAAAAGGCCGTCAAGAAAGTGTAACGTTTGCACGCGAAACGGACCAAAGTGAAAGTAAACTGTTGTGCGAGTCCTGCTGCGTCTCCTTGCACGCAGGAGAGCGTTACAAAAAGAAAAACTGTATTTGATATAATACATAATTGTAAGTAGTACCACAGTTGCACACATTTGTAAATAGTTTGCTATTGTCATTGCTAGCACTATTTAGGTGTTTGTGGCATCATTCATGGACAAAAAGAAGTGTACAATTCACTAGAGTGCATGAAATAACATCGTTTCACAAAAAGCTCTTTTTCTCCGTTTTTTTGTTTCAAAACAGAGCATTTCGGTGAAAGTAACCATTTTCTATTGTTGATTACTGAAGAACGGAATAAGGTAGAAACAAACTTTTTTTTTCTGATGAAAGATGAGAGTGTATAGTTCAAACACAACATTTTCTGTGGACCTTGAAAGATCAGTCAAAATGCTTAAATCGGCTGGCACTGGGAACAACCCGTTTCTGAAAACGTCTGGCAGTGAAAGAGTTAAAATGTTACATTGTGAAGTGTTAAATTGAAGCCATCTGCTGGTGCAAATCTCAGAGCTGCTGTGGAAGCGTTGCAGTGGGCAGGCTGCAGCGAGCGAGCGAGCGAGCGGCGCACAGCATGACGACGACTTGCAGCGAGTGAAGAGGAGGCGCTCTAATTAAACTTGTATCATCTGCCTGCTGCTCTAAATGCGTCTACAGGCTACCAGCATCTCTCGCTCCACTTCCTCGCCCTGCCTCATTTCAAAATGTGAGGGGGGGGGGGGGGGCATGCTCCTTCACTAATCGGCTCAAACAAAAAAGGAAAGAAAAAAGAAAAAGAAAGCAGTAACCTAATGATTGTGAATGTACGACGCCAAAATTCAATTGTGGCCACAATTTAGATTAAAACGTGAGCAAAATGCTCATTTGTGGCCATCAAATACTCATTTGTGGCCATGGAGTAGGCTAGAGTGCACTAGTGAAAAGTTTGTGTCCTACACAGTCTCGGGAACGTTACTTTATAAAAGTAATTGGTTATAGTTAAAAATTACTTGCTAATAAAAGTAACCGAGTATTGGAATGACTTCCAAATAAAAGTAACTCATTACCAGGCAAAGTAGTGGCGTTTCCATCCACCCATTTTTATTCAAATTTTCAAGAAATTGGAAAATAAAACGAAATGGAAACGCTAGAAATTCGCCCCAAAAAGTTTGTATGCTTGGAAGAGGTTGACTTTAAAGCATATCAAAAAAAAAGAAAATGCAAATGTTGGCTATGGAAACAGGTTTTGCGAAGAAACGCTGACGTCGCACGCTTTGACCGGATATGACGTCGCACGTACCTTTGCAGTCATAAAGCAATAGCGGACGATAAAGAAATGTTTGGGGAGACGACGAAACAGAATCTTTTTCGGAATTAAAGAAGCGAATATGAATGCTATTTTTCGATGGAAAACGGCAAAGAACCGCTACGGTTGATCAAGAATTACAAAAGCAAACTCATACGACGTCATCGCACGGCGCAGTCGCTTCCTCTTCTTCTTTTAAATTACTGGTGGATCACATCTTTATATGGCGTATAGCGCCACCTACAGCAACGGAGTCCCCTCTCAATATTCGCAAAAGAACAACAGACGGAAACGGGCACAAGTCACGCGTCCGCTTTGCGCATTTTCAGTATATTCGCTTAAAAAATTTGTAACGATTGGATGGAAACCCCAATTGTAACTATTTTCACGACTTGAACAACAAACAATTGAGAAGAACTCCATTAAGGCCATGAGGAAAAGACCGAAGCACATATTTTTGCTTTAGTCACGCACTCCTTTCTCCCAAACGGACGAGCCCATTTTCTTGCTAAGATTGGTCTAAATGAAACTCCTGAACTGCATTTTCTGTGAGAAAATGACTGACTTTTCAAACAGTTGCACTTGTTTCTCCTGTTGATGAGCAAAGAATGGAAAAAGCAGAATCAAACTTTTTGTTTGTTCCCGTTGATCCATTCATTTGTGTCGATTGGAAAACCAAAGAAAACATCACTCAATCCGCCAGAATACTCCGAAGCGGCAAGTGGCTCAAGATGTAAAACTGTAAACGGAATTCTCAGCCGCCATAAACCTCAGCGCTCGTCATTAGAATAAATACTCCAACAGCTTTCCATACAGTGTCAACTTCCCCCAGCTGAGGTTGCGGGGGAGCTCAGGCGAGGTGGGGGGTGGGGGTGGGGGGGTCTGGCGGGGGGGGAGGTCTTCTGTTGAGCACGTAACCCGCTTACAAATGAACAAACTCACGCGCCGTGCACGCCACTTTCTCTTTTCTCTCTCTTTTCTTTTTGGAGGGGGAGGCGTTGCGCATCGTCGGCGAGCCGCGGCGGCCGCGCTCCTCCCGTCCTCCATTCCTTCCTTCTGCTCCACTTGGGACGCGTCTCGCTGGGCGGCTCTGCACGGCATCGCTGCCCCACTTGGCCAAGCGACACTGCGGCGTGGCGATGGGATCAGCCCCCTCCCGGATCCCCCCGCAAGCGCAAGGCAAAGCCATCTGCCATGCCGGATCCGCATCGGGGGAGCTGCTCCTCTCGCTCTTCCTCGTCGTCTTCCCCGTGTTGGAATAAACTCCGGCGGCTTGTGGCACCGTCTCGGCGCCAGGCTCGACAGGCAGCCCGGACCGTCAGCCTCCATCAGCGGGCTTATCAGCGGCAATAAAAAAAGGCCACTTTATTGGTCACAGACAGCACCTCTGCTTTCCGGACCAGCCGCTACCGCCGCGCGCCGCTGTAAATCAAGCCCGGAGCATCGGAGGGAGCACCCGGGTGCAAAGACGAATGGTTCGGGTAACTCAATCTTTTTCTACTTGACGATCTATCAGCCACGCACGCTCGTGTTTCTCCTAATGGCCGGGGCGCGAATGAAACAGGTGTCATTAATAGATTGGTCAATTGGTGAGCATGATGAGAAAAAAAAAAAAGCAGGTTTCACGATGTGAGTGCTACCTGATAAGTCAACAGATGTTTTGTCCTCGCGTGCAGATTGATGGAAGTGATTAACATCCTGCTCGGCCACTAATAAATTAGTTTGCCATCATCACACTTGTCGTCCTACAAATTGTAAAACAATTCTCGTCTGTGTATGTGTTACATATGACAGTTTATGATTCTTCTTGATCTCATTCCAGCTGGTTTCATGCTCTAAGCCTAGAATGGCACTGACCTCCGCCAAGGCTCCAAAACTCATATAATGAAGCCGTGAATATTCACGGTTCAGCAGTCACCACTTAACTTCTTTGTGGGCAAAAGTCTCCAAGTAATTGGCACACTTTATGCTTTAAACTGCCACAAGATGGCAGCAAAGCACTACTTTTGTCAAAATAAAGCTCCTCAATTCAGTTTCTTGGCACCACACATCATATTGAAAATCCTCAACTCACTTCAACATCATTACTTGGCATCAAGAGTGCACCTAAGCACTACTTTTGTAAATGAGGCTCCTCAACCCATTTCTACATCTAGAAGCCACAAGATGGTGCCAAAATGAAATTCATTGCCGCACAATAGCACCAAAGCACTACTTTGGTTTGTATGAAGGACTTCAATCCATTTCAAACTCGTTCATGAGCATAAAATGGCACAAAGTGGCATTTATTTTTGTTTTTCAATATATTGTTTGTTCTGGTTTGATGAGAACGACTTGGCCAATCGTTTCTAGGCCAATCGTTTCTAGGCCAACCCGATGCATAAATGGCCAGTAGCTGGAAAGAAACACTAAGTTCCAACATACACAATTTCGAGATTACTCAGTAGTTTGCTGCATGGCGTAAGGATACGTCGTCAACAAATACGTGGTCAGATGGCACAAGAATGATGCTCAGTTAGTCTGATTGTTTTATATTTATGGCCTAATATTTACTGGAATTAGTAGAGGTGCATAAAGTACACAATGAGACCAAAAAAAAAACTAAACAGACACGTTGTTTTGGTAGCGACGTCACGTCGTGGCGACCATTCACGGACGTATCGCTTCCTGTTTGAAGCCTCCTCTCACATTCCAAAAACATCAACATCAAGACTCCAACTTGAATTTATTTATTTTTGGTTTTGTTGACGAAATTAACACTACTAGACACTATGGAAATAATAAAATCCACTGCATGTGAAGTCATGTGGGTTAGGCTCGTGCTGACCAGCGACACGATAGAAAATGGATGAATGGATCTACGGTTCATAAATTATGAGAAAAATGTCGTAAAACGCAGGGAAATGTCTTTTGTGTGGCGGTAAGAGAAAAGATCAACAAGAGCCCGATAATCCCCCCCCCCCCACCTGCCCACACGCCATTACTCATTCTTAAAGCGAAATTGGTTGCCTCACCTTGTCAACAGTGCTGTCACCTAGCAGACAAGGAGGAGGGAGTGCCGGTGATGAATTGGCCCCTGATTGACGAGCGCGGCGGACAGGTGGGCCATCAGCACGCGCCCCCCCCCCCCCCCCCCCCGCTCACGACACAACACAACAAGCGTCGCAACACAAACGCCGTCAGTCAAGTGGGACATTTCCCCTCCACGTATTATATGCAGGTGAAATAAGTGAAGAGGCGGCGCCACAGCAAAAAACCATAAAACCTCTCCCGCCTGCCATCTTGCAGATTATCAGCTTTGCCGGCCCACAGGGTCACATTTCCAATTCATCCAATTTGAGGCTGGCCATAATCAACTTTTGGAGGGTGATGAAACAAAAGGGCTTGGAGACAATCAGATAGCAAGAAACCGCCAGCGTGACGCGCGCGGGTCCGCACCGCCGGCCCGAAAGCACATTAAACACGTTCTCCTCGCTTTGATTCCCCCCAAAAAGTCTGTGATATGTTCCAACGCCGCCTGTGATGAACATAGTCGCATTCATCGGCGCCAGGCCGGAGAAGCAAGCGCCTTCATTTAAGCGCATGGAAGTCACTTCATATCTGCCTTGGTGTCTTTTTACCCCCCTTCCCCCGCTCTCCCTTGGAGATTATTTATGAACTATTAACATCATGCAGTAACACTTTATTAGGCAGAAAGCCAAGAGGCCCATTAATCTTTCACTTGGAGTCATATGCTAATTTTCACACTCGCACACAGATGATCTCGAAGCTCCTTTTTTTAACTCGGCAGAGTTTCTCGGTTATCTTCAATGTGTCAGATGGCGCAGAGGAGACAGCAAAGGCCCTTTTTACTCTTTCAGGCCGGGAGGAAAATATTCATGCAGCCAAACCTCACTCGTTCGTAGTTGACCTCTCATGACCTCGCAAAGTTTTTAAGCTACTGTGTTAATACAATACAGATATCATTCCATACTCTGTTGGCGTGTGAGGTTTCCAACGGGTTGGCATTTCTCTCACTCATATTGGATGAAATTAGGGTAGAAAAGTGCTATACAAGTGAAAGGCCGTTTACCAACTTCTACTCAAAAGCTGCGCGGATCGTAACGCCGCCATCTGCAGGGATCCGTTTGTCATTACAGCGGCTTACAAACACGAATTTCTCCGACGAGCTGGACGAGATGTTTCTCAACACTGACCCTTGGAAAAAAACAATAATCTAACAATCTAAACATCCATGGCAGTTAATGAGTAAAGAGTTAGAAGAAGAGGCAGAGAAGGTCCCCTACTAAGCTGCAATAATGGCCATTGTTCCTACAGAGCATAAAGACGAAATGCCTGTGAGTGCTGCAGTATGCTCGGTTTGCATGTGTTGCTGTTTAGAATTAGGCTCATTTCCTATAGCCAGTTTTTGATGTTCCGCATCATCTGTTAGCATTAAGCTAGGGGACTTTCGTTAGACAGAATGATATGGTTTGGTTGACACGTTGGTGTTTAAAAATAGAATGTCTCATTCTGTCTTATGTCAAAAACGTCACCGTAAATTTCAACTGGGAGTGACAAACGTTTTTTTCCTCTTATGTGGAGATCTTTGGAAGTTAAGTCTTTTTGTCCTTTTCTTGAAGTGATGTCAACAGGTGGCAAGAAATACAGTGCAGTCCCATATACTTTGGATTCAGCATTAGCAAATAAAAAAATAATAATTCTTGGACCCTATCATCTATTATTTGGTGACAAACTCCCCTGTTGTTGATTTTGTGAACAACAGTATCGCTTTGGTGCCATTTGTAGGCATCTTTTAAACCAAGGAACAACCGAAATGATTTGAGGAGCTTCATTTAGACAAAAGTCGGAAAAAGGGACGTATCCCCCGCATTGAACGGGAAGTCGACTGTGCTCACATTTCAGCGGCGCACGTTTAGTCTGAGGCTTGCAATCTTGCTGATGGCATCCGGCCGCATCACGCTCCGTCGTCCCCGTTCTAACGCGTCTGCGAGGCTAAACCGTCGCTATTATAATCGCATCGATCAAGCGTGAAAGGTTAACACCCCTCGGGGGCAGCGCCGTAGTCGAGCGTCGGGCAGTTTGATAGAGACACGCGGGATGGATCTTACTGTAAAGCCAATGATCGTCGCTCATTCTGCAATCAATAGTGAGGTTTATTCTGCGCCTGAGCTACGAGCCGCGGCGTGTCCGCTAAGGACGGGAAAAGTCATTTGTCGCTGTTCGTTTGGAACCAGAGGGATTCTTGATGGCAGCAGAATGCAAAAGTGGCAAAAGTCATCACACTTTGTAGACAAAGTACTGATAGTTGTGCGAGAGAGAAAAAAAACACGGAGGTAAAAGGAACGGTACTTAAAGTAAAAATGACTTCAGTATGATCAAGTGGCAAACGCGCTCACATGCCGTACTTAAGATAATTTAGTACTTGAGTGAAAAACAAAAAAAGGTGACGTACTGCTTGACATCCTTAAGTAAAAAAAAAGTACAGACTGAAATGTAATTTTCTGTATCGCTTCTCCTCATTAAGGTCAAAAGTAAAAACGACTTCTTATGATCAATTACATACAATACCCATTTGGAAAACCTGCTACGATGAAAAAAGCACACAAAGTAACTCAATCAATCAAGATCTCGACCCCGGTTGAATTGACCACTCGCTATTTATGTCTTTTGTTTGTTAGTTTTTTTTTACCTCACATCTTAATCTGAGATTGAAAAAAAAAAACGTAGCAAATTTATTTTGACAAAGTGAGAAGTAGAAAGTACATTTACTTGCTTTCAAATGTAACGAGTAGAAAAATGAATCCAAAGTAAATTACAAATCTAGTCAAAGTGCAGTTAACGACATATTTGTACTCTGCTCCTTCTTACCGCCGGCAAAATACGAGACGAAACGAGCGAGATGACAGAAGCAACGGCAGAGGCGGAGCCGAGTGAATCAATTATGAATACAGCGAGAGCAAATTGCAAGTGAAACAACAGTTCAGAGTGCTCGGAATATCTCAGAGAGGGAGCAATGAAAGGAAGGAGCGAAATTTGGCCAAAGATGAGAAGCGCTTGTCAACATTGTTAACCATAGCAACAAGCTGCCCTCGTTCGGGTTTGCTTTTGAAGTTGCAAAATGTCATGAACGGCAAACGCATTTCTTCATTTGGCAACAGTGCTGTGACTTCTCCATGGAAACTTACAAACAAATTGATGTACATTCTTTTAACTGTAAGTCTTGCTTGTGTGAGTTGCTTAACACTAACAACAAATTCAACTGTTGGGAATCATTTCTGTTGGATTCAATTAGAAGTCAGACAAGAATTTGGGAATAGAGAAAACAATGGCAGTCGGATAACGCAGAGGCCACGTTG
This sequence comes from Vanacampus margaritifer, assembly GCF_051991255.1. NCBI lineage: Eukaryota > Metazoa > Chordata > Actinopteri > Syngnathiformes > Syngnathidae > Vanacampus > Vanacampus margaritifer. The sequence continues at coordinate 27,407,573 of NC_135441.1, read as the reverse complement.
AGCCACGATAACGACAATATTCCACAAATACATCTTTTGTTGGTCATCCCAACCGAATTAGGGAAAAGAACAGTTTGCTTTGCTAGTCCTTCAATCTGAAACAAACTACAAAAAGATTGCAAGTTGCCAGGACGAGTTGCACGACAGGAATTTAGAACCATTCGAAAAGATGACGAAAGTAACGAGTTCAGATGGTGCAATTGTGTCTGATGACTTGATGACTTGCCTAATCAACCTGTTGAATGTTTTTTTTTTTTTGCCTGTTAGAATGTGAACATTTTGTCTGGCTTGCTTGCTGTACTTTTGGAATTCCAGTCGCAACTCAGCAGACACGTCCACGTCAAAACGGAGCAGTAATAAATGTAATAATAATGCGTTGTGGAGACTGGGGTCAAGTTGTATTTTACAATTTTAAAAATGTCCAGAATTTCACAAGTTACTTCATGGTAAAGATGAGATAGCTCCTAATATCCAAAGAAAAATGCACCGAGCAACATCTTACAAATGCAATTATGCCACCTAGTGGCAGAAAAACGATCACACTTTTTTTACAGCATGAGTAGATCTTTTTACCTCAATTTTATGACTTATTAATATTTCTATTAGTTATTGTTTTGTCGTACATTTAAAACAGATATAAAATTTGCGATTAATCCCGAGTTAACTATTAAAGTCATGCGATTAATTCTGATTGTCATTTTTTTTAATCGCCTGACAGCCCTAGTAAGAATACATCTGATTTGAAAACTCCCAAGGCCGAACCTAAATGAAACGCATCTTTCCAGGCATGGTGCCCACGCCCCAGGTGTGCGTCTCCACCCTGGTCACGGTGAGCACGATGGCGGTGGTGGACCTTTACCTGCTGGAGCAAAGCATGCTGGGAGCTCGCGGGCTGCCGGGGCCCAACGTGTGGCAGTGCGCGGCCGTGTTGCTGGGCGACGCGGGCTTCCTGCTGGCGCTGCGCTTCGTGTCGGCCGGGGTGACGTCGGAGGCGCGCTCGCCCCGCCGCGGCTTCGCCAACGCTCTCTGGTTCCTGTTCCTGTCGCTGCTCCAGCTCAAGCTCTTCTTCGTCTGCCACAACTACAGGCAGGAGCGCCGGCCGCCCGACCCGCTGGCCAGAAAGGTCCTGACGCTGCTGCTGTCCATCTGCCTGCCGTCCCTGTTCCTGATCCTCACGGGCGCCGACTACATGACGCCGCAGCGCAGGAAGCAGGAGGTGAGGGGTCGCCTGCTGTGGGTGGTGGTGGACCTGCTGGATGTGTTGGATCTGCAGGCCGGGCTTTGGGAGGCCCAAGGAGGGGCGGCCAACCCCGAGCAGCGGCTGCCCATCTGGGCCGAGGGCTTGGTTTTCTTTTACTGCTACGCCCTCCTGCTTTTGCTACCGTGCGTGGCGCTCACGGAACTGGGGGCCACGGGCCTACCGGGACAGAGGGGGCCCCGCAAGGAGGCTTTGTACCCTTGGCTCAGCTTGGTCACCATCAACATCTTCACCCTGGGCCTGAGGGGCGCCGGCATGCTGTGGTACAGGGACCCCCGGGTCTCAACGGTCTTCCTGGGCAAGAACCTGCTGGCGTTGGCGGTGAAGCTGAGCTCGGCCTGGGAGAGGCACAAACAGGAGCGCGGTCCGGGAGGGGTCGGGGCGGCGGCCGGGAGTCGAGTGGAGGAATCGACGCTCGCGAGTCGGGACTCGGAGCAGGAAGAGGGCCAGCCTCAAGGGAAAAGCTCCTCGGCTCACTTTCACACGCTGACTCGTTCGCAAAGCCACACGCTGGCACACGTGAGCCCGGGACACGCAGAGTCAACCTTGGCGCCCTCTTTCATTTCTCATGAACTCTAGATGCACTCCCACGCGCGCACAAACGTACAGTGTGCATAATCTATGCACACCCACGGCCAAAAGCCTGACAAGCCAAACAGATGGGCACAATGGATGCGATGCTGCGACGCTTGGATTTATGCACACTCGGACCGCCGTGTTTGTTTGTTTGTGGGCGTCAACACTGAATCCACTTCGCGCTGAAAAGATTGTTCCGAGAATGTATGTCTATCCTGGTGCTCAAATCGTCGCCGGCGGGCGGAATCTTCCTATGCCCAAATATGGGCAAACATACATGCATCATAAATAGATACTGCTGGCCTGTCCCCACATCGTCTGTTATTTTGATGCATTACTAACCAATTCAAAGAGTTGAATCAGAGAATAAATCTATGAACTCTTCAATGCTCAAATATATGATAAGTGTTGTATAACGCTGCGGCATTGTGTGAAACCGGTTAAGTTCCACACATTTTGACTGAGCTTGTTTTGTTCAAAGTGGATCGCTTTACTCGGCAGCCACCAAAGTAAGTAAGTGCAAGCGGATTAATTTCCGCCTGCTTAGTCAGCTTATCGTTTTATTTAAGGCATCAGTCATGATTCTAAGAAAGTGCTTCTCAAATATTTTTACCCCAAAATATTTCCCGTACTCTCCACCACGATTATAAATATTATCATTTGTCTATGAAATGATTGTATGTACCTCTGCGGATGAGCAAATACGCTTTTCGCACTCTCTGACAATGAGAGCGCCACTGCCACCTTCTGTCGTGGATGCGCAATTACACTTTATTCTCGAATGGTAACAAAAAACGTACTCATACGCTTATGCCCATCAAAACAAGGCCCCCCCCCCCTTTTCCTTTTAGTCTGGTCGGAGGTCAGTGTGATCTGCATCGGTGGCGGCAGGTGACGTGTGCTATTTTAATCAATACTGCTTAGTAATTAATTAATTAATGAATTAATAAGCAACAGACTGATGTGATGACATTGGCAATGCAAGCAAGACGCCGTTCCTGAAAAGGAAGTAAAACAAGTGTGAAGATTCCGCCCAACAGCAACGATATCGTTTGCCTAATAGCATAATTGTCCAGGTCATTTTTTTTTCTCTCAACGTTTTCAGAAAAAAGTCGAGATGGTTTGATTCAAACTTACTTTATAGATTACAATGAATCGGATGACTGAGAATCAACACAGACAAATAAGAAACAAGAAGAGGCACATTGATCGTTTTTATTGATGCTGCGATTGTGAGCTAAAAATGAGTCGGTCATTTATGCTATTAGACTATCAATATGTTTTTCTGTGCGTCGTCATTTTCGTCAACTTTTAATGCTTTTGAAAACTGTTGTGTATTTGCAGCCCGAGTAAAGTCATTGTGAAGGGACTGCAGTGATCTTATTTGTCCCGAGACAAAAATCACATTCAATCATGTTTTTGCTGAGAAACGTCTTCAACTGTGTTTTGCTAAATCACTTTGTATTGTTCAAATTAAGAAAGAAAATGAAGATATTTGGGGAGATGGCAGGATGTTCTCTTTTTTTGTCTCGGCCGCCGAGCGGGACGGAGCGTCAGCGTGTTTGATTGATCCTTCGGCTGACTACAAAATGACTCCAATTTAAGACGCTTTTCATGCCATCCACGCACATACACTGTTTAGAACCTCACTTTATTCTTTTTTTTTTAACTCAAAATGATCTTTCTTGCAATATTTATAAGATTGCTTTGTTGCAAGTCAGTTCCAATCATTGGAAAGTGCTGGTTGGCAATATGCTCATGAAGGACTCATCAGTAAGAAAAACAGAGCTTCCTTAAAAGGATGACTTTCAAGCACGGATTTGCTATAAAAAAAAAATATATATATATATACTGCATACTACATTTGCACTTTTTGTAAATGACTGAGTAGGATCTTTGTTTCTCATTATCATGTTTCAGTTACGTTTCTCTTAACGAGACAACTCAAAATGCAGTAATCGGACTTTTCGGAACCAAGCTCAACCTGATTACATTTTGCAAAATAGCGTTTCGTCTCATTTATTATTTATCTCAGATTAGACTTGTAAAGGGGTTGAACATTTTCCATAAGTTTCTATTGTAAGTTAAATTGAGAGATTTGAGAACGGTTAGGGTTCTATTTAAATATTGCCATGGTCCCGAAAACATATTTATAGGTTGAGTTTTTTTAAATGTTTTTAATGCTAGAGCATACAGAAGGCTTTTGATGCAGCGTCTAACCTGAAGAGGTCGCTGAAAGCAATGGTAGTTATTTCAAAAAAACGGCCACCGGGTGGCATCAGAGTATAAGAGATCAACCAGGGCCATGTTGCAACAAGCTCTTTTCCACAGGTGTGTGAATAATGATGAAACTTAGCTATATTCTAATGCTAATTTTTGCGAAATGGAAAAGGATAGAAAGATACCTGATTAAAGAAGAGACTCTAATCTTTCTTTTGGAAGGTTCCATGTTTTTATAGCAAAAGAACACAATATTCTGTGGGCCTTGCAAATTCAGTCAAAATCCAGTAAAACAGTCAGGAGCGAAGGGGGTTGCTTCAGTGAAAATGGCTGCGAGTCAATGAGTTAAAAGGCGTCATTCTTGTGGCTGTGAACTACGTTGAAGTGAAATGAGGAGGTTTCATGAAATGCTTTTTTTGGGCATCCATCAACATTAAGAAACCTTTTTGTGGGAGGAGTCAATCACTCGCAGATTTTCCCGATGTGCAGTGCATGACTAAACTGTGGCGTTTTTGCATCATCGAGCATTGTGGCTTACAGCCGCTGGTGTGCACCTGCAGCAGAAGAGTTAAGCGGACCCGGACGGTTCTTATGAGAAATCCATGGCCGTCATCGGCTCCACGCCTCCAAGACAGAATCAAATCTGCCAATAAGAAAATGTTTCAAGCTCGCATTGGCCCGTCGCAGCCGTGACGTATTGACACGTATTGACACGTATTGGCAGCCTGTCACCCTCACACACAAATGAGGCAGTGAAAAGAATTCAAGGCCCACAACGGCTGGTTTACTCGCACACTTACACAAAACAAACACACAAGACTCACGTATAGATGGACACACGTGAGCAAACGAGGCCGGTATGAGGCAAGCGTTCATGTTTTCATTTCTTCTCCAGAGAGTGCGACTACACAGCATGTAAATGCAAACGTGCCGGAAAAAATCCACTTCAATTTCCCCGGCAGAATGCGTCGCTAACAAAAAGGCCGCCATTCATCACAATTACTTGGAATCCTCAAGTGTGCTGGCGTGTTCTCGCCCGCATGCTAACGGCCGCGGACAAAAGTCTTGACATGACGCTGTCAAGTGTTGGACCTGAGTGCACTGCCGGCACCTCTTCCAGGCTTTAATGGTCCCATTAGGTTCAAGCGGGGCCATTTGTCACAATATGGCCACTTATCGTCTGGCCGCTTTACGCGCTCTTCACGCATATTTAGACTAATGAAAACACGGCCGCAAAAAGAGAGGAGATCATGTTGAGCTTCTGCCGGCATTTATTCGATTCAGATGCAGGGGCGCCGCGGATGCAGGACTTTTACAGGGAGTGGCCAAGGTGACACTTGATTTGGCCTTTTTCCTGTCTCATGCACTGATGTGCTAGCTAACCGACTAGCCGCTAGCTAATGACACAACAATCTCTTCATTCTTCACAATTGAAAACATTGATTTTTACTTACATTTGCTCCTGCTTGTTTTTTTTTTAACTATGATGTGTGTTTTTTTCTTTGGCAAAAGCACAATTCAGTCAAGTTAGTTGATTCAGGATCTGCTGCTTAAACGGTCAACAAACAGCTCTTGGGTTCACCTCTTGTATCAACACATTTAACTCATTTTCTCCCAAAAACGTATAAATATGTTCTAGTCTAGACATAACCATGCTCCCAAAGATGTATTCATACATTTTTTAAATGTTTTTTTTTTAATGCTAGAGCATACAAAAGGCTTTGATTTGGCCTCTGAACTGAAAAGAATGCTTGAAGCAATGGTAGTTATTACAAAAAGGGCCAGCAGGTGGTAGCGGAGTATAAGAGAACAACCAGGGCCATGTCGCAAAAAGCTGTTTCCTCTACTGTTCAACGGATTTGCGAATAATGATGACACTTAGCTATATTCTGATGCTAATTGCTGCAAAACGGAAACAGATAGAAATATACTTTTTTTTTCCTGACGAAAGAACGATGACGTCGCGTAATAAATGAGCCGTCTGCGTGGCTAAATGACTAAAATCACCACCACAAATGTCATCTTTATACTTCATGTTTCAAGTGGGATTAAATATAAAGTCACAACTGTTACCCGAAACAACTTTGCCGATTCACGTTCTCCGAGCAGTGCGGAACCTCGCGGATGGGTCAAGCATAAAGCAAGCTTCATGTCCCCCCGCCCGCGCATATTGGATTTAAGATGACGTCGAGGTGGGATATATGCGACCCGGCCGTTCAGACTGCACTGCAAAAATTCGGATATGTATTCGACCACATATGAAAGTGACCCAGGTCGGATATGAAAAAAAACAAAAGCGGACTTGAGCCGTTCAGACTGACATAAAGTCAGTCGCATTTGGGCAAAAAAATCCGATCTGGGTCGCGGCGTGAACGGTAGCCTAAAAGCCTCAAGTTCGACACGTGTGCACCTTTGAGGGTTCAGTCGAGTAAATCGACAGCATCCAACTCTCGTCAACCTCGTTTGTCTTATCTAACTCGCGCTCAAATTCCAAACTCGCTTGTTCAATATGCTTTCCCCTCTTGGGTAACGCTTTTTTCTCTTCCTCAAAAGCAGCTACCTTTTCCAATCGGTCGCGCCTGCTAACCTCTGGATACACTTTGCAGCGTTTTCCCTCCGCTCCCCGTAGACTTTCACATCTTCCAGTCCCTTTGTGCTTCCCTTCCTTTCTTCGTCGATTGTGCTCATTTCAGTCTAGCCTGTAATTGCTCTCCAGAGCCAAAGCTGGCAGGTTTTTTTTTTGGTGTCTTTTTGCTTATTTCCTTCATTTGTTTGAATTTGCCTCGCAGTGGCCGCGCATCCTACGTCTGCGCACTTCCCGTCAGCGCTGGTTTGTCACAGGCAAGGGGTAGAAAAACAAGGAGGTTAAGGAGGGGAGGGGGGGGGGGGGCTGAGATTAAAGACCTGATGCAGCCACTTAAAGCTCGACTGCGGTTTGCTGCTTGCACATCCACGCACACACACATAAACACACAGGGAAACACACAAAATAGAAAATACTAACAATTAATAAATACAATTTTTCATTGATTTCACAAGTTAGTTTTAACTCATTCACTCCTATTTCAGTGAAGCAACCCCCTTCGCTCCCGGCTGTTTTACTGGATTTTGACTGATTTTGCAAGGCCCACAGAATATTGTGTTCTATGGCTATAAAAACATGGAACCTACAAAAGACAGTTTAGAGTCTCTGCTTTAATCAGGAGAAAATGTATATTTCTACCTGTTTCTGTTTTGCAGCAATTAGCATTAGAATATAGCTAAGTATAATCATTATTCACGTTTTTTGTAATAACTAGCATCGCTTCAAGCATTCGCTTCAGTTCAGAAGCTGCATCAAAGCCTTCTGTATGCTCTAGCATAAGAAAAACAACAACGTAAACATACGTCTTTGGGAGCATGACATTTAAAATAGAAGGTAGAATGTTTTTTGGGAGCTAATGAGTTTTTAAATATAACTACCAAAAGTCAACTTTAATATAATTTAAAACGAGTAATCAGAAAATAAATTAATAATATTCATAAAATAGTAAAATAGCAATATGGAAATCGGAAGAATATTGTTAGTATTGTTGTTACCCACGTATCTGTATATGTTACTCCAGCATTTGTGTGTGGGTTACTTGAAGGCAAATCCCTCCATTAACTTCTAATACTCATATTTGCTAGCTCGTCAACGGGGTTTTCCATTGACTGCTAGCTGATGATATTTCAAAAACAAAGTATGTGTCGTATTTAAACATACAAAGTGTGCAAAATTATTTTTGTTACGTTTATTTTTACCGTTAGCGTCAAGACACAACTTAAAGCATGCTAAGCACACTGTGACAGCCCTAATTGACACACACACACACACACACACACACACACACACACACACACACTCACAAAGCCGCGAGCCGCCTTGATAACAACGATGAGGCAAACACTCCAAAAGGACTTTTGATGAGTGACTTTTTTTGGACAAACGTACTACGCACAAGCACGCGTTTTGCTGTGATCACCTTCCGCCGTTTTTGTTGTGTGCGGCCGCGCCACCTCATTTCCCTGGCGACGCAGCGACAGCCGCCGTGCGCCTTCCGGCGCTCGCCCACATTTAAGCGGCAGACTGGCAGCTAAATCTTTCATCGCAGCGCCCGCTGTCAACACCGCAGCTGCAAGGAGACGACTTCAAAGTCGGCAGCGAGCAGGCTGGGGAGGGACGCAAACGGTTCGGACCGCCCCGGTGCCGTCTGGCAAACTCGTACAAGCAGCCGGCAAACGCGCACGGCCGTTTACAAATTGTATTCATTTCGTGGCAAAGACTTCAATCAAGGCTGAAATTTGGCACGCTTGCTCTCTGGTGTGTAAAATGTCCAAGTCACTTCACAAGAACTTAAACGATAAATTGTTGGGTTTCAAACGTCAATTTCCAAAGCCTTCCCAAATGAGCGGCCAAACGGCTTTCAAAACCACCACAACAGTCCGACTGAGATCGATTCAATGCCCTGAGAAAGCGGCAGAAAACACAAACATGGAAGGAAGGAAGAGCTTTCAAGTTCTAGTAAACATCCATCCATAATTTAACAAGCCACTGGTGGAATCCGATTATCAAGCCGGGACATGGATCACATCACAAGGAGAGCGCCGACGATAAACGTGAAGGCTGCATTTAAACTGCAGGTCGGAGAATTGTGATTTACTAAATACGTTAACAACAACAAAAATCATGTGATTTTCAAAAATAGCGTTAGAGTCAAGTTATGGTAGGATAAAAAAAAAAAGTTGGGATAAACAGTGCAAGCCTTTTAAAGTAGACACAGGCAAGAAAAATAAAATAAAAAAAAGTAATAAAACAGGGTTAGGCAGATTTCAAAGAAAAGAGCACTAACGTTATTCCTGCAGCGATAAAGCACAAAGAATTGTAACCGGTAGAGAAAAATATTGCCCAAAAATGACATTTTGCCGCCAGTTGAGTAGAAAAGATCACATGAAGTTCACACCGAATAATGTGCACGCTCAGCAAATCAAGCCGAGGAGGCCTCAAGCTGCTTTTGATTGACGATGACACGAGAGGTGTTCCTAATATTTGGGCCGCGCCATTTGCATGCACGAGAGCGCATCACCTTTCCATATAATTCACTCTGGTGCAACATGGCCGCCCATTAAGGCCTGACTGATGAACATAAAAAAAGAATGACGACCTTTCCGACAGTGTCAATAAAAACAGGAACATTATAAGCTTCGTAAAAGCGGCGCCGACTGCAGAAGATCCTAATAAAGCCAACACGAGTGTGCGTTTTAACAAGGAGAAAAGGTGCGCAAATTGCACGCCATGAGAACACGGGTGCAACTCTTTATTACAGAATCGCTGTCCCTTTAAAAAACAACTTTCAATCCACTCCATTGCCTGGAAGATCCATCAGAAAATAAACGGACGTTTGGTCAGTGGCGAGCAGCAACAAAAAAGTCCACAGCAGGATTGCGACTTTTTCTTTTGGCTTAGTTTTTTTTTTTTCTTTTTTCGCTCACCTGCCAACAAAGTTGTGACAGGAACAAAACCTCAGACGAGGGCTGAGTGCTTTTTGCGCAGCTCGTCTCATAGAAGCTGCAAGGGCAGAACAAATTCTGACAGTCGGCGTGTAAAAGAGCCCAAAAGGTGCTAAAAGCTTGACGGAGGCTGCGCGACGGAGGCTGCGCGACGGAGGCTGCGCGACGGAGGCTGCGCGACGGAGGCTGCGCGACGGAGGCTGCGCGACGGAGGCTGCGCGACGGAGGCTGCGTGACGGAGGCTGCGTGACGGAGGCTGCGTGACGGAGGCTGCGTGACCTCCAGTAAATAGCTCCACTGAGAAATATGCAGCCTCCTGGTGGTTATTATTAGTATAGCGAGCATTCAAGTTCAAAGAACTGGTGAAAGTTCCCATCTGAACAAGCAAAAACTGGACTTCGGAGCACAAGCTACGGCGGCGGCAAATTTCACATCAAGTGGCAGTTTGCCACACAATGAGCAACTCTAAATAGCTTCAAGCAGAAAGTTTCCAAGTTTAGTTCAATCAAACCTGAAAGAAATATCATCACACGTGCACATTATGTTTGAAAGACTGCCAGCACGCAATGCAAACAAAACACCTTAGACAGAAGAACCAAATTGCCGTCGACATTGTGGAAATGATCAACCATATCTATTTGAACACAACACATGCAGACGTGGCATATCAAAACATATCACGGGCTAAATTAATGAGCATTATTGCAGCTAAGTGGAGTTGGATTTCTTCCTAATATAAGACAATCCTGATTAGTCCCAGAACCAATCTGTTCGACTAGCCAATGGCATCAATGTGTAACATGTCTGCATGAGTTATACTGCCCCCTGGCGGTCAAGGTGCGCACACCAGCATGAGCAGCACAATGCTCATTGAATTATTGTGATGCACAAACTCTTTCATTGACATTCTATTAAATTATCTTATTAGGTGACTGTTTAATTTTTTTTCCTTATTAAAAGACAGCACACATTTTTCAGATTTTTTGTGGGTGGCACTGTAACTTATTAATTGTATTTTCATTTCTTATAATGAAGTAAGATGATTTGAGAAACGAATGGTTTAAAAGCAAACGTCAAATATATGGAGAGTGACACAGAGCGCTGGCGTTTGTGTCTCCAGTGCAGAAAGTGTGAGGGAATTGTGTCAGATGGAGGCACAAAGGACACGCGCGACCGGAATATGAATGGCAGTTGCCGGAGCGAGCGCGGCGGGAGGAGGACCAAGTGGTGCGATTTGCAAAATTGCAAAAGTCAAAGATCTTAGGGAAGCGACACTTCATCATTTGCAGATTGCATGCGATCGTTTTTATGGGCTTTGCCGTTTTTGAATTGTGTCGCATGCATCCGGAGTGCAATACCAGCTTGTGCCACAAGACGCCGAGCAGCACTGAGCTCGACTGGATGAAGATGAGAACATGAAGAACGAAGAAGAAGAAGAAGCACCATTTTCTTGAATATTTTGCGCTTCAAATATGCTTGTCTTTTGCTTTATGTGTTGCTGCTCTGTGTGTTCTCAAGTAGGACTTGTTTCAGCGTTAAGAAATATCATCATAGCAATGCTAACGTCTGTTAGCCTGCCTACAGAGTTTTGCATTATATGTTAGCTTTAGGCTAATTATGTCATGCTACTCTGTGTATGTTAAAGAGACGGGGTGTCCCGATGCAACGTTATCACTTCCGATACAATACTGAGCTTACTTACTGTCCAATACCGTTATCGATCCGATGCAATATCAGCAGAAATGATACCTCATTTTTTGTTAGATTTTTACAAACAAACAAAGATGTCTATTGACTGAGATTTTTTTTTAAAACTCCAATATTTTACGAACTCTAAAAGTTGCTCAATAAACATCAGCTGGAGTCTGTATTTTTTCCAAATTTTGAAGCCCATATTTGACCTTTTTGTGAAAATGAATATCGGCTCCAAATATCGATTATCGGCATCCTTGACTACTAATAATTGGTATTGGCCGTGAAAAAAACATATCGGTCTATCTCTATTTTAAAGTGTGCCGGAAGGTTAAAATAATCCATCCATCCATTTTCTTAACCGCTTGTCCTCACAATTGTCGCGGGGGGGGCGCTGGAGCCGACCCCAGCTGGCCTCGGCCAGTAGGCGGGGTGCACCCTGAACTGGTTGCCAGGCAGCCGCAGAGGTTCAAATAATATTGTTTACAAAATCCTATGCTCTTTTTATATCCGAGGGTTCACTGTACTTGGGTTAGTACAACGCTGTTGATGACGCGAGGACAGAAAAAGTCATTTTACCTGCCCAAGGATGGGGCCCAGCGGGGGCCCGGGGGCAGCTTGCCCCGACCTGATGATACCCCGGATCACGCCGCTGGCGTCAAACTTCTTCACGGCCTTGGCCGCCTTGAAGGTCCTTGACATGTTCCCAGCTTCCCGCCGAGCCAATCACACAGCGCGGCCCCTGAAACGACAACACGGCAAATTAGCATATCTTCATCACACGCGGCGCTCATTGAAACATCATCAAGTTGAAAAACGTCAATAGCGAAAGCCGCCGGCCAACTGCTGCGGCGGGCGAGTAATTACAAAAAAAAAGAGATCTTTGTCTTGGATTGGCGCAGCGTGAGCTGGAGGTGCCCGAGATGGCGGAGGTGCGGATGAGCGGCGGCGTGACATTCTCGGCACGCCGCAGACTGACGGGCAGGATTTAAACTTTGAAACCTGCGGGGGTGCACGGCAAAAAAGGCCTCACATGCTTTTTTGTGGTGTGTCACCGCTAAACTCCGACAGCGGGGGGGGGTTAAGTGTCAAGGACGTGGGAGGATGAAAGTGCCTTTAACGCCACAACGCCGGGTGCAAACGATTTTCCTTTGAGTTTGGCAAACGTAACTTAAGAACATGTAGTAGGCAGAGTTTATGACGCCCACTTGATACGTTTGCACACGATTGGACTGACAACCATTTTCCGTGATTACACAACAGTGACGTCTCCGCATCCAGATACTTTATTTTTGATCACAAAACACAAATAAAGTTCCATTTTTCTCTAGAACAAAGGGTGTATTTGATCAAGAATAGAGTCCTATTTTTTTTTAAGAATAAAAGTAAAAAAAGGCATAACATTACTGTATAGAGAATAAAGTTGTATTTTTAAATTCACTTGTTAACATCCGACTATTGTGCCGTTATTAACTCATTTGCTCCCAAAAACGTATAAATATGTTCTATTTTAAATATTAAAATGCTCCCAAAGACGTATTTGTTCGTTTTTTTTTTTAAATTTTGTTTATGCTATAGCATACAGAAGGCTTTGATGCAGCTTTGGAACTGAAGAGAATGCTTGAAGCAATGCTAGTTAATACAAAAACGGCCAGAAAATGGCAGCAGAGTATAAGAGATTTTTTTCCAGTGTTTTTAACAGAGTTGTAAATAATGATACAACTTCAGTCAAAATCAGTCAAAATCCAGTAAAACAGCCGGGAGCAAAGGGGATTGCTTCAGTGGAAATGGCTGCCAGTGAATGAGTTAAAATTGTACTTTTAATATAATTTTCCAACTTTATCTTTGATAAATATGCCTACAAGTTTATATTACAATTTTTTTTTATCCTGAAAAAAAATTGTTTTGTTTCCTCTCAAAAATAAGAATTTGTCATATTAACTTCACAACTCTTTCCTAAAATTGAACGAGCCACAAAGACCTTCTCCTTTTGCAAAAGAAAAGTTCTGTGTTCGTATATCCTGCCTCCAAGCGGATTTTCTGCTTGAACCCCGACAGTTTTCTTTGCAATAAGATTATAAAAAGGCCCTTGGGAAGATTCCCCCTTTGAAAGGTCTCTCTGTGAAAAACACGTTTGGTACACTCATGCTGTTGGCCACTGCCCTCACTTGCACACTCACACGCAGACTTCTCCAACTTCGTATGCCAGCCCACCAGGCCCCGCCTCTTTAACTCTTTGACTGCCAGACGTTTTCAGAAAAGGGATGCCGTGGGTGCCAGCCGATTTAAGCATTTTTGACTGATCTTTCAAGGTCCACAGAAAATTATATGTTTGGACTATGGAATCACACATACTACCAAATGAAAGATTGGACTCTCATCTTTCATCAGAAAAAAAAAGTTTGTTTCTACCTTATTCCGTTTTTCAGTAATCAACAAAAGAAAATGGTTAATTTCACCTCTGTTTTGAAAAAAAAACGTCTTTTAACGTCTTTGGCACTCCTCCATAGGATTTTACTAAACGTTATTTAACGTTTTTGGCAGTCAAAGAGTTAAGGCAATCTGACACAAATTCTACAATGCCTACAGCCTTTTCCATACATTTTGTGCTCGTTTAAATACATTTACAGTCTGCTGAAATGAGATTTTTTTTTTTTTTTTTTTTTAAATGACTTGGTCTCTCTAAATTCTGGATTTACCCTGCAATAAATTGGTGTTCACTGCACTGGTGCATGTCCTCCATTTTGTAAAATATGCCCTTTTCAGCATTTAAAAAGGAACAATAATAGCTTTTTAAATAACATGTCTAAAATGCAAAAAACAAATGTCACGTTTTTCTTGAAGTAACAAAAGCAACATATGTGAAGGCAGCATGGCAGTGTCAGTTCTGTCATGCATGAACCCAAGAGAGCCTTTCTTTTTTCTCTCTCTCTCTCCGTGGCACTTCAACAAGCAGATTAGGAGTCAATTAGTGTATTGGGAAGAAAAGCCCGAACCTGCGGCCTTTCTCCGGGGAGGCTGAACACATAAACGCAAGCTTGTAATCCTCTGATGGAATCAAAGTGATACAGACACCGCCATTAAAAAAAAAAAGGGAGCTGGAGACGGAGAGAGGGAAAAAGAAAAGATCAATGATGGGAGCCGAGGGACAAATACAAATGTTAAGTTAGAGCTGCGCAATTTTGGTGTGTGTGGGGGGGGGGGGGGGCATTCAATAAAAACAAGTAGTTGAAGGGGCGAAGCGTTGTAGTGACGCTTCATCACGGCCAACCGAGGGATCCAATTAGATCAACACGGAAGAGACGACTAGCGAGACGCTTGGGACCGCGTACTCTTATTAAGTCACAGTCAGAAGACAAGAAAAACTTGTCGCTGCGAGTGTGAACACAATGAGGCGATTTTCGGGAGGCGCGGCTTCACAGGCGCCAATTAGCGACTAAGCTAGTCGATGCGAGGAAAGAGTGCGCGGCAGCACTGATCGGCTTTTGTGTCGAAATATTACTTTTTGGTTGAATGTGTTCCTGCCACGAGTGTGTTCAAATCCGCACTATTTCCGTTAAATCTCAGTCTTCAAGCAGGACGCTTGAGTCTTCTTTTTCTTTCAACAAATGGAAAAGTTAACAAAGTTACACGGCAGTCTCACACTTGTAGCATAAAGTTGGCGCCGAGGAATACTTGAAAGTGTGTTTTAATAACTTGTTGGGACAGGAAGAACTATGAAAAGGTTTACGGTCTGCGAGAAACAGGGATTCACTCCACACTGTAATATGAAAAAACTTTTTTGTAGTGACGCTCCTCGCACGATATAAAAAATAAAATAAAACACAAAAGAGCACCGATGGAGCACTCGCTCTTCAGTCCATATGAAAGGAAAAGCAAAGTTGAAATAAGCCATGTGGTTGCACATTATGTAACGCGTTCACAACCATGGCGACGATGCGGGAAGGCTGCCGAGTGTCGAGCAAACGTATTTTTGTGTGTTTTTGGTAGTGCTGTCAAAATTAAAGCCTTAACTCTTTGACTGCCAGACGTTTTCAGAAAAGGGATGCTGTGGGTGCCAGCCGATTTTAAGCATTTTGACTGATCTTTCAAGGTCCATAGAAAATTATGTGTTTGGACTATGGAAACACACATGCTACCAAAAAAAGATTGGCCTCTCATCTTTCATCAGAAAAAAAAAGTTTGTTTCTACCTTATTCCGTTTTTCAGTAATCCACAATAGAAAATGGTTAGTTTCACCTCTGTTTTGAAACAAACGTCTTTTAACGTCTTTGGCACTCCTCCATAGGATTTTACTAAACGTTATTTAACGTTTTTGGCAGTCAAAGAGTTAACTGATTAATTAATCACAAAAAAAAACGATGGTATTAATCATGAATGAACACCGATGAATGGCACTATTCATTTTAACCGCAGATGATCCTTTAGCGTGACAGCGGATGGCTACGTTTAAGGTAGCACAGGTTGTATTTCGGCAATAAACATAACGACAAGCATTCGAGTCAAGCGTTTCATAAATGACATTCAGAAGATTTGTTCAAAAATATTGGAGTCATTTGAAATCATGCAAGTAACTAACTGATTACAAAAAGAGTATGAGCGTGTGCGGTGGGTCAAAAAATGGTGAAGATTAAAAAGAATTAACACATAACCGCTTGCTCTTCAAATTTGGCGTGAAAAAATGTTGATTAAAAAGCCTTTTTTATTCAGAGAATCGTGATTAAACAAAATTCTAAAATGTGATTCATCTGATTTTAAAAAATGATCGTTTGACAGCTTGGTTATAGCAAAGGCTAATGACGCTACTCAAAGGTACAATTTTTTTTCCCAAGTTCTTTGAATAGAGCTCAAATGCAAATTTCTTCTCTCTCATTGATCGTGTGTACTACATGCAGGAACGGCACCACACTGCCCCCAAGAGGCCAAGACATGCAGGAACAGTCAATGTTTTTGTTTTTCTATTTTAGTAGTTTTTTTTTTTTTACTTTCTTACCAATTTTGATTTCTCGTCTTTTCAAGTTATATTTAAAGCTGAATTTGGAAGGATTCAAGGAATTACTGTATAGCAAGATCCAAGGAGATCCAAGATTAGCCCACTAACTCCCAAGACTTGTGAAGATAACAAAATGAAATAAAGTTAAAGGGTAACGTCATTTTTAAGGAAATTTGAACATTTACAAGGTCATCTTGTACTTAACAAAAAGAATATCTCAATCAAACAATTGTGATTATTATTTTTCAATGATATTGTTGTGCTCCCACAAAATCGCAGAGGCAAGATAGCAGAAGGTTTTCCTTTAAAAAATAAAAAAGACATACATTTTTACACTGCAGAAAGTAATCAGCACCGCAAGCCATACGACAAACCACAAAGTGCAGTGAAAATAGTGACGTATTCCTCTTCCCCCAATATTTGCCATTCGGGATGAAAACATTGATCATGGATTTCCAGCAAATGTGGCGGCAAAAGCGCAACGCTCCTTTTGTAGCTCCCAATGAAAATGGAAATGATTTTGCCACATCATTCAGCCGCTCGCTCGGTCATCCCCAGTCAATTGTCAAGCCGCCGGTGCCAGAAGGATCCGAGTAAACAAGTCAATAAAAGCCGGCAAATGAGAAACGCGGCACCTGGCGCCAATATAGTCGGCGGCGGCGGCGCCGCGCAAACTTTAGCGCACGGCCATCCGAGGCGCCCGCCTCATCCTGCGGGTTGCTCTTCTTTTTCTATGAGCTATTCGTGACAAGCGCGCCGAGATATTGCAAAAGGTTTTCACGCGAGTGCAAACGCTTCTTGCCACTGGAAAACTCATTTTAAAAAAAAGAGAGCGCAATTCAAGGACAAGGCTCGTTTTGGAGAGATTAATCAGCTGCTAATTAAAGCTGTGAGCTTAATTGCACTTGCGAGGCCCACCGCTGTGTCTTGTTTGGGCTATTAGGCGCTTTTTCCAATCCTTTTCGAGGAGACCAACAAGCAAAGTCAATCTGTTGTTTTTATTTACAAGTCAAGTGTATCCTTTAAACTAGCAGATGTTTGGCAGCGCATTTGCGAACGACGCGGCGAGAGAAATTCTCTTTGCATCGCTTTACGGCTGTCTGAACAAACAAATGTGACCTCTCAATTAAATCCAAGTGCAGACGGTGGAAAGGACGAGTTGCCACATTAAATCTTCATTCCAAGACAGTGGTTCGTCTCCTTGGTGGAGGTCATAAACCCCACCAGCTTGCACATTCATCAAAACCTTCTTTATTACAAAAAAAAAAAATAATATATTTTCAAAATTCAAGACAAAGGAGTAGGCTTTATTGGTGAACAAAATGAAGAGGGAGCGTAACCGTTGCTGTTTTCTGAAGATGGAACTCACGAGCAACAGATGTATTGAAAAAAAGCAGAGGCCCCAGAATTGAGCCCTGTGGAACACCATACGTTCCGTATGCATGCGAATTCATATTGTGCATAATTCGTCCAACCACGTTCTTTTGTTAGCATTAGCGAACCCCTGAGACTGACTCACCGAACCTTAGACGTGTTCATGGAAAATGTAACAAAATTTTCCCAAGGTGGATTTGTTTTGGATTTTGTCATTTCCAGCTTCTGCTCTAAATATATCGATTTAATATTCAGTTTACATCCAATTGGCTCTTCCGCGGCCACTTTTGGCCAATTGAAACCTACGTCAACGACATTCCTGTTTTTTGTTTTTTTTTTACCAGATGACATTATTTCAGAATTTTTGGGCAAGGGAGCAATTTCTTGTAATCTCAGTTTCTGTAAGAGGCGTTTAATGGCTTCCTGCACACCGACGGAGCCAATGAATGATGCAATTTGGATTTGAAGAGGTGGACATACACTGTGCTGACCATGGGGAAGAATTATCTTTTAATTGAACATGTGGAAGGAAGCTCGCCCTGCTGACAGTAGGAAGACTGGACGACTATTAACAATATAATAAAGTATTATAACAAAGGTAGTTAAGTAGATTATGCATGATGTAAAACCGACTTTACTGCGTATATACAAAATTGTTGCGTTTCTGGAACGTCTCCCAGCCCTTCAGGTGAAATTTGACAAGCAAGAAAATCTTTCTTGAGTTGTCTAGTTCTGACAATGTAGTCAAAGTTGGCAGTTGGCAGAAGAAGAGAAAGAAGACGGCAAATGACGACATACGTGGAAGAATCAAGCGCAGATGATGGCCACATTTGTTCACTGAGAAAGAAAAGCAGCACAAGTCAAGCCAGATATATATATATATATATATGTATGACAATCTGTTTTGGTTGATGTGCATTGCAGAGTTGCTAATGTTCACGACAATTCAAATTTGGGTTCACCGTCGTCACATTGTGCTGTAGTGGCTGACTTTAAGAGTGTTCGGTTTGGTGAGTGATGTGGGCGTCAGCAAATAGGAGTGCAGAGTTGACTGGCTGTTAACTGACGTCTGCGTACTGACTGACTTGATGTGCGAGATGGTCGTCGGCAGCTCGTGTACAAGCTAGCGATAGACCGATATGGGGGGTTTTTCAAGGCAGATAACGACTATTAGCAGTCAACGAGGCCGATAAAAGATATTTCAAGCAGATATTTATTTGCAGTAAATGAGAAAATATTAGCGTCAACATTTTAAAAAATTACTTTGTCTTTTAATGTTAAACATATAAAGAATTGACAGTTTTCAAAAATTGCAGTAAATAGTTCCCTAAAGTTTTCTACTATAAATAATAAACTTCCAAAATTTCAACATCATTTCTTAATTTTTCAAAATAAAAAGTGCAGGGAGTTCCCAGTGTCAGCAGAATTATTATTATTTTTTTATAAAAATGGAAATTTAAATGAATCCATCAACGAAAAGTTCCCTGTATCTCACTGAGCGACACATGCCTGCGAATGTAGCGAATTTGGAGTTTTTGTCAGGGTTTGTAAAAGGTTTCAAAAGATCTTTGTAGACGGTAAATAAATTGTCGGAATATGTTCAAAATATCTTTACAAAAACTGTCTGTGAACCTCAAAATCCGGTTGAAAACCCTAAATGTGGCTACGTTCGCAAGCATTCACTGCTCAGTGAGTTAGCAACTTCGAATTGGTAAAAAGGCCGATACCGATATTTGTCAAAATGCCAAATATTGGCGCCGATAATTGGCCCAGCCGATAATCGTACAAACATGCTGAATGTGTTTGTTTTCTTACCGTTTTTTTCAATAAAGCAAAACTGGACCCGCTGCTCCGGCTATCCTTGACCACCTGCGGAGGGATTACAATTCGTTAGAACCAGCAACCATAGGCTACATTCAATTAGCTTACATTGTCGCTATCATCCTGATATAAAATGTTCATCTCTATTTCAAGCATGACCTTTCAAGTCAAATAGAAGACAAGGCAGCTGGTTGTTCACTTTTTTGTCAGTGGCTTTTGCAGACCAGATACCCTGCAAGCTTCCTCAGGGGGTCCGGACAGTAGCGAAATCCACATGCCACTGACACGGACAAAATAGCCCCCTGCCCGAAAAAGGAAAGTAGTATTTGCAGCCGCTGAGGTGACGGCCGCTGTGCTCAGCGTGCGTTCCGAGTGATTTTTCCCAGCGCTGTGTCTGACTTTAAATGTAAAGCAAAAAGATGAAAGCGATGAAAGCGAAAGCGGCTGCTTAATAAATAAAACTTGCTTCCCAGCTCAGCCGCATTAATATTCAAAAAGTGCAAGTTTCATCCACGTTGTACGAAACGCTTACTGGACTCATCAATAGGGGCTGCCTTAAAGATTAAAAATATAGATTAGCACCCCCCCCTAAACATGAGGGTGAAATAATCCATCTCGAATATCTGGCATCTCTGATTGACGTACTGTGAAGTCAACTCGCACTGGTTCATCTTTTTGAAGCGACCGTTTTATGGGTTTTTACTGGACCCAAAATCCACATTCGCTTTTCGTGTCGACAATAACGAGTTCTGAAGCAACTCCAACGGAAGCCTGGTTGTACTTTGGCCAAAAAACACATCAGAGTCCAATTTTGTCCAACAAACAAAATCCAATTTCAGTGTTGTGCTCGTTGCTGAAAAATAGTCATTATTTAGCTACTAGTTACTTCATTTTAGAAGTAACTCAATTACTCTGATGATTACTTCAACAAAAAAAGTACATACACGGTTCCTTTCTGCTCAACTAAAGTCAAGTAATGAGCGTAAATCCATGACACAAAAAACTCCTCTTGCGCCCGCCTTGACTGCCGAATCCGATACCCGCCCACAATACGTCTTCTTCGTTGGTACGGCAGCGGCAATCCATTGTAAACAGGAAGTAGTACAGAACACAGCAGTCAGCACAATTACATGAAATAATTGATCAAGTAACTAACACACTATGTTGTAATTGTAATTGAGTTACTGTATTTCAAAAAGTAATGTCTTAAGACTATTAGTTATTGTAAAAAGTAATTAAGTTACAGTAATGTGTTACGAGCGACCAGTTACTGCCCACCACTGATTATAATGCGTTGTGCAATGTGTTGTCCAAAAGTGCTCTAAAAAGCCTCATAAAAATAAAAAAAGGACGATTTTTGATGTGGTCTGTTTTTCACAACTTTTCTGATGACGAACGGAGCTTGACTGTATTTCCGGTGGGAAAAATGTTGTGCCGTATCGAATAACAGTTGTGCATTTTCCTCAAGGACATTTATTTCATCCCCACTCAGTATTACCAGTAAATTCCATTTCAGACGTTACCTTCTCAAAATAAATCATGCCCGTGAGAACCAATTTACACGCAGCCATTCATTTTATTGACATGGTAAGAAAAAGCGGCCCAATATTGTCCTTATCTCCCAAACACATTTTGGTTTAAGGGAATTAAGACAAGAGAAAATGGCTGGATTGAGTCACGGCACAATAAACGGGCACATTTGAGGCTTGCTGCTGAAAGAAGCAGAGAGGAGGAGAAAGAAAAGGGCTCACAAAGCCCCGGAGACGCGCTGTTGTCCTTGGATACCGCCGGCAAAACAACAAATAACAGACTGAGAAAAAGCAATCCCGCGTCCCGGCACATCTTTTGCGCAAATGCTTGAATGTCATTAGAGACACAACGAATGACGGAGAGATTTGAAGACGAAATGTCCGCCGACAGCTCGATGGACGGAAGGGCAGGGAGGGACCTTCGCCGGCAGCGGGGGATTCTGGGAAATCGCAATTGCTTAGAGGGGAGGCGTTTATTAATTAGGGCCACGGGCTTTTAACACGCTGACCAAAGACAGGAATATATTATGGGGTGGCGGCTTGTAAATGGCGGCGAGCGGGCGCTAAAGCCGATGGTGCGTTGTTGCGCCGCGTTAGCCTTGGCGAGCTGCGGCTTGTGCTGATGGGACGGCTGGCGAGCGCTGAAGGGCTGAAGGGCTGAAGGGCGGCCCAACACAACAAGCGAGTTCAAACGATGCCGGCCGCTCGAGGAGACTTTGTTGCTTTTGCCTTCCATCTTTGGCACCTTTCAACTCTGTTGTTGTTGTTGCTCATCAATATGCAGCGTGCAACTTGACTTGAGAGCTGACTATGTTCCACTAGCAAGCTCTTAGCTCAGTTTACTCATATGGCAAATGAATACGAATTTTGGAATCGATTTGAAATGGCGGGAAATCGACGGATAAAAAGCTAGTCTTAGCCCTCCGCGCCATTGTGTCACAATTAATTAGTTCCGAGAAATAGTCACGTGACGTCAGGTGACGTCAGGATTAGGGGTGTTCCGTATCGTCCCTCCCACGATATCACCGGCGTATTTTTGGGGGTGATCAAAATGACGTCATCTGTTTGGTCAGATACGATGCCAAAAATGCAATCATTTGCAAATTGTGCCGTTATAGTTCAGAGGTCGCGCCGGCTGAAGACACGCAAGAAGGACTTGGGAGGAAACAGCTTGTGTTGTTTGGCGTAAAAGTGAGCAAAAGCAAAACTAGATTAACGGAGCACTCTTGATTATGATTTATGAAGAAGAAGAAGAAAAAGCAGACGGTGGTTGTATAATTAGCGAAGCGGCTGCGTATTGTTTGGCCAAGATAAACAATCGGCGGCGGTTAAAAAACGGGTATCAATGACTTGTGTGGCAACAGCGGCGTGCTAGTTTGCTATTGATGAGCCGCATTTGAAGAGGCTTAAATAATGAAACGAGTCGTCTCTGCAACATGGGTTGACGATTGTGTGCATGCCTGATGGATGGTGTCGATACTTTTCCGATTCTTGTTTGTGTTGCTCCAGACCGCAGTAAATAAATCAACAGGAGGGCTTCGATGGATATTCTCCGCCATGTTCCTTCAATTCATTGCATTCTTAGGATTCCCACTGAGGAACGTTGACATTTTCACCAACTTTGGTGTCAGAGAGGACATTTTGATCCTGCTGGAAGCCAGCGCGCCTCTTAGGAAGCGAACGCAACACCATTCAACTCCTAAGACACGAGATGAAATTGGGTGCTTTTGAGTCATAAAAACACGATCGCAGGTCGGCCCCTCAAACTCATCATCATGCGCTCGGGTCCCAAAAAAAGCCACGAGAAGAAGAATGTTTTGTGCGCATTGTGTGCGATTCCACTTGACTGCTCTGCTGCTTGTTAGGAAAGCACGGCAGAGGAATAAAACATTTAGGGGGCGCGTGGCTCCTCGGCACAAAAGTTTTGACTACAGCGGCAACACTTGGGCGCCCGTCAGTGCATCCTGAGTTCAAACAAGGACCCCCCCCCCCACACACACCTCCCCCCCCCCCAACTTGAATCAACCATGCAGGCGTCATCTCCCCGGGATGGCTGCTTTCTTTACTGCCATCTTCGAATTACTTTTCCTCCCCCGCCATCAAATTTGACAAACAGCGAGTGTGGTGGATGAGCAGCAGCATGGCGGGCGCTTGACACGCCTTTCTCGGGAAAACGAAACAAACGGGAATCTCCAAAATGTCAACACGCCCTAAAGTGCAGCTCAAACAACATTTTATGCAAAAGGGGGCCTCAAAGTAGAAAATAGCTTCAGGCGTCAACTTTCATCACGTGACATCACCAAATTGGCTCAAACGCATAAAATGGATATATACGTCTTTGGATAAAGTATTAAAAAACGTATTCATATGTTTTTGGAAGCAAATGAGTTAATGTCGTCAAAATTTGATATATATAACAAAGAAGAGTACAGCATCCTTTTTTATTTTTTTTATTTTTAATAAATCACTGGCATCCGGCCGAAACCTCATAAGTCACAATTTGGCAAATTACTAACTTTTGGTCAGTGTGTGTCATTTTTTTTTTTTACAAATTATTGACCAATCTTAAGTGTTGAAAATGTCTCACTCTCTTTTTCGATTTTGGGGGTACAAGGTTTTGGCCTGATGCCAGCATTATGCTAGCCCACTGGGATATATTCTTTATCCTCTGTGAAGAAAGGCAATTACTAGCCATCTCCATGTACAGAACATCTTGTATGTGTGTATTATACTGAACCTCAGGTGGCCAAGGTGCACACACCAGGAGCAGCATGCCTACTGAATTGAAGCATAACGTGGCAAAAAAGGTTGAATTTCTTTAAATTTGACTTAATGATGTCATTATTATATGTTTTTATAAATCACCATATAATAAGAATGCTATTTTTCTCATTAAAGTAAATATTACAAACATTTTTGTAGAGTTGTTTAGTAGTTGATGGGAGGCTGGAACGGATTATCGGCGTTTCAAGTCATTTCAATGGGGAACAGTGATTTGAGGTACAAACATCACAATCCAACTGAAACTCGCCTCTCAACGAACCATTGTAACGATATGTCCTTTGAGTATTGTCGTCATTTCTGTTGTGTTGCAAGTACTAGTTGCTTGAATTACAATTACTGTAACATCGATGCAAATTTCCATTAGCCCATCATAGACATTTCGCCATATACATTAGCATTAAGCTAGTGGGCTTTCATGAAAGATAATTACATTATTTATTTATTTATCTTTACACGGCAGACTGCATTCTTCAGGCAGACGGACGTGTTGCTGACATATAGTCGTCATCGTCAACGTGTGCTGACGCACGGCAGGTTGAGTGAAATTAATCCTACACATAGCAAGGGATTTATCCAAGGTGCAAAATGAAGATGAAAGTGAGGTGAGCATATTGGGGCAGGACGGCGCAAGATGAAGCGCGATCCAGCGGGCCATTTCGGCGGCGCAATTCTGCGGAGAGGAATCCGTCATCTCGGGGCGACGCGCGGCCACACAAAGCCTCTGACATTATCAAGTTCCCTCGGAGGCGGCGGCGTTCTTCTTCACCAAGCGCCGGGCCACGTGTGACGGCGGCCCCACGGGTGTCAAAAGACGTTTGAAAACACAGCGTATTCCGCGGCGTTCTTTTTGACATTTCATGGAACATTTTGGTCTCAATATTGGAGAAATTTGCCATCTGAGGGAAAACCATTGCCAAGTCGTATCTCGTGAACAGCAGTTTGTACAAACGGGTGAGTGTTGATCAATGTAATTACCTGTGGTGTCCCACAGGGGTCAATGCTGGGACCTTTGTTGTTTTTATTGTACACTTATTTGTACAATTTTTCGCAGATGATGGAGAAGAACAACTGGCCATTACTAGTGCTAGTGTCACTTTTAGCATGAAATCAAACCTTACTGGCCAATAACTACGCTAGACTAGTAACCTAAACTAATCGGTATGTTTTACACACTGGTAGGCTCCTAAACATGGAAGTATGTATGCACTAATATATTTTGCATCAAGAATTATGATATCCAATAATTACTACAACTACAGGTAAATAATTACTAATACTCCTAGTAGGGATGAAAGGATATCCATACATCACGATACGATATTATCACGATATTGTGGGGAGGTTAGCGATCTAAAAATGTTTTTTTAAAGGGCACAATATTGTAAAAAAAAATGAACTCATACGGGAAAAAAAGCACAATATTGTGCTTTTGTACATAACAGCAATGCATATAAACAACCTACAAATAACACTTGATATTGAGGAACGTACGTTCCCCATCATCTGACCATTAGTGTGGATTTTAAACATAGTAGGCAAAAAACATGCCTTGTGAAAATTAAACTGCACTAAAAAACTAGCCACTAGAGGGTGCTAGAACACGCGCAAATGGAAATCCACCTGACTTTTTAAACAGATGTGCTGCTTTTAATATCGTGGCATGACGACGACGATATTGTGACACTTTTAATGTCATAGGAGGCTACTAGTGCGAAAGATGCCTATAGTGGTGCCTGGTCGCATTAGTAGTGCACAGTACTTTACTTTTAAGGTTTGATTTCAAACTTGTTGGTGAAAAATAGCACAATTAGGAAAAACATAACACAAATGTCCTATAACTGCGGCAAAATGTCTTACTAGTGAGGACAAACACAGTACTAGTAGTACATGGACCTCGTGTACCAGAAGGCCACATCTCTGGCTTGTCTAACAACATGATGATGATGATGATGATGATGATGATGATGATGATGATGATGATGATGATGACGATGATGATGAAAAAGAACGTTTTGACGCGCTGCATTCAAGGTCCGCTGTAAACTTTGACTATCTCCGCCAGCGACGACGTGTCGATAGAATGTCATTCACTCGTCGATTTAAAAGCCTTGAGCGCATTCAAGTCTTCGCAAAGCAAAGGCAACAACAGATGTACAAGAATTCCAGCATCCTCTAGTGACACGCGTTCAAAGCGTCACCGCCGTCGTGTCTCTTGGCCTCGTCCCACTGCATTTTTCCGTCTTCCGAATGCTTCTAATAAACTTTTCAAATGATCATCGCCGGCACTCAACATGAATTATGCCGCCGCTCCTCTTAGGGCTTCATTTACTCACCTTAACAATATTCAATAAAGGACTGCAAGGTCGAGAGGAGGGAGGAGGAATTTATGATAATTGGTAAAAAGTGAGAAGAATCTAGCCATGGCATGAAAAGATTCCCTTGAATAGACAACGCAAGAGCAGTCAGAGATGAAAAGTAATAGAATATAAGAGATGTGATGTAAAGCAGAAAATGAGACAAAATGGTGCGAGTCGATAAGCTATTGGCAGACGATTGGAAATAAGCCCTGCAGCAAATAGCAAAAATCCACAAATAACACCCCATTACCGCTTGCACAAGATGGCGGCAAAATACTTGAGACAGAAAGAATCATAAAGTATCAACACCGTGCATCTACCATGTACACAATCAGAAATTGAGGGAAAAAATACAGATAATGTGATCGGATTCGGCGTTGGTATCGGCTGATTTTACTCACGGATGATCAGTATCGGTATCGGCAGCATTAAACCCTTATCGGAGCATCCCTAATTTTCACACAGTAATAAATGTTGACAAAGCTACACAACACAGGTTACTATTAGCAACACGTCAAGAGAAGCAAAAAAAAACACTTTAAATTTTACTCTGGGACCGCCAGCAACATAAAACAACACTTCAGCCCATTTATTAGTAATACTGTATAGTGAAAATGAGTGGTGTGTATTTATTTATAGTTTACAAGTCTACTTACAGTGCTTCTCTTAAATATTATAAATGTAAACCAAAAACTTCAGGTCAGGGCCCATTGTGTTCGTAGCTTAAAAAAAAAAAAGTTAGTTTGAATTCTGGAGCCCTAGCAAGATTGTATGCGATAAACAGAGAATATATATATTAAATAAAATTAAAAAGTCAAAAATTGTGACTAGGCGAATTCAGAACCTAGGCTTTCACTGGACACGTAGTCTCCCCATTTTACATTAAATTTGTGACTAAACTGAGGTAAGAAAATCATTATTATTATTTTTTAATAATTCTCCCGTCATCTCTCAGAGTTTCCTCAAATTTGAAGTGCGTAGTTAGAAATGGAAGGGGGTTGGGGGACCACAACACAAAACAATTTTCTACTTAATCTCTTAAAATTCGTCCAGTTTCCAATTGCAACTCAACGAGCCGCTTCAGTTCAGTCACATTGGACGTCACACGCCGGACGTCGCCGTCACGTTCACAAACCGAATAAATGAACCCACAACGGATGCTTTCAGGTTGGAGAAAGCGAGCGGCGTACAGCACAACAGATACGATATGAAGCTGAGGACGTACCTGCTCGTCGTCCCGTGCTTTCACAATATTCCTATTTCTCTTTCCGTCTCCGTCTCTCCTTCAGGGCGCAGCCATGTTGGATCAGTACCACGCTCGTGTATTGCAGTTGATCACCTCCACACTGCCACTGGCAGGCGAGGAGGAGGAACTGCAACTTTCCCGCTTACTGCTCATTTCCATTCACAAGCAGATCTATCAAGTGCAAGCAAACTGAATTGTTTCAATTAAAGCAAACGGTTTAAGGAAGGTTCAAAAGTCCGGGGGGCATTTGCAGTTTACTGCGTTGTTTATGTATTAAATGTGGTTGATTATTTACATGTATTACTTTTATTTATCATTTATTAATTGATCTATTTTATTTTTGTTTAGTTACATTTTTGTATTGGCCCGCTGGATATTTGTAGTAATTACTTGAACCCCTCAAAAAGTTTACAAATACAAGTTGGAAATTTGCTGCTTGGCCACAGAAGCAAAACAAAAACGAATGAAAATTTAATAATGGTTGCTTTCTAATAATCTCCCTCCAGTGACCTGAACCTAAATAATCCCGCAATTAAATCTCGCACATTTCCCTAATTAAAAAGCGTCAACATGACTGCACTGGCTGGGGGATTTCCGGACCAAAAAAATAAATCAATCAAACGTTGCCCTAGGTTCTGTCCAGTGTCGGAAGAAACGAGATGAGCTCATGCTCGTTTATTATGAATGCTTTTGTTTTGTTACTCTCCATTGCATGCGCAGGCTCACTTCATGTATTTTTTCGTACCATTTGTTCCACTTTTCGCCTGGATAGGGATTGCCTGTGGGTATGAAACGTGTTAAATAAATCATGGTTTCCTCTGCTCAACTATGAGGCACGTCAAATGGAATTGTTCACATCCAAAAGAAACATGATGTGCTTCAAATTCTAATTGGGTTGCAAATGACAACACGTTCTTGTCATCATCAATCTCAAATTCAAGATCCAATTCATAACGGCCATATGTGGAAATTCGGTTTTATTAAAAACAACAAAATTGAAAATGTTGACATTTCAATACAGTTCACATTAGACATTTTTCAAGTTTTCTGCATGTGATTTGTAACCTTATCATCTCTTGGTGGAAATAAGTCCTGTCAATCAGGAAAATGTACAAAAAGTCAACCGACTGATCTGTGGAAAAGTGACACCAAAATATTCATTAAAAAGCAAAAATGTGGAAGAAATGAAATGTCTTAGTTGAAAAATCTCCGTGTCACAACAAGAATCCCACAAAACAAGCGATTATTCATTTAAAACTAAATCTGATGCAAAATTCACATTCATCTTTAATTTGAGGTTAAAAAAAAACTATCACAATGACTGGCACCGATGAGGTTTGAAACGTTTTTGAAAGTTTTTTAAGGCATTTAACAGTGTTTAATAAATAATTATACATTATATATATATATATATGTGTGTATATATAAAAAAGAAAAAAAAGAAAGCAGCATTAAAAGGTCATTTCACAGGTCAGTTGATGAGGTTGGTCACGTTCTGCAAGGCGGCAGCACTCCGATTCAGGGAATGCTCGTGGGGAAATAATTCTCGCAGGAGGAATGACAGGAGCATCTGAAAACAAAACACAAAAAAAATGATATTCCTGATTGGAACAGAGACAGCAATTAGTATTTGAGGGCTCAACTCGGGTTGAGAGCCTCATTTGAAAGCTCATTACTTTCTCAAAAACCTGACCCAGTATTCAAAATCGACTTTGAAACCTTGCTTCAAAGCCCAATTTGAACCCTCAGGCCAAGATTTGAGACGCAAAGCATCGATTAAAACCCTACAGTGAAACCTTAAGACAGACATGAAAGTCTTCTGAGGAGAACAGACGAGAGCTGTGCATGTGTGTATGTATTAGAACCCGACTGGTTCATCGGCAGGCTGATTTCATCGGCTGATATTAGCTTTCATAAAATCGGTAAAGATCGGGCCTCCGAAGCGTTCCTAAAGGGACGATCAAAACTCCTGAATGCGTCTGGTGAATGACGAGAGCGCGGCGCGGGGGGGGGAGGGTGACTCTCCCCATCGCATGTTGTTTCTTTAGGAACGCTACGAGGCTAACCTTGCTTTCTTTAATACGGCGCTTCACATTGCTCGGCGTCACAACGCACTGAATGTGTTGCGACATAAATAACAACGGCGGCATACGTCCAAATAAAGTTTCTACAAAATTTATTTAACTGGAAATGATTTTTGAAAAAATTTATCTCATAGTTATGTTAGTAACAACCAAATAAATAACACACAGCAAACTTGTCATTACAGTCGGGGTTCCTTTTAAGAATGTATTATTTTTTCTTATTATATTTCTTTAAATGATTGGGCAATTAATCGGTTATGAGAATTTCAGCATCAGCCACAAAAAAAAAAAAAATCCATATCGGTCAGCCCCAGCATGTACTTTATGTCAGCACAAATATGCACAATTTAACTTCGAAAATGCTTTAAATAGCTTTCATATGCTTCTGTACCGGACCATATTTGCATTGTTTTTTTTTTTTTGGTTTATGGTTTTATTGAACATATAAACAAACACAAAGACAACACATTACAAGTTTAAAATATAAATTGGCATTGCACATTTGTACTGAATGCTAGAAGTAAAGCGGACAGTTAAAAAAACGATTTACTTACGTAAACAAGTGCTTTGTTTTCCTCAGCGTCCTGAAAGAGATTAAAAACGTTCTCCATGTCCGTCTTCTTGAGGACCAGAAAATGCGAATCTACCAAGATGGAGGGAAAAACATTCAAATGGGAATCATTCAATCATTTTGTCTACAATAATCGTTATATGGAGATTTGGACTGATCCACGTCGTCCACTACATACAAATGGCAGTAGTGAGTAATGAGTGAGTGATTGCAGCGACGGGTCGCGAGTGCTGATCTCGCATTGAGGCGCGTACATCGAGTGCTGATGAGGTTGTGCGCTCGCTCGCGGGTCTCGCTTTTCTCGTCATCCGTGCGAGGCGGCGCTGAAAGAGAGGCGGCGGCGGCGGGGGCGGGGGGGGTCTGCTGCGGCCAGGCTTTGTCGCACAGCGTTTGGATGTACGCCGCCATCTGCTCCTCGCTCGGGTTCATCTTGTTCAAGAAGGAGTTGACTTTCCTGCGCAGAGCAACGACGCCGCCGTCAACACATGGCAGCGTGCAGGCAGCGGGGAAGTAAAGCGTGCACTCACTTTTTCAAAATGGGCATGACGGGTTTCAAAATGGCGTCAAATATGTTAATGAGAATGGAGTTTCCTATGAAGACAACAAGAGCGTTAGCGTGCTGTTGAGCATGTCGTGATGATGCCTTGAGACTCGACAGTCAAGTCGTCATCGCAATTACGCCCACGCAAGCGTTCTCGTGACAGCACAGCTTGACGCGGTTTGACTTCCAGCTGTCACTTGTCGCCAAAGGACAACAAAACCTTCCACAAACGACATTTTTTGACATCAAGCCGTCTAAAAACAGCAGCAAGTTGACTAAACGCTCGAGGTGCCTTTGAGGTGTAAACGAGCGAGGTGTAAATCTCCCGCATGTTGACAAAACTCTCCAGATTGGAGTCCATTTTTTGGAGGAAGCCCTCGATGACTTTTTGGGCTCGATGACTTTTTGGGCTCGATGACTTTTTGGGCTCGATGGCCGTAGAGTCTTGACTGTGAAAAGGAACAAACCTGAAATTTCTTTGAGCAGATCAAAAATGGCTTTGGTGGCCTCCAGCTGTTCCCAGGTTCCTTGACTCCTGGCAGGCTGCGGCTCGTCTCCCCTGCCCGAACCCGAGACCGCCTGCTCCTTCCCTTTAGACTTGGCAGAACCACAGGACAACCTGGGGCTCATCTTCTCCTTCTTGGCCCTTCACAAGCAATACAACAAAGGCAACATTTTATTCTCACTTTGGACTGTTGTAAGAAAAAAAGAAAATCCACTCTTGTAGGAAAAGTGTCCAATTTTTGGCTGTTTACTTTTTTATTAATATCAAATATAAAGCATATGAGAAAAAAAAAAATCACTGAGTGAGTTGAAATTGCACCCAATTGTCCAAAACAAGTTCAAAATGGCACCGTCCAAAATTTTTAAATTATCATTATTATATGTGGGAAAGAAATGTTTATAGTACACATGAGTAAAAATGTCCACATTTAGGCCCATTGACTCGCATTATAAATCATAATTTTTCATGTTTTTTGATGCACGGTACACCTGATGTGCATTTCCCGCGATTACCCAATTTATCCCTTCACTGGGGCATCAACTAAACGTAGAATATATACACATTTTGCGTGTCATAAATACTTGATGGTGAAATGAAGAACTTTGCTACCATCTTGTGGCATCTAAAAGCAATTACAAATCCTAAACGTGGCGGGCCGTCAATTCTCCCCACATTTGCCTTCTTAACGTGCTCTCCTGATTGGTGGAGCTGCCGACCTACCTGGCGGTGAAATGCAACCAGGACGGGCCATTGCTGGCATCGTCCCCGTGAAGGGTTCCTTCGCGACTGCCGTTTGTGGCGTCCTCCGACGGGGACGGGTCCTCGTCGCTGTGGTTTTTGGCGGAGGCCAGAGAATCCTGCGATCTGGATCGGGTCAGTCCCCTGATGATCATTTTGAAGTGCGTTAAAGGGTTGTCGGAATCCTCCGCCTTCTCCTGGGAACAGCCTCCGACGGGGGAGTCGGCGCTTAAAGACGGGCGTGGCTCCTTTGGCGTTTCCTCGACGTCGTCTCCCTCGGGCGTCTCGCACGACGAGATGACGATGGTGGGAAGCGAAACGCCGCTGAAGACGCGGCTCGTCTCTGAGGAGCCGGGGAAGTTGCCCGAACCTTCTGCAGCTGTGACGATGATTTCTTTCGAGGTTTCCGTGGGTGGGGTTGAGCTCTGAAAGGGAAAGGATCGTCTTCGCTTTAAGCAGGAGAGACTAAAACTAGACACATTACGACTCTTTATGGAAAGCCGTTTAAGGTCAATCTACTAGACTCTTGATCCTCACTAGTTAGTCTACAAATTCAGCACAATAGTAGAACTTATTTTTTCTTTCCAAGTAATGTTTTCTCGACGTCAGCAAATGTGAGTCAAAAGTGTGCACTAGTAGGCAAGTGCATGTTTCTTGTATGTTCTAATAAAAGCGAAACGTGCTTCAACTGAGTTATCCAACCTGCTTCTTTTTATGTATTTTTTTTTTCCTGAGTTGAATAGTGCAAGTTGTAATTTGCACATTTGTTTCTTAAATACAGTTTATTGTGGTTAGCATTTTAACAGGCGCGTGTTCACTTTCTACATCTACTGTACACTTATTAAATGCAATTAAAGCTTTCTACTTCTATCAGTTTGTGGAAACACTGATTCTTTATTATTATTATTTTTTTAAACCCACTTATTTCTACTTTGTGTGTATTTTAG